>NC_061513.1:32294008-32616370 GCF_022539505.1 Lolium rigidum | reverse complement strand
CGATATGATTGATTATGAACACTAAAAATGAATTAAAATGAAAAAAGGCCCAACACCAACATGTAGGGTGTGTTTCGTAGCTTGTCTCAACGCAGATATTCTTAGCTCAAATGGCAGTTGGCTGTTTGGTAGCCTGTGTTCCTTGCTTGTGCCATGTCCACCTTACCCCGGAAAGGCCTCTCGAAGAGCATTATTGGTACCAGGACTACATGATACTTTTTCTTGACAGAGACTGCATGATACTAGGTTGCTTTCAGTCTCTTCACATAGACTCATAACCTGGAAAGGTATGCCAATTTCCTTTCAACCAGTGACTTTCTGAATAAGAGAAGATCTGAAAATCCAGAAGAGAAGACCATAATTCACCAAAATGCTGCACTACATGCAACTGCAACTCCACAACCGAATTTTCTATTCTCACTTTCCTGGTCCTTTAGAATGTGCAGCCACACCTTAGCTTCATCATCGCCTCGTGATTGTTAGCGTAAAGCCTTTGGCCTGGCCACTATACAAAGGAATTAAGGGCACATTTGGTTTATGCCTGCACCAGCCCGATCAAATCCTAGCGTGACCAAATTATTAGCGAAGGAATCCGCCGCCCCTGGATTGCCGACGAATTGGGGGAAAAATGAACTGGGCTAGCCTAAATTTTGGAGGCCAACCAAATAGGAACCGAAGGGCATAGGCGTACCAAATTTTGGTAATGCCACCGTTGGTCTCAAACCAAACATACACCAACTTTCAGGGCATGTTCAAACTGCTGGCTTTCATAGTTTAAGCCATGACAACAGAAACTCACGTGTACTCTGAATGATGCCTGGCCGTTGTCTCAGGAGATAAAGTGACAAATCTCTTCCTAATCAGCACTATGCTTTTGAACTGGTCGTGCACCACTAAATTATTGCTGCTCTGCTATGCGCATTTTTCGTAGTGGCTGGGTTGTATATCCACCTCCCTAACCAAGTGAGCTAGCTACCAGCGACATTCGCTTGCACTTGGAATCCAATGATGGGAAGAAGACATCGGCCAGGTTCAATCATGATTAAGCATTTGCACTGATCTGCAGCTTCTCACCTCCCCTACAGCTAACTTGGTAGAGTAATTTGAAGGAGATATGCCCTAGAGGCAATAATAAAGTGGTTATTATTTATATCTTTATGTTTATGATAAATGTTTATATATCATGCTAGAATTGTATTAACCGAAACATTAGTACATGTGTGATATGTAGACAAACAAGAAGTCCCTAGTATGCCTCTTAAACTAGCTTGTTGATTAATGGATGATTAGTTTCATAATCATGAACATTGGATGTTATTAATAACAAGGTTATATCATTGTGTGAATGATATAATGGACACACCCAATTAAGCGTAGCATAAGATCTCGTCATTAAGTTATTTGCTATAAGCTTTCGATACATAGTTACCTAGTCCTTATGACCATGAGATCATGTAAATCACTTATACCGGAAAGGTACTTTGATTACACCAAACACCACTGCGTAAATGGGTGGCTATAAAGGTGGGATTAAGTATCCGGAAAGTATGAGTTGAGGCATATGGATCAACAAGTGGGATTTGTCCATCCCGATGACGGATAGATATACTCCGGGCCCTCTCGGTGGAATGTCGTCTAATGTCTTGCAAGCATATGAATGAGTTCATAAGAGACTACATACCACGAGTACGAGTAAAGAGTACTTGTCGGAGACGAGGTTGAACAAGGTATAGAGTGATACCGAAGATCAAACCTCGGACAAGTAAAATATCGCGAGACAAAGGGAATTGGTAATATATGTGAATGGTTCATTCGATCACTAAAGTCATCGTTGAATATGTGGGAGCCATTATGGATCTCCATATCCCGCTATTGGTTATTGGTCGGAGTGAGTACTCAACCATGTCCGCATAGTTCGCGAACCGTAGGGTGACACACTTAAAGTTGGATGTTGAAATGGTAGAACTTGAATATGGAATGGAGTTGGAATATTTGTTCGGAGTCCCGGATGTGATCCCGGACATCACGAGGAGTTCCGGAATGGTCCGGAGAATAAGATTCATATATAGGATGTCATTTTATGTGAATAAAATGTCGCGGAAGGTTCTATGGAAGGTTCTAGAAGGTTCTAGAAAAGTCCGGAAGAAACCACCAAGGAAGGTGGAGTCCACAAGGGACTCCACCTCCATGGCCGGCCAGCCCTAGATGGGGTGGAGTCCCAAGTGGACTCCACCATAGGGGGCCGGCCACTCCCCACATGGGAGGAGGGAATCCCACCTTTGGGTGGGAGTCCTAGTTGGGCTAGGTTTGCCCTCCTATGGAAGGATTTGGTTCGGGTCTTATTCGAAGACTTGGACACCACCTCTTGAGGTTCCACCTATATAATGAAGGGCCAAGGGGAGGGGGCCGGCCACCCAAGAACCACCAAGGTGGCCGCACCCCTTAGTGGCCGGCGCCCCCCTCTCCCCAAACCCTAGCCGCCCGCTCCTCCACATCCCGCATAGCTTAGCGAAGCTCCGCCGGACTTCTACACCGCCACCGACACCACGCCGTCGTGCGTCGGATTCAAGAGGAGCTACTACTTCCGCTACCCGCTGGAACGGGGAGGTGGACGTCGTCTTCATCAACAACCGAACGTGTGACCGAGTACGGAGGTGCCGCCCGTTCGTGGCGCCGAACCGATCGTGATCAAGATCTTCTACGCGCTTTTGCAAGCGGCAAGTGAACGTCTACCGCAGCAACAAGAGCCTCATCTTGTAGGCTTTGGAATCTCTTCAAGGGTGAGACTCAATACCCCCTCGTTGCTACCGTCTTCTAGATTGCATCTTGGCTTGGATTGCGTGTTCGCGGTAGGAAAATTTTTGTTTTCTATGCAACGTTATCCTACAGTGGTATCAGAGCCGTGTCTATGCATAGATGGTTGCACGAGTAGAACACAATGGTTTGTGGGCGTTGATGCTCTTGTTATCTTTAGTTGAGTACTTTGCATCTTTATGGCATAGTGGGATGAAGCGGCTCGGACTAACTTTACATGACCGCGTTCATGAGACTTGTTCCTCGTTCGACATGCAACTTGTATTGCATAAGAGGCTTTGCGGGTGTCCTGTCTCTCCTACTATAGTAAAGATTCAATTTACTCTTCTATTGACAACATTAGTATCAACGTCGTGGTTCATGTTCGTAGGTAGATTAGATCTATATCGAAAACCCTAAACCACGTAAAATATGCAAACCAAATTAGAGAGCGTCTAACTTGTTTTTGCAGGGTTTGGTGATGTGATATGGCCATAATGTGATGATGAATATGTATGAGATGATCATTATTGTATTGTGGCAACCGGCAGGAGCCTTATGGTTGTCTTTAAATTTCATGTTGAGTAGTATTTCAAAATAGTTGTAATAGTTGCTACATGGAGGACAATCATGAAGACGGCGCCATTGACCTTGGTGCTTCACCGACGATGATGGAGATCATGCCCGAAGATGATGGAGATCATGTCCGTGCTTTGGAGATGAAGATCAAAGGCGCAAAGACAAAAGGGCCATATCATATCACATATGAACTCGCATGTGATGTTAATCCTTTTATGCATCTTATTTTGCTTAGATCGCGACGGTAGCATTATAAGATGATCCCTCACTAAAATCTCAAGATAATAAAGTGTTCATCCTTAGTAGCACCGTTATCAAGTCTTATCGTTTCGAAGCATCTCGTGATGATCGGGTGTGATAGATTCGATAAGTACTTACAACGGGTGCAAGACAGCTTTTGCACATGCGGATACTAAGGTGGCCTTGACGAGCCTAGCATGTACGGACATGGTCTCGGAACACGTGATACCGAAAGGTAGAGCATGAATCATATGATTGATATGATGAACACTTTGAGTGTTCGCCATTGAAATTACACCTTTTCTCGTGATGATCGATTTGAGGTGCGATGGATTTGGTTCGTGTGATCACTAAGACAATGCGAGGGATATTGTTTTGAGTGGGAGTTCACCTAGATTTTTTAATTATGTTGAATTAAAATTTGAACTCAATTTGTCATAAACTTAGTCTAAACTATTGCAAATATATGTTGTAGAGATGGCGTCCTCAATCAATTTTAACCAGTTCCTAGAGAAAGAAAAGCTTAAGAGCAACGGTAGCAACTTCACCGACCGGTTCCGTCATGTGAGGATCTTCCTCTCCGGCGGAAATCTGCAATATGTGCTTGATGCACCGCTAGGTGACCCTCCCCGCAAACCGAAACCGATGAAGTAAAAGCTGTTTACGAGACTCGGAAAACTCGGTACTCTCAAGTTCAGTGTGCCATCCCGTGCGATCCGGAATCCGATCTTCAAAAACGTTTTGAGCACCACGATCCTCATGAGTTGATGAATGAGCTGAAAGCTATTTTTGAGACTCATGCGGCCGTGGAATGCTATGAAGCATCGAAACATTTCTTCAACTTGTATGATGGAAGAAGGCAGCTCCATTAGTGAGCACATGCTCGCCATGACCGGGCATGCGAAGAAACTCGGTGACTTGGGAATAGTGATTCCTAACGGACCGGGGATTAATCGTGTCCTTCAATCACTGCCACCAAGTTATAAGAACTTTGTGATGAACTACAATATGCGTAACATGAACAAGGAGTTACTCGAACTCTTTGGCATGCTAAAAGCTCGCTGAGATTGAGATCAAGAAAGAGCACCAAGTGTTGATGGTCAACAAGACCACCGAGCTTCAAGAAACAGGGCAAGTCTAAGGGAAAATTCAAGAAGGGTGGCAAGAAAGCTGCCACGCCTCCTATGAAACCTAAGAACGGCCCTAAGCCCGATGCCGAGTGCTATTACCGCAAGGAGAAGGGACACTCGGAAGCGTAATTGCTCCAAGTATTTGGCGGATCCGAAGAGCGGCCTTGTCAAGAAGAAGAAAGAAGGTATATTTGATATACATGTTATAGATGTTTATCTCACTAGTTCTCGTTCTAGTACCTGGGTATTTGATACTGGTTCGGTTGCTCATTTTTGTAACTCGAAACAGGAACTAAAGAATAAACGACAACTCGCTGAAAGATGAAGTGACGATGCGCGTTGGAAACGGATCCAAGGTCAATGTGATCGCAATCGGCACACTTCCTCTACATCTACCTTCGGGATTAGTTTTAAGCCTAAATAATTGTTATTATGTACCTGCGTTGAGCATGAACATTATATCTGGATCTTGTTTAATGCAAGACGGTTATTC
The DNA here is from genome assembly GCF_022539505.1 of Lolium rigidum. Lineage (NCBI taxonomy): Eukaryota > Viridiplantae > Streptophyta > Magnoliopsida > Poales > Poaceae > Lolium > Lolium rigidum. The sequence goes on along the minus strand of NC_061513.1, from coordinate 32,611,135 downwards.
ATTCAAGTCCGAGAATAATGGTTGTTCTATTTTTATGAATAATATCTTTTATGGTCGAGCACCACAAAAGAATGGCTTATTTCTATTAGATCTCGATAGTAGTGATACGCATATACATAACATTGATGCTAAGCGAATTAAATTGAATGATAATTCTACTTATATGTGGCACTCGTCGTCTTGGTCATATTGGAGTGAAACGCATGAAGAAACTCCATACCGATGGATTACTTGAATCACTTGACTTTGAGTCACTTGATAGATGCGAAGCATGTCTAATGGGAAAAATGACTAAGACTCCATTTTCCGGTATGATGGAGCGAGCTACCGACTTATTGGAAATCATACATACCGATGTGTGCGGACCAATGAGTGTAGCATCGCGCGGTGGTTATCGTTATGTTCTAACCTTCACGGATGATCCGAGTAGATATGGGTATATCTATTTCATGAAACATAAATCCGAAACTTTTGAGAAGTTTAAGGAATTCCAAAGTGAAGTAGAAAATCAACGTAACAAGAAGATTAAATTTCTACGATCTGATCGCGGAGGTGAATATCTAAGTTATGAGTTTGGCATGCATTTAAAGAAATGCGGAATACTTTCACAATTGACACCGCCGGGAACACCACAACGAAACGGTGTGTCCGAACGTCGTAATCGAACTCTCTTAGATATGGTTCGTTCTATGATGTCTCTTACTGATTTGCCGTTATCTTTTTGGAGTTATGCATTAGAGACAGCTGCATTCACTTTAAATAGAGCACCATCAAAATCCGTAGAAACGACACCGTATGAATTATGGTTTAATAAGAAACCTAAGCTGTCGTTCCTTAAAGTTTGGGGTTTGCGAAGCCTATGTAAAAAAGTTACAACCGGACAAGCTAGAACCCAAAGCGGAGAAATGCGTCTTCATAGGATACCCTAAGGAAACTATAGGGTACACTTTCTATCACAGATCCGAAGGCAAAATCTTTGTTGCTAAGAACGGAACCTTTCTTGAGAAAGAATTTCTCACTAAAGAAGTGACTGGAAGAAAAGTAGAACTCGATGAGATTAATGAATCTATACTCGTTGATCGCAGTAGCGCGAGCACGGAAGATGTACCCGTACCGCCTACACCGGCAACAGAGGAAGCTAATGATAATGATCATGAAACTTCGAACGAGGAAACTATCGAACCTCGCGGATCGACAAGGGAACGTGCCACTCCTGATTGGTATGATCCTTGTCTAAATGTCATGATTGTGGATAACAATGATGAGGACCCCGCGACGTATGAAGAAGCGATGATGAACCCGAGATTCCAACAAATGGCAAGAAGCCATGAAATCCGAAATGGGATCCATGTATGATAACAAAGTATGGACTTTGGTAGACTTACACTGATAGCCGAAAGGTCTGTCGAAAATAAATGGATCTTCAAGAGAAAAACAGATGCTGATGGTAATATTACTGTCTATAAAGCTCGACTTGTCGCAAAGGGTTTCCGACAAATTCAAGGAATTGACTACGATGAGACTTTCTCACCCGTAGCGAAGCTAAAATCTGTGAGGATTTTGTTAGCAATAGCTGCATTTTTCGATTATGAGATTTGGCAGATGGATGTCAAAACGGCGTTCCTTAATGGAGACATTGAGGAAGAGTTGTATATGGTACAACCCAAAGGTTTTGTTGATCCTAAAAATGCCGACAAAGTATGCAAACTTCAGCGTTCAATCTATGGACCGAAGCAAGCATCGAGAAGTTGGAACCGACGCTTTGATAAGGTGATCAAAGACTTCGGGTTTATACAGAGTGTCATGGAGAGGCCTGTATTTACAAGAAAGTGAGTGGGAGCTCCGTAGCATTCCCGATATTATATGTAGATGACATATTATTGATCGGGAATGATATAGAACTATTAAGCAGTGTAAAAGGTTATTTGAATAACAGCTTTTCAATGAAAGACCTTGGTGAAGCATCGTATATATTAGGCATCAAGATTTATAGAGATAGATCAAGACGCCTAATAGGGCTATCACAGAGTACATACTCGGACAAGATTCTAAAGAAGTTTAGAATGGACGAAAGTAAGAAAGGGTTTTTACCTATGTTACTAGTGCAAGGTCTTGAGTAAGACTCAAGGACCGGCTACGGTAGAAGAAAGAGAAAGGATGAATCAAATCCCCTATGCTTCGGCAGTAGGCTCTATTATGTATGCCATGCTATGTACAAGACCGGATATAGCGCATGCTGTTAGTTTGACTAGCGGATATCAAAGTGATCCAGGAATGGAACACTCGGATGAGCGGTCAAGAATATCCTGAAGTACTTGAAAAGAACTAAGGATATGTTTCTTTGTTATGGAGGTGACCAAGAGCTCGTTGTAACAAGTTACACCGATGCAAGTTGGAACACCGATCCCGATGACTCTAAGTCACAATCCGGGTACGTGTTTATATTGAATGGTGCTGCAAGTAAGTCGGGCAAGCTCGAAGCGAGTGCACGGTGGCGAAGTCTTCAACGTAATCGAGTACATAGCGGCTTCGGAGGCTTCATCGAAGCGGTATGGATGAAGAGGTTCATTGTAGAGCTCGGTGTGGTTCCTAGTGCATTGGACCCATTAATCATTTATCGTGATAACATGGGTGCCATCGCCAATGCACAAGAGCCAAGGTCACACAAGAGGCTGAAGCATATCAAGCTACGTTACCACTCGATTCGCGAGTACATCGAAGATGGAGAAGTAAAGATTTGCAAAGTACACATCGATCCGAATGTAGCAGATCCGTTGACTAAAGCTCTCCCTAGGGCAAAGCATGACCAACACCGAATGCTATGGGTGTTAGGTATATTACAATGTAATCTAGATTATTGACTCTAGTGCAAGTGGGAGACTCGAAGGAGATATGCCCTAGAGGCAATAATAAAGTGGTTATTATTTATATCTTTATGTTTATGATAAATGTTTATATATCATGCTAGAATTGTATTAACCGAAACATTAGTACATGTGTGATATGTAGACAAACAAGAAGTCCCTAGTATGCCTCTTAAACTAGCTTGTTGATTAATGGATGATTAGTTTCATAATCATGAACATTGGATGTTATTAATAACAAGGTTATATCATTGTGTGAATGATATAATGGACACACCCAATTAAGCGTAGCATAAGATCTCGTCATTAAGTTATTTGCTATAAGCTTTCGATACATAGTTACCTAGTCCTTATGACCATGAGATCATGTAAATCACTTATACCGGAAAGGTACTTTGATTACACCAAACACCACTGCGTAAATGGGTGGCTATAAAGGTGGGATTAAGTATCCGGAAAGTATGAGTTGAGGCATATGGATCAACAGTGGGATTTGTCCATCCCGATGACTGGATAGATATACTCCGGGCCCTCTCGGTGGAATGTCGTCTAATGTCTTGCAAGCATATGAATGAGTTCATAAGAGACTACATACCACGGTACGAGTAAAGAGTACTTGTCGGAGACGAGGTTGAACAAGGTATAGAGTGATACCGAAGATCAAACCTCGGACAAGTAAAATATCGCGAGACAAAGGGAATTGGTAATATATGTGAATGGTTCATTCGATCACTAAAGTCATCGTTGAATATGTGGGAGCCATTATGGATCTCCGGATCCCGCTATTGGTTATTGGTCGGAGTGAGTACTCAACCATGTCCGCATAGTTCGCGAACCGTAGGGTGACACACTTAAAGTTGGATGTTGAAATGGTAGAACTTGAATATGGAATGGAGTTGGAATATTTGTTCGGAGTCCCGGATGTGATCCCGGACATCACGAGGAGTTCCGGAATGGTCCGGAGAATAAGATTCATATATAGGATGTCATTTTATGTGAATAAAATGTCGCGGAAGGTTCTATGGAAGGTTCTAGAAGGTTCTAGAAAAGTCCGGAAGAAACCACCAAGGAAGGTGGAGTCCACAAGGGACTCCACCTCCATGGCCGGCCAGCCCTAGATGGGGTGGAGTCCCAAGTGGACTCCACCATAGGGGGCCGGCCACCCCCACATGGGAGGTGGAAATCCCACCTTTGGGTGGGAGTCCTAGTTGGGCTAGGTTTCCCCCTCCTATGGAAGGTTTTTGGTTCGGGTCTTATTCGAAGACTTGGACACCACCTCTTGAGGTTCCACCTATATAATGAAGGGCCAAGGGGAGGGGGCCGGCCACCCAAGAACCACCAAGGTGGCCGCACCCCTTAGTGGCCGGCGCCCCCTCTCCCCAAACCCTAGCCGCCCGCTCCTCCACATCCCGCATAGCTTAGCGAAGCTCCGCCGGACTTCTACACCGCCACCGACACCACGCCGTCGTGCTGTCGGATTCAAGAGGAGCTACTACTTCCGCTGCCCGCTGGAACGGGAGGTGGACGTCGTCTTCATCAACAACCGAACGTGTGACCGAGTACGGAGGTGCTGTCCGTTCGTGGCGCCGGAACCGATCGTGATCAAGATCTTCTACGCGCTTTTGCAAGCGGCAAGTGAACGTCTACCGCAGCAACAAGAGCCTCATCTTGTAGGCTTTGGAATCTCTTCAAGGGTGAGACTCAATACCCCCTCGTTGCTACCGTCTTCTAGATTGCATCTTGGCTTGGATTGCGTGTTCGCGGTAGGAAAATTTTTGTTTTCTATGCAACGTTATCCTACATAATTAAATATAGTGTCAGCTAATCACGTCCGATTTCATCAGCGAGATTTCAAACCAATTCAGGTGCTCGAGTTTACACATAGGCGAGAACACTCACTAAAATTTTGTGGAATCCATCGGTTTATCTTCGATTTCGGTCAATTCTAACGTGTGCTATGCATCATCTAACCGGAAGAATATATCCCCTCCCGTTGTACATTATTACCATGTATTATCCAATTATCCATGGTAAAGGACAGATGTATTTATATCTGCGACATTCTTTTTGGGTATGAGGGAGTATATAAGCTCCCATTACTCCAGAATATCTGTGACATACGAACAACCAAGGACTAAGGAATTCATTTGTTTTCCCATATCATTAAAAGCATATGGCTTCTCTGTTTTTTCTTCCTAGATGCACCATCATTCAATATTGGAACGGAAAGCATATGGGTGCCTTCGGATCTTTGGTCACTAGAAAATGTGATCTTCTCGTTTCAAAAAAAAAAAAGTGATCTTGAAAATTTGGTTTGGCTTTTACGGATTATTTAATGCGTTCTTCAACCTTTCCTTGTGTGTAATTCTTATAAGCATGATTCGCCATTGTAGAAAGGTCTTTATATAAAGGAAACACTCTGCCTTCCCATATTGCTAAAAAACATATGGTATGTGTGCATCAGACATTATAGCTCGTGCCTGTCTGCAGCTCTCCTTACTAGAATTCAGGGTGCAAGTGGGACAACATGCGGGGGCCCACATATGTGTCGCACTTGCCCGCAACTGATAAACAGGATACCGCAACAGCCTGCATAAACTAAACACATTAAAGTGGGCCCCCGCCTAAAGCCCGCAAACCGTGCGCAGATCAGAAGGAGTGTTACTTCGTCAATGGCTTACTGCGTCGTGCTCAATGATCTGCTCCTCCCCCATGGAGGACATGACCAGGTAAGCCTGTCTCCACGCCGTCGGCCTTCCCGACCCCGCCCCCTTTCCCGAGCCTCCTTAGGTGCCCCCCTCTCCCACCCTCCCTCTCCATGGCGGGCTCCTCGTAGGCGGGATCTGGCAATGGGGGGCCTGGCGGAGGTCATCTCCCGGCGACAGCACCTGCCGCGGTCCCTGCGGAGGCAGCGCACGGCCGGCTCCAAGACCGGCTCACTTCGCAAGTTCCCCGTCCCTCGCGCAAGATACGGGGGGAGGCTGGCAGCTTCAAGACCGGCTCAGCGGGAGGCTGGCAGCAGGTCGTTTGTCCGGCAGGTGGTGCCGGAGCGGGAGGTGTGCTTCAGCTGCGGGAAGAGAAGCTCTGGCGCCCGGTGCTGGCCGAGATCGCCAGGTGCGCTCCGGCGCTTCCCCATCGCCTCACCTCCACCTCATTTGCGAGACATGCGGGCTTGGAAGTGGGCTCTGTGATTAGGGCATCTCCAACCATGCGACCCAAACGGACGTATTCGGATGTCCGATTGTGGTCATTTGGGTCAGTCTCCGGACGCGCGGATAGTCCGGAACGTCCGTGACCCAAATTAGTCCCCAACGCTCCTGCGTAAACAACTGTTTCTCCTTCTTCCCTAGTAGTAGTACTACTTCAGAAATACAACGAGAAACAGGAACGAGCGAGCGTGACGCCGGGCACGCCCAGGACAGGCGGCCGTGGCAACGGAGGCGAGCACTGGAGCTGGCCGTGGCCGACCACAACCTCGCACGCCGCCGCGTGCACGGCCCCGTGCTGCTCGCCGCGTGCTGCTCGCAGCTGCACGGCATGACGACCTCCGTGCTGCTCGCCGCGTGCACAGCCCCGTCCGCCTCCCTGGGCGTGCGGCCCTTCCCTTGCCGCGGGCGCGGCCCGGCGCGGCCCGGCGCGGCCCCTGTTCGCCGCCGCCCTTGCCTCCTCGCGCGCCAGCCTCGCGGTGAAGCTCGCCAGCCCCTGCGCGGCCGCCTCGCGGTGAAGCTCGCCAGCCCCTGTGCGCCGCCGGACTTGGCCGAGGCGGAGGACGCTCCACCGGGCGGGCGGAGGAACCGAGCGTGTGGAGCTCACCAGCGCCTGCGCGGCCGCGGCCGTCGCCCGTGCCCGCGGTGCCCGCGGTGGAGGCGGCGAGGCCCGTGCCCGGCCGGTTCTCGCGGTGGCGGCGGCGAGGCCCGTGCCCGGCCGGTTCTCGCGGTGATGGCGGCGTGGCGCGTGGGCGGCCAGGAACGCGGTGATGGCGGCCGGCGCGGGGCACGGCCTGGGAGGAGCGGCCAGGAACGCGGCCGGCGCGGGGCGAGCACGTCCAGCGGCGGCCTTCCTCTTCTCCAGCGGCGGTTCTCGCGGTGATGGCGGCCGGCGCGGGGCACGGCCTGGGAGGAGCGGCCAGGAACGCGGCCGGCGCGGGGCACGGCCTGGGCGGGCGCGCCCGTGGTCGGAGCCGCTGCCGGGCACGGCCAGGAACGCGGCGAGGTCGTGTCTCGGCCATGGCGAGCTCGTCGGCGTCGAGGCCGACGTCACCACGACCATTTTGGCTCCGGCGACTTCCAGCAGGCATGAAAAAAAGAGGCGGCGGCGGCGACGAGGGCCTCCGGGCGAGGGCGGCGACAAAGCTTGGCCAGGCAAGCTTCAATCCGGCGAGGAGTGATTGAGATATCCATGGCAAAAGCAAACAGAGAAGGGATAGAGGAGAGAGAAGATATGGGGCCTTTTTTTGTCACTGCCAAATGGGCCACGAACGGACATGTGCGGATGAAAAGAACGTCCGCGGTCGTCCGGCTCGCCCCAAATCTCACGCAAATTTTAGCTGGCTTTGCGTCGTGCCGGACCTCACGGGCCGTCCGTTTTGCATTTGGGTCTGCGCGTTGGGACGCGTTTTTACCCAAAAGGACGGACGCGGACGTTTTGCGTACCCGCGTTGGAGATGCCCTTAGCCGCTTAATCCAACTTAATTAATCCTGTCTACTGCGGGCGTCCGCCCACGGTTATTTGCGGAGTGGGCTGTGGGGCGCCGCAGGCAGCCCACGTCCGCTTGCACCCTGAACTAGAATAGTACCCACGAAGACATGAATGGAGTCGAAGCTTAGAAATGAGAGATACAATGAGCACCATGAGGACCTAGCTGGACGCGTGATGGGAGTGAGAGGCATCTGAAAACATAGGGGATACCTGCTGCTAACCTCTTGTAGTGGCTAGAGAGATTACTGTGCTTGGCTCTCAAACTAGACTACCAATATCCAAGCTGGGCCAGCCTGATCAGTTTCTCTGCCTACCAAATCTGGCTATTCTAGCTCTCTAAGATCAAATTGCAGCAAGATAGCTTGACACCCGATCAAAAACGATTTGACACCTGAGGCCCTCCGTCGGGGCGGCAGTGAGGAGGTGGCGGTGCGCCCTCAGCACGTCTTCGGCGGGCTAGGTCGTTAGGCCAAGATCTGGGCTGCGAGGCCGATCTGGCCGATGGGTCCAGCCACGGCCAGGGCGGAGGGATCTGGTGGTTCCTCGGATCGCCGGTACCTGCAGCCTTGCGCTTGGACTGCCTCCTTCCTCTCATGTCACTCCGGCATGGAAGTGACTGGCGGCGTGGGGCCCTGCTAGTCTCGCGAATAATAGCGGTGGTTCTAGGATTTCTTCTATCGCCAAGATGATGATTTGCCGGTGCTTGTCCCCATCGATCTGGCGGAAGTGGCGTGTTCCGGAAGGCTCTACCGGCGCTCCATGAGGCATTTTATGCTTGGAGTTTGCCGGATCTGGTGGGATTCGGGCGTGCACACCCGTGTTTTACTATGACTGTTTGGTTCGGAGGGTGCGTTTGGTTGTTAATACTATGGAGCATGTTCTCGTTCCGTGATGCTGGCGAAGAATGACATGGAAGACGAGATCTGAGGTCTAGCAATATTGGCTCGAGTCTTGATGGCAATGAGGAATTGGCTTGGTGATTTATGACTTGGAGCATTGGCACGCTAGTGGGGGCGACTGCACAGAAGAAGGTCATAGTCCTACCTCTGCGGGTGAAAATCCAAGGTCCGCCCTTAGTTAGTTGTGCCTGACAATGGCCTTGTTGAAGGCATTGTTTTGAGAGCGAGGACTTTCTTCAGGGTAAAAACCTAAGATCTATGATCGGGCGATGACGGTGTTTGTGCATTGTTCCATTCTTGAAGGCGTCGCTTTTAAAGAAACTGAACTTCAGATGTTGTTTTGGTGGTATTAATACTATTGTTTCAAGGATTGAATCATTGTAGAGGAACTTTAACTTTCATTTTGTGCAATTCTTCTTTCTTTTTTGGTTATGTGCATCCGTAGTGTTGCTAGGGCAATGCGTTGTTGCAGAAAATGGTGTAATTGGTATCTTCGTAATATTAATATACACTTTTTTTATCGGAAAAGCCAGGAAAATATGCATCTCTATTGCAAACTGCCATGCACAACTGCACCTTTTGCTTACATCGCTCGGCTATTAACCAGATCCTCGTGTACAAACTATTTGTGCACAGATTTCAGCACTTTAGCTTCTTTGTGAACTGGTTTATATGTATTTAAGTAAATCGGTCTAGATAGAGGGATCCTTTGGACCCCAGTGCCAAAATGGATATCCATTTTTTTTGGAACAATGAGGGGTCCCGAAGGACCCATAACCATTGCTTATGTATTTATAAGGTAAAACATACAGTGAGGTACATGACCCAAAAGAATAAGAGCTACAATTGGTCCTAAAATTTTATAAGAACGGCCCTATATAATAAAACTAGATTGCAGTGTGGTCCTAATCAATCTCCCCAAACTGCATCTTACACGAGGAACGAAGCGCAACGAGGCTAGGATGAAACCACTTGGCCTAGTATGCTAGCCATGATGCCAACTGAAGGAAGATGAAGCTGCCCAGCCTCCCGAATGGCGCCACGACCTAGAGGTATAAGAAAAGTCTGCATTAAATGCTTGCTTGATCGACAAACACCAACACTCCGCGAGAGGCAGCTCTTTGGCCAGAAGATACATGGTTGGGCGTAAATACACACGCTGAAAACCGCAGTTGATGAGCGCCAAAGAAACTTGATGCACCTCCTTGTACCTTCATGATCCGCAACTCCGCTTCATCTGTTTCTTCACCACGACGGCTGGAGAAGCAGGAGAAACCTGCAACACCCAACAGACACGGGGAACTTACGAGCTTATTCGAGGTAGAGCTCCAGGTAGACCTCCACACACTGCCATCCTCGAAGGATACCGAGCAGGGAAGAGACCTCGCCACAGCCAAGTGCCACATGCTGACGCCGAACAAGATCTCCAAAACACACGCTAGTCGTCATGGGGGAAAAACCTAGACACCTAACCTTATACCTAGTCCTAGGCTATAGCTATACAAGCATGGGACCCTCACCCGTCTCAACGCTGGCCACCGCTGGAGAGGAGAGGGGGAGGGGTCAGTCAACCTCTAGATTTGGAAGAACGTGAGGAGGCGGAGGTAATGAGGGAGGTAGGATAGGGAAGGAAATTCTTGGGATATCCATTTTTTTACTACCATAATCTCACATATTGAGACCAAGAGAATCATTTTCTAAATACATATTTCAACAAAAATTAAATCTGTTAGTACATGCAACTCAACAAGGCGAGGCTAGAGGATATGCATCACCTGGAGTTGCAGCCGAGGTAGCCTTTGGGTCCGCATGCTAAATTGTCTAGAAGATTATCTTGTTATACTTTCCTAATTACTTGTAATTATAACTGACCCCTTTCAAAATCTTATTTATGCCATGTCAAAGCCAAAAATTGATTGTGTGATAGATTACATGATTCAAGTGAGCATGATGTTACAATCACGTCTTGTTTTTATTCCTATGTTGTCTAGAAAACTGCAACTAAAAGATACCAAAATCATTCATTGTCGTTGAACCTACATGGGTGGTGAGATTTTATTTCTTTCTTTAAAACATAGTAAAAAAAGATACGAATTTAAATGTGCCAGGGTGGATAGCTACTGCCCAATGCATGTAACCATCAGGCTTCCTTTGTTTAAAGCACACTGCCGCCTCCTACCGAGGTTCGATATATTCCCGTTTACATGGATGCATTATGCTTACCACACTCTCTGCTTGGCATAGCTCTTATCATACTAGTGCAAATAGTTCTTATCGGACTAGGTAGTTGTATTCGAAGACTCTATATGAAAAAGAAATCACCATTACGAAGGAGTTTGAGTTGTGCAATGCTTCTTGGAATAGGATGCATCAAGAAACATATCAGATACTATATTGGCACTGTATGATAGAGAGATTAGGTTTTTGGGATCAACTATCGAGAAATCATGAGTAGCAGGCATATCAGTAGGAGAGTAGCATGTTGATATAGGTCTGATATGCTAGATGTGCCTGCAATTGGACAACTGGCTGGCATGGAGGAATCACCACCCGTTTAACCATCTAACAAATGATCGATTCGGATCTCATGGTTTTCTACATAGCTCCAACACGGTTCAAATTTATGCTGGGTTATGCATTTATGAGTGCTAGTACAACAAACTGACGTCCAACATGCAAAAGAAAACCAAGGGGAAAATGAGATCTTTCAGGAGAAAAAAAAAGACACAGCTGCAACCCAGTGCCGCTTGCTGACGCCGAACTAGAACTCCAAAACGCACGCTAGACACCATGGGGGCAAAACCTAGACTGCTAACCTCAGACCTAGTCCTAGGAAACAACTATACAAGCATGAGACCCTCACCCGTGTCAACGCTGGCCACCGCTGGAGAGGAGAGGGGAGGGCCGGTCAACCTAGATTCGGAAGAACGGGAGGAGGCGGAGGTAACGAGGAAGGTAGGAGAGGGAAGGCAGTTCTTGGGATATTCATTTTTGAACTACCATAATCTCATATATTGAGACCAAGAGAATCATTTTTAATACATATTTCAACAAAAAATAAATCTGTTGGTACATGCAGTTCAACAAGGCGAGGCTAGAGGATAAACATCACGTGGAGTTGCAGCCGAGGTAGCCCTTGGGTCCGCATGCTAAATTGTCTAGAAGATTATCTTGTTATACTTCCCTAATTATTTGTAATTATAACTGGCTTCTTTCAAAATCTTATTTATGCCATGTCAAAGCCAAAAATTGGATTGTGTGATAGATTACATTATTCAAGTGAGCATGATGTTACAATCACGTCTTGTTTTCGTTCATATGTTCTCTAGAAAACTGCAAGTAAAAGGGGTCATAATCATTCATTCTCGTTGAATCTACATGGATGGTGAGATTTGATTTATTTCTTTAAAACCTAGTAAAAAAGATACGATCTAAATGTGCCAAGGTGGATAGCTACTGCCAAATGCATGTGACCACCATGGTTCCTTTGTTTAAAGCACACTGACGCCCCCTACCGAGGTTCAATATATTACCATTTACATGGATGTATTATGCTTACCACACACTCCCTGCTTGGCAAATCCCTCATCATGCTAGTGCAAATAGCTCTTGTCAGACTAGCTAGTTGCATCCATAGACTAGACTCTATATGAAAAAAGAAATCACCATTACGGGGTGTTTGAGTTGTGCAATGCTTCTTGGAATAGGATGCATCAAGAAACATATGAGATGCTAAATTGGCACTGTATGATAGAGAGATTAGGTTTTGGAGACCAACTATCGAGGAATCATGAGTAACATGCACACCAATTGTATAGTAGCAAGTTAATATAGCTCAAGTAGGCTCGACGTGACTGCAATTGGACACCCAGCTGGCATGAAGGAATCACCACCCTTTTAACCGTCTAACAGATGATCAATTCGGATCTCATGGTTTTCTACATAGCTCCAACATGCAACAAACAGACCTCCAACATGCAAAAGAAAACCAAGGGGAAAATGAGATCTTTTATAGGAGAAAAAAAGACAACTCTAACTTGTAATGTTCTTTGGGCTGGCCTTTGGGCCGTCAAAGGGCGTCTCGTCTATAAAGATGTCCCTCATATTCCCTCGCACTTGAGACCTTCCCGTTGGTAAGAGCATCTTCACTCGTCTCCCCACAGAGCCCCCCACGGCAACTTTTTTTCATCCGGACGGCGAAAAACGGTCCAGTCAGACCCCCGGTTCCTCGTTTTGGTCCGGATTTGAGCCTATTTTCGTCCGGACTCCCTATGCCATCCTCGGTTTTCCGGGGGTCTCCCGGGGACTCCGGATGAAGCTAAACCAACCGCCCACGCCCACGTGTCTCCTCTTTCGTCCGGATTCCCCGAGCCATCCTCTTTTTCCCCGAGAAACGCCGCTTGGGGAGCATACGACTGGGAAACTACTACTCCCCACGCCAAATCTTCCTCCAATCCGGACGAAAATTTCGCTGGATTTGAACGTGGGGAGCGCCAACGAGTGGGGATGCTCTAAGCCCGCGGAGAGCCACCGCGCTGCGCCGGTGGATGCTACGCCGAGCTCCCAGGCTGCTCGCCGGCGTAAACCCCTCTCTTCTCCTCCAAACCCCCACGCCTCCCAGCCCGGGCCGCCTTCTCGCCGTACTCCACCATGCGCCCACCGACAAGGACGCACACCACCTGCTCGACGGAATGCCCCGGAGAATACGGGCCAGCCTCATCGTGCGCGCGCTCAGGGACGAGGCGCCCCACGACGCAGAAGCTGTCGCGGCCCTTCACTGCTCCTCCATCAAGTCCGGCGCCGTGCTGGACCCGCCCGTGCGCACCTCGCTCCTCGCGGCCTATGCCCGGAGCCGGGGCGCCGCCGAGGTGCGCGCCGCTCTTGCGGTCTTCCACGAGGCCGCCGACCCGGACATGATCCTCTGGAACGCCGCGGTCGGTACGCTGGCGCGGAGGTCCCACCTCGCCGACGCCGTGGCCCTTTTCCGGCAGATGACGGACGTGCTCGGGACGTTCGATTCGACCACCGTGGCGGTCGTGCTCTCGGGGGCGTCGCGGGCCGGCGACATGGAGCTCGGGACAGCGATCCACGCCGCGGCCGTGAAGAGAGGCCTTGCAGACACCGAGCTGAACCTCTGCAATGCTCTTGTCGACATGTACGCCAAGTGCGGGCGCTTCCGCGCTTCGGAGACCGTGTTCTGGAGCATGCCGTGCTGGGACACTACCTCGTGGAATTCTATGATTGGTGGAAGCGCGTTCAACGGACTTTCCGAGGTTTCGGCTCGTTACTTCCGGCGGATGAGGTGACGCTGTCTTCTGTCCTTTCGTCCTCTGCTCGCGCAGACGATCTTTTCTCCTTTGGGAAGTCTGTCCATGGCTGTGTCGTCAAAAGCGGTTACGAGTACACGGCGTCTTGCTCGGTACCGAATTCCCTGGTTACATTTTACTCCGAGCTTGGGTTTCCCGAGGATGCAGAGAAGGTCTTCTTGAGGATTCCTAACCGAAACTTGGTATCATGGAATGCTATGATCAGGGGACTGGTGGAGAATGAAAAGGTCAGATAAGCCCTCGCTGTTTTCCGAGAAATGACGTCAGAGTTCCAGCCAGATCTTGCCACTTTGGTTACCGTAATTTCAGGCTGCGCTGGTCAAGGACTACTGTGCGAAGGAAAAGAAATCCATGGATACATAGTTTTTTAGATAAAAGGCACTCAAGTGCCCAACTTTGAATTAACAAAGCCACCAACGGCGAGAACGATATAAAGTGCTGAACCCAGCTTACAGAACGACACCACACACCCACACGAACTACCGAAGACGCTACAACCGGAAGCACAACCAAAAGGCTCAGCCAAAGCACCTACGAGGACTCGGAGAAGAACAGGAGTCTACAGTGTCGGGTCGGAGCTCACTCAAGAGCGAGCCATTTTCACGCGCGCCTCAACAAGACTCCTCCGTCGCAGAGATGCCACCGGAAGCCGACCACCACCGGGGACCGACCCACGTTGCTCGCAAACCGAAGAGCAGCGCCAAGGAAGCTCGACAAGGGAAGGGCACGGAGCAAGCCTTGCCGAAGATCGCCGAAGAATCACCTCCGTCACAACCTTCGGTGAGCCTCGCGTTGTGGGCTCCAAGACGGTGTCTTCAAGAAGAGCACGACACCGGAGTGCCGCCACCGCCCGATCCGAGGATCTTGGGTTTTCACCCGGACGAAGTAGAGGGACGGAGGTTGGCCTCACGGCGCCTTCAACAAGGGAACGCCGTCCGTGGACGCCGCCGCCGTGGCCCGAGGGGCAAAGGTTTCCCCTTGGCAACCTCTCCACCATCTACACCCCACACCACTCGACTCGCCGAGTACCACGTCGCCCCCACGACCATGGCACCGACCAGCACCAGAGCTACTGGCTCGCCCGCCAACCAAATAGCTCCCCCCTTCCAGGGCCGCCGCCCCGGCATCCCAACCCTGCCCGCTGCAGCACCGAGGGAAGCAAGAAACACCGCCACGAGGATCGACCAAGAAACCCCAAAGAAGGCCAGAGAGGCAGCCGCCGGCCACCATGGCCGCCGGGTACCAGATCTGGGGGCGAACTGGGCCTGGCAGGGCCCGGGGCCCCTGCCCCAACCCGCACGCAGGGCGGCCAGGGAGGCCACCCAGCCACGCCTCGCCCTGCTCCATCCCTGAAGGCCTCGCCACCGCCGGCCCGCCCGGCCGTGGCCGCCGAAGTTCGCACCGCCGTGCTCGACGCCCTGATCCCGTCGCCGGCCGAGCTCGCGCCGCCCAGCACCGCAGACGCCTCCGCTGGAGCCGCCGCCGCCCTGAGTGTGCGCCCAGCACACAAAGCCACCACGCCGCCGCCGGAGCAGCCGCGCCGCCACGCCCCCTGCCAGCGTCGCGCCCCTTCGCGACGAGACCGCCCGCGCCGGTGACACCGCGAGGAGGAGAGAGGTGCCCCGCCGGCGCCGGCGCCCCCGAGCTTCGCCCGGTGGCGCCCTCCTGGCGGCGGCGAAGCGGGGGAAGGGGAGAAGAGCTCGGCGGCCGCGGCGATTTAGGGTTTCGCCCTGGGCCTCGCGGGAGCCCAGGGACGAAACGTTTCCAGTAGTTCCATGGATACATAGTCAGGAAAGAGACCTTGCCACAGCCCAGTGCCGCCTGCCGGTGCTGAACAAAAGCTCCAAAACAGCATGTCACTAGTCGCCATGGGTCAAAACCTAGACACCTAACCTTAGAACTAATCCTAGGCTACATCTGTACAAGCATGGGACACCCGTATCAACGCTGGCCACCGCCAGAGAGGAGATGGGGAGGAGCCGGTCAGCCTAGATTTGGAAGAACGGGAGGAGGCGGAGGTAACAAAGGAGCTAGGAAAGGGAAGGCTCTTCTTGGGATATCCATTTTTTTAATACCATAGTCTCACATATTGAGACCAAGAGAATCACTTTTTAAATATATATTTCTACAAAAATTAAATTTGTTGGTGCATGTAGTTCAACAAGGTGAGGCTAGAGGATATGCATCACCTAGACTTGCAGCCGAGGTAGCCCTTGGGTCTGTATGCTAAATTGTCTAGAAGATTTAATTTATCTAGTTATACTTCCCTAATTACTTGTAATTATAACTACCACTTTACAAATCTTATTTAAGCTAGCTATGTCAAAGCCAAACATTTGATTGTGTGATAGATTACATTATTCAAGTGAGCATGATGTTACAATCACGTCTTGTTTTAGTTCATATGTTCTCTAGAAAACTGCAAGTAAAAGGGGTCATAATCATTCATTCTCGTTGAATCTACATGGGTGGTGAGATTTGATTTATTTCTTTAAAACCTAGTAAAAAAGATACGATCTAAATGTGCCAAGGTGGATAGCTACTGCCCAATGCATGTGACCACCAGACTTCCTTTATTTAAAGCACACTGGCGCCTCCTACCGAGGTTCAATATATTCCCGTTTACATGGATGTATTATGCTTACCACACTCCTTGTTTGGTATAGCTCTTATCATGCTAGTGCAAATAGCTCTTGTCGGACTAGCTAGTTGCATCCATAGAGTAGACTCTGTATTAAAAAAAAGAAATCACCATTACGAGGAGTTTGAGCTGTGAAATGCTTCTTGGAATAGGATGCATCAAGAAACATATCAGATGCTAAATTGGCACTGTATGATAGAGAGATTAGGTTTTGGGGATCAACTATCGAGTAATCATGAGTAACATGCGCACCAATTGTAGAGTAGCAAGTTGATATAGCTCTGATTGGCT
The DNA here is from genome assembly GCF_022539505.1 of Lolium rigidum. NCBI lineage: Eukaryota > Viridiplantae > Streptophyta > Magnoliopsida > Poales > Poaceae > Lolium > Lolium rigidum. The sequence goes on along the minus strand of NC_061513.1, from coordinate 32,594,415 downwards.
CGACGTGCCTGCAATTGGACACCTAGCTGACATGAAGGAATCACCACCCGTTTAACCATCTAACAAATGATCGATTCGGATCTCATGGTTTTCTACATAGCTTCAACATGCAACAAACAGACCTCCAACATGCAAAAGAAAACCAAGGGGAAAATGAGATCTTTTATAGGAGAAAAAAAGACAACTCTAACTTGTAATCTCATATTCCCTCGCAATTGAGACCTTCCCGGTTTCTATTGAAAAAAATCGAGACCTTCCCGTTGGTAAGCCCGCGGAGAGACACAGCGCTGCGCCGGTGGATGCTACGCCGAGCTCCCAGGCTGCTCGCCGGCGTAAACCCCTCCCTTCTCCTCCAAACCCCCACGCCTCCCAGCCCGCGCCGCCTTCTCGCCTACCACCACCATGCGCCCACCGACATGGACGCACACCACCTGCTCGACGAAACGCCCGGTAGAACACGGGCCAGCTTCATCGTGCGCGCGCTCAGGGACGAGGCGCGCCTCGACGCGGAAGCCGTCGCGGCCCTCCACTGCTCCTCCATCAAGTCCGGCGCCGTGCTGGACCCACCCGTGCGCACCTCACTCCTCACAGCCTATGCCCGGAGCAGGAGGGGCACCGACGACGTGCGCGCCGCTCTGGCGCTCTTCCACGAGGCTGCCGACCCGGACCTGATCCTGTGGAACGCCGCGGTCGGCACCCTGGCACGAAGATCCCGTCTCGCCGACGCCGTGGCTCTTTTCCGGCAGATGGCGGCCGCGCTTGGGACGTTCGATTCGACCACCCTAACGGTCATGCTTTCCGGGGCTTCACGAGCCGGCGACCTGGAGCTTGGGACGGTGCTCCACGCCGCGGCCGCGAAGAGAGGCCTTGCAGACACCAAGCTGAACCTCTGCAATGCTCTCGTCGACATGTACGCCAAGTGCGGACGCTTCCGCGCTTCGGAGACCGTGTTCTGGAGCATGCCGTGCTGGGACACTGCCTCTTGGAATTCTATGATTGGCGGAAGCACGTTCAACGGACTTTCCGAGGTTTCGGCTCGCTACTTCCGGGACATGGCCCGGTTGGCTGTTCCGGCGGATGAGGTGACGCTGTCTTCTGTCCTTTCGGCCTCTGCTCGCGGGGATGATCTTTTCTCCTTTGGGATGTCTGTCCATGGCTGCGTCGTTAAAAGCGGTTACGAGTGCACCGAGTCTTGCTCCGTACCGAATTCCCTGATCACATTTTATTCCAGGCTTGGGTTTCCCGAGGATGCGGAGAAGGTCTTCCTGAGAATTCCTAACCGGAACTTGGTGTCGTGGAATGCTATGATCAAGGGAATGGTAGAGAATGAGAAGGTCAGAGAAGCCCTCGCTGTTTTCCGAGAAATGGCGTCAGAGTTCCAGCCAGATCTTGCCGCTTTGGTTACCGTAATTTCAGGCTGCGCTGATCAAGGACTACTGTGTGAAGGAAAAGAAATCCATGGATACGTAGTGAGGAAAGGCCTCCTAAATGATGATGATGAGTCCTGTATAGGAAACAGCTTGCTTCGTTTGTATATGAAATGTGATGATTCGTCTACTGCGAACCTTTTGTTCAGAACAATGCCTACAAGAGACCTGATCTCATGGAACACAATGATTTCTGGTCACTCAAGAGATGACACGCTAAGAGCAGAGGCTCAGGCTATGTTCAAAGAGCTGCTTTCTGAAGGGTTATGCTGCACCTTGACAACTATACTAGCTGTTATACCTTCATGCTCTCGTCCGGACGACCTTGGCTTTGGCAAAGCAGTTCACTCTCTTATCCTCAAGAATGGATTTGCGAGTGGAGTTTCAGTTGTTAATGCTTTGATGCACATGTACATATGCTGTGGAGACTCATTGGCTGCCTTTGTTCTGTTGGGAAGTATAATGCCAGTGTCAGATATTATTTCATGGAATACAGTCATAGTAGGGTGTGTACATAATGAACTACATGGAGATGCGTTGGAAGCCTTTCGGTTCATGCATTCAACGTTGCGAGTAAATCCTGACAGCATCACGCTTGTTAGTGTTTTATCAGCATGTGGAACCCTTAAACTGCAGTCCCTAGGAAAGTCCATCCACTGCATGTCACTGAAACACTTGGTTGCATGCAATTTGAGGGTTAAGAATGCCCTGTTAACCATGTATTTCCGGTTTGCAGATACTGAAAGTGCCGAGTTAATCTTTTATAGTCTTGGAGATAGAAATTTGTGCTCCTGGAATAGTATGATCTCTGGTTTTGCACAGAATAACCAAGGCTGGAGAGCGTTGCAGTTCTATCAGAAGATGGAAGATTTTGCGCCTAATGAAATGTCTACTGTCGGTGTTATATGTGCTTGCACTCAACTCGGGGATCTTAGACATGGAAAGAGCATACATGGGCGTGTGGTCAAGTCTGATCTTCAAAATAATGTTTTTGTTTCAGCATCTCTAGTTGATATGTATAGTAAGTGTGGAAGACTCGGCAGTGCTGTCAAAGTATTTGAATCCTCTGCTGAAAAATCGATTGCCTGCTGGAACTCCATGATATCAGCTTTAGGATTTCATGGGCATGGGTTGCGATCGATAGAGCTTTTCTGCAAGATGATTCAGTCTGGAATTAAAGCCACAAGAAGCACTTTTATTGCTCTTTTGTCAGCTTGCGGTCATTCTGGACTCACTGATGAAGGATGGAAGTATTACCATCTTATGTCAGAGAAATTTGGGATTACTCCTACAGCAGAACACCATGTATGCATGGTAGACATGCTTGGGCGTGCTGGTCGGCTGCAGGACGCACATAAATTTGTGGAGAGTTTACCTTCCAAGGGAGCACATGGAGTTTGGGGTGCACTGTTAAGTTCTTGCAGTTACACACCTGAACTCAAGATGGGCGAGTCCATTGCCAAGCATTTGCTCTGCCTGGAGCCTGAAAATAGCGGTTATTATGTGACTATTTCTAACCTGTATGCATATCAAGACATTTCGTGTGGTGCAGTCCAGGTTAGGGGCATTTTGCATCATAAAGGATTGATGAAGCCCCGCGGTCACAGCATTGTTGGATAAAGGGTTGCAAATGACCATGGATTCATGGAAGCTATGATGTGCCAGAAAATTGTGCACTAAATCACCAAAACTGCAAATTCCCTTCACAATACTTGCGCATGACTCAGCTCAAGCGTCATTAGCTCCACCCTCTCTGTTTACATATATTTCCTTGAATAGGAATGAAATAGTTGAACCTGTTTACATTCTATGTTACATTTTCATCAGTATGTATGTGGCACAAATAGTTCAAACTGCTTATCCTTAAAATTCTTATGCATTTTCTAGAACGACCATTCTTGAACTAATCATGCAAGTATTTAACTGTGGATACGCCAAAATCATATTGTGTGCACAAATATTGTTTTCCTTTAATCAATATAAAATTTATTACTGTAAACGGGTAGGGTAAGCCGTGATTTATCTAATTATTGTGTTGCTCTTTTGAGCAAATCAACGGAGAAGGAAAGTCAAACTAAAGTGTCTAAAAGAGCTCAAGCGTTTATATATCATATTATGTGCTTGATGTCAATCATTTTCTCCAGAAATCTTTTCAATGTGCTTCGTTAGCTCATCAAGATTACTTTTAACATGTGTGACAATCACTTTAGCAACAAATCCATCTAATTTTGTTTACATATATTTCCTTGAACAGGAGTGAAATAGGTGAACCTGTTTACATTCTATGGCACCTTTTCATTAGTATGTATGTGGCATAAATGTCCTCAGTTTCCTTTTTTATTTCAGTTCAAACTGATTAGCCTTGAAGTTCTTATGCATTTTCTAGATTGACCATTCTTGAACTAATCATGCAAGTATTTAACTGTTAAGCCAAAATCATATTTGTTCTATGGCATTGTGAAAATTATTTCTCCTTTTCATTAGCTTCAATGGAGTAATATTATGCTACACCTTCCCGCTCTTTAAATTTGAAAGAAGCAATGATACTAGCTTCCACAATGAAATAGATTGGCACCGGGCCAGAGAACAAGCCCGAAGGTTGCTTTTACTGCTGTATCAAAAGTTCAGAATAAGTGCACTGCCCACGTGCTACTGAAATTTATCATGTGTCATCCTAGTTTGCTCCCAGTAACAATAGATGCTCGAAGTTAGCACTTTGTTTGGTTCCTTTATTTATTTTTATTTATTCTTTGGCTGTAGTTGCTGTGATCAAGGGCAAGGACAAACCCACAGGGGAGCTTCAAAGTTCTATTTCTCACCTAAAGAAGATTCAGAAGATCAGGTATGTTTACGTTATTCACTCAGCTCCAAGTAATGCTCATTTAGAACTCGGAAGTTTGCAATAAATATGTTGGCTGTGCATGCTCATTGCATCATATCATATTTCTGGAAAGAAGTCCACCTTCATTTGGAAAGCAATATAGCGCTTGGGCTCATTTAGTACGGTAATCTAGACCGGACGGTTCTGCTGAGATTTAAACCAGCTGTGTTATTCCTCAGCATATAAGCTATTCCTTGTGTGGTTTTTTGCATAATGTCCGTTCCTGCGAAGTCAACAGGCCTGGTATGCACAGTAACTACAGTTGTGCCAAAATTATAAGTTTAGGTACTAACCTTGTACAGCAGCCAAGATGTCTTCACTATCTAACTTATTTTAATGAGCTCCCTAATCTTCTCAGTTGTGTAGACAGAAATCCTGGGGACATCGTTACTGAATAGATGCCAACAGTTTCATGCTGATCTACTTCCATCTTCTTAGATGACTTTAAAAAGAGATCTATCACCTATCTTGCCCAGTTGTAGAGCTCTTCTGCCATGGTCATGGTGGGCTACCCAGGTGCTATGAACAGTGAACAAGCTAAGCCAGTGTATACCACGTTGGCATGTTTTACCTCTTTCCACATCATGGTCGGGATGATGGATTTGAAGGATCTTCTTCAGCGATTCCGACTCTACACTAATCCGACCAGATCTGCGTTTTTGAGGGACCTGCATGTTATGTTTTGTTCCAAACCAAGGATTTCCCAGCCTTGAGCAACAACTTCAGGAATCTAGACTATGGTCCAAGGTAACTCAGTTACACTGGACCGTTGCTTCATACGGCATTTACCGTGGAGCCTGACACAGATCCCTAGTGATGTTACATGGTCCATATAAGGAGAGGAGTTGCGCTCGGGTGCGGTATCCAAGTAATGCTCATTTAGAACTTAGAAGTTAGCAATAAATATTTAGGTCGTGCACTCTCATTGCATCATATCCTATTTCTGGAAAGAAGTGCACCTTCATACTGTATCATCAAAACAGTCCATATGTATTACAGATATTTCATTGACTCGGTCACTTTCTTTGTTCTGTGTTCTTATCTTGTTCCTCCACCCATTGCAATGTTGTCCTTTTCTACAATGAGAAAGATCATCAGTGTTAGGTATTGTGTGGACTGAATATCCATAGAACCAGTTTGACACCCAGCTTCAGACAATATTGAAAGCGAGCAATGCCTATGGCTGGGGACATGTCTGAAAAACGAAAATGAAGGGTCTGGAAATCAAATCCTTTGTATAAAGCCCAGTGGTGTATTGACTAATTTGTGTAAAGCAAGGACAAAAGTACACCACCATTTCCATATAGTGTTCCTACACCTACACAATGAAAAGTAGTAATACATTGGAGCATTTTTTATCTGTGGGCGTTACACTTACAATCATTTAGCGTTTTAGCCTTAATGTGTTCCACTCACCATGTTTAGTACTCCCTCTGTTCTATATTAATTGTCGCTGATTTAGTACAACTAATAGGGATTGGAGGGAGTATCATTCATATTGCCTATTGCTTTGTTCCACTTTCTTTGCTGCTGCCTTTCTTTTTCTTACACGTGAGTCTATTTGTGCACTGCACTGCTGAACATTCACAATGCCAAATATGATGTTATCATGGTTATTTCTTATTGATTGATCTTTTCCGTGTATACCTCCAGTAAACCAAAGGTGAAGACTGGAGACGTACTGCCAGTGGCGTCATCACCTCCCAGCAAAAAGACAAAAGGTATATCATATTTCTACTCAAGTATTAGTATGTTAACTTTCTACATGGCATTTGAACATCCTTTCTTTCAAAATTAAGAAATCCCTGTTGGCTACGACGTGGATTTTTTCCAATCATTAAACTGTCTTTGGTTTTGTTTATTTCTCTAAAAGAATGTGAACTCTTATTACTTCACTGTGTTTGCTTTTTAGGCAACAAGGGGAGAGCCCCTGCACATGGATCCTTTGGACCAGAGTTCTGGTGAGCTGCTACCAAATGTAAAGACTGGAGACGTGCTGCCTTGGGCATCATCACCTCCTAACAAAAAGACAATGAAGGTATATCAGGTTTCTGCTCAAGTATTAGTATTTTATCTTTTTATATGGCATCTAGCAATCTTTCTTGTGAAAATTGTGAGGTCCCTGTTTGCTACTCCGTGGATCTTTCTCCATTCATGAAACTGCCTTTGGTTCTAGTTTTTTTTGAAAAGAACGTGAACTCTTATCACCTCGCTGTGTTTGTGTTTCAGGTAACAAGGGAAGAGCCACTACACATATAACACTGGTGGATCTTACATGTGTTGCACCTATCAGGCATCGTGAATTGGGATGATATAACTAATATTGCTGCTACCATTTATATATACAGCAAAGAAACACCAAAAGTGTTCTCACTTTTTACTACTTGTTTTCATATGGTGGGTGATTGCTTTCGGTCGAAATGTTGTTCATTCTTCGTGTTTTAGGTGTGATGGGTACTAGGAGGACTAGATCACAAATTCATGATGTTTTCTTTTGCCTTTTTTGTGTTTTATTCTTGTCTTAACATTTAAAACTAAAGAAAGAAACTGGGAGCATATGGTGCCAAAACACCACTCCCAAAGAAAAAGAAGTGTATGGTTGTTTCATACTCTAGCTTGACTGTTCATTCTTAGTTAGAAGACCACGAGTGCAGTGCAGTTCTTGGTGTTGCAGGGTCATCATGATGTTTGTGATAAGCTTCAGGTGCCCCTATGATATGTTCATATTACATGATCGGCAGGCCATTCCACATTGTTGGTAGTAGCAATACATTATACTAGGTTGCTCTGTTCCTGGCTTCCTGCTCTGACCATATATGTATAACCTGAAAATGTATGATCGTTTCCTGCTCGAGCTTAATTTACAGTTGATTCTTCAGCTAGAAGACTACAAGATCAGTTCTGTGCTTGCAGTTGCAGGGTAATCATGCTGTTTGTGATAAGCTTTGGGTGCCCCTATTATTTGCCCTTGATTAGATCATTGGCAGGCCATTCAATCTGAAGAGCACTATTGGTACCAGGACTACATGATACTTTTTCTTGGCAGAGACTGCATGATACTAGGTTGCTTTCAGTCTCTTCACATAGACTCATAACCTGGAAAGGTATGCCAATTTCCTTTCAACCAGTGACTTTCTGAATGAGAAAACATCTGAAAATCTAGAAGAGAAGACGATAATTCACCAAAAAGCTGCACTACATGCAACTGCAACTCCACAGCAGAATTTTCTATTCTCACTTTCATGATCCTTTAGAATGTGCAGCCACACTTTAGCTTCATCATCACCTCATGATTATTAGCGTAAAGCCTTTTCCTTAACACTATGCAAAGGAATTAACTTTCAAGGCATGTTCAAACTGCTGGCTTTCATAGTTTAAGCCATGATAACAAAAACTCACGTGTACTCTGAACGATGTGTGGATCTACCAAAATCATTGACAGTTGTCTCAGAAATAAACGGAAGCAGACACCCGCCAGGTTCAATCATGATTAAGATGCGATCCGTGGGTCTTACCACGCATGTCCCTTGCTACTCCAATGTAGTTAACTTGGTAATTAAACTAGGTATAAGGTTTTCGCATGCATCCTCCGTTCGCACTGATTTGCGTAGCTTCTCACCTCCCATGTAGTTAACTTGGGAATTAAATGTAGTGTCAGCTAATCACGTCCAATTTTATCAGCGAGATTTCAAATCAATTCAGGTGCTCGAATTTATACATACGCGAGAACACTCAATAAAATTTAGTAGAATCCATCGGTTTATCTTCGATCGCCGTCAATTTAGCTGTGTTATGCATCATCTAATCTGAAGAGTATATTACCAGGTGCTATCCATGGTAAATGACAGCTTATTTAACATCAGATGTGCCTGGGTGCAGTGCAGTAGTTAACAACTCTTTCAGCTTTATTTGCTCATGCATGAAGGGAAGTCACACGTTTCAACAATAAATTTGCTCAGAAATCAGTCACCAGGGCAGTGATGAGAACATTAACTGGAGCACATCTACACCATGACCTGATTAAAGTACAAGGATGTTGATGATGTCAATTTAGGGTTGAGGGGTAGCTCATGGGCTCACCAACCTTAAATTTTTCTAAGCATGACATCGTTTATAGATGAGGCACTCAATTGTCTACATAAGCTAGCTACTACCTTAGAAACCTATTTACCTCCGCTCTCCTTCCCAACACCGTGTTGGGAATTGAAAGAGTACAGTAGCAACTAAAAATAGTTCTATATGTGCAAGATGTTTGGAATGGGGGACATCAAGAAGCGCATTCCCCGTTGCTATCTCTGATCTCGCCGCTCCATTTTCTCCAATCTTGTTTTCTTTTTTAAATGGGGTTGATCCCGGCCTCTACATCGAAAGCACCCCGTCATGTTTTTTTATCAAAGAGTTTAAAATATCAATTTACTACATCATGGATTGCATAAGTCAATACAAAAATCAACCATCTAAAGAAAAGCAACATATATCAACTAGACATTTGTCAATCTACTAGTATGCCACCAACCAGCCCGGCAGTGCATATCATGCGCAACCATCATCAACAGCCGATTGCACCCAGTATTCATAAGCTTGCGCTGATCTACCGGGAGCAGGAAAGCCCATAGCTGAATCCAATGGGTAGCCATGCGGATAATCTGTGAAAAAATAAAACTCCAACTTTATTAAAAAATATTGTTATTCCTACATTTCCATATCGACCAACGTAAAACAGAAACTCCAATGTGTATTCTATCTTTAGTTTTCTTATCGATCCCATTCGAAAAAATTCCAATCATGTTTTTGATATTGGTGGGTGGGGGAATATTCTAGGTAAAGAAGATAATGGTCATTTTTGCAAATGGATATGAAATATAAAGATGTGCATTTGTCTCTTCAGAATACAAAAACAGCATTTGTTTCACCCATTCCATTGTCTCTTCGCTAAGTTATGCTTTGTTAATAATATTTTTTATTGAGGAACCACATGAAGACTTTGATCTGAAGAGGTAGTTTGAGCTTCCATAAGGATTTAGTAGGGAAATTACTATGCACGTCCATTAAATCGTCATACATAGATTTAACTGTAAAAACACCAGATGCATTTAATTTCCAGATAAAGCAATCATGTTCCTCTCATAAATTCACCAACATAAGACGTTGACAAAGATGAAGCCACATAACCCATTTGGTTCGTGTAAGTGTTCTCCTAAAGCCAACATTCAGATGAACATGTGATAGGATAGAACAAACGGAGATATCATTCAGTTGTATTATATAATGAGGGATATTGGTTAGCCAAGGACGTCTCCCCTAGCCAAATGTCTTTCCAAAATCTGGTTGTCCTACCATTACCTATTTGCTCCAATCGTGTGACACAGAATACTGAAATGAGCAAGGAGAATATGTGAAGCTGCCCATAGAACAAGCACTGCACAAAAAGCATGTAATGGCATTGTGGGGTGAATGAGGTTGGGGAAAAATCCTCATGGTTCCCTGTAAACCAATGAGAAAGGGAAACAATATGAAAAGGATCTTCCAATGCCAAAAAGGATGGATCGAGGTGCACTGACACATGTATTCCAAATTCCTTAAATTTACTACTCTCTCCGGTTCAAAATAATAGCCTAAAAACGGTGTATCTACACACTAGAACATGTCTAGATACATCCATATTTAAGAAATTATTTTGAACCGGTGGAAGTACTAGATAAACCATGTATAACAGTATATTGTGTTCTAATATTCATTAGCTTGTTCCACAATTAAGCTAACACAAGGTCAAGATCATGATCAGATCGAGAAAGTTTGATTTTCTCTATGAAAGTCAAACACTAAGTAGTTTATTCATCATTTGTCTTGATTCACATATATTACGGAAATATAACTTTTGTTTCTACTAGGCACAGAAACCACTGAAACAAAGCACGTGGTTGAGACAAGATTTGTTATTTTCTCTTCTTTTTAGCTAGACCATATGGTCCTACTTCGAGATTAATGGATAGCTAATGCACCCATCATTTCCTTGTTTAATTATGACCACGCCCTTATAAAAGGATGCACACTATATCTTGCTTTAGCTCGGCATATTCACAACGTATCAATAGCCTCCTTACCAAAACCTTCTAAGTGTCATAAATATCATCTTGCTAGTTGCACCCATAACTCAACTCCAAACTTAGGGAGGGGAACAATGGAAAATTAGAATAAGTTTTATCGTGCAATGCTACTTGAAACTAGAGGCATCCAGCAAAGAAATACCAAAAGTGTTCTCACCTTTTACTTGTTTCCGTATGGTGAGTGGTTACTTTCGGTCGAAATGCGGTTTATTCTTGGTGTTTTAGATGTGATGGCTACTAGGAGGACTAGAACACAAATTCATGATGTTTTTGCCTTTTTGGTGTTTTATTCTTCTCTTAACATTCAAAACGAAAGTAGTGTATAGTTGTTTCATACTCTAGCTTGACTGTTCATTCTTAGTTAGAAGACCACGAGTGCAATGCAGTTCTTGTTGTTGCAGGGTAATCATGATGTTTCTGATAAGCTTTGGTTGCTCCTATGACATGTTCAGATTACATGATCGGCAGGCCATTCCACATTGTTGGTAGTAGTAGTACATTATACTAGGTTGCTCTGTTCCTGCTGTGATCATATATGTATAACCTGAAAAGGTATGATTGTTTCATGCTCGAGCTTAATTTGCAGTTGATTCTTCAGGTAGAAAACTACAAGATCGGTTCAGTGCTTGCAGTTTCAGGGTATTCCTGCTGTTTGTGCTAAGCTTTGGGTGCCCCTATTATTTGCCCTTGATTACATCATTGGCAGGCTATTCAATCTGAAGAGCATTATTGGTACTAGAACTACATGATACTTTTTCTCTACAGGCTATTCAAATCAATTCAGGTGCTCGAATTTACACATAGGCGAGAACACGCAATAAAATTTAGTGGAATCCATCGGTTTATCTTCGATCTCAGTCAATTCTGGCTTATGCTATCATCATCTAACTAGAAGAATATATCCCCTCCCGGTGTACATTACCATGTATTATCCATGGTAAAGGACAGGTTATTTAACAATGCGCTACCCGGTAAATACTAGTATGCGTTGCTCCATTTGCTCCAATCATGTGACACAGAAGAAATGAGCAAGGAGAAGATGCAAAGCTGCACATAGAGAACTATCTACACAAAAAAGCATATAATGGCCTGATGAGGTGAATGAGGTTGGGGCAAAATCTTCATGGTTCCATGTACTCCACTGAAAAAGGAGAAACACATTTTTTATTTACCAGGTGGGTATCAAGATGAAGACCGTGCAGGGGTAGGGGTGGGACGCGTGGTGCACCTGGAATGAGAGGCGGCGGCACCAGAGGTCAGGGAATGGGAGCCCGATGGGAAGGAGAGCGCGGCGCAGTGGATAACTAGTAGGTACAGAAAGTAATCAAGCTGGTCCAGCCCGGATATTGCTAGTTTAGTTTGAGAGGCAAGCATACTAATCTCCCTACAACACCTGGAAGGTGGAGGCTGCCCTTTCTACGTTGTTGACTTTGATGTGAGATGGCTCCCGGGATGACTTGTCACCGGTGTGTTGACGGATGGTGATGGTAATTTCAAGCCTTCACTGGTAGCTGAAAGCTGATACGGCACTATAGTAGCAGGTTGAGCGACGAGCAGAATATACGTTGTGGCATACGAACAACCAAGGACTAAATAATTTATTTGTTTTATACCCATGTGTCTTCTCTGTTTTTTTCCTAGATGCTACATCATTCAATTATTGGAACATAAAGCATATGGATGCTGTGACTTCAGATCTTTGGTTGCTAGAAAATGTGATATTGAAATTTTGGTTTGGTGTACATGAATTATTTAATGCATTATTCAACCTTTTCTTGTGTGTAATTATATAAGCATGATTTGCCGTTGTAGAAAGGTCATAAAGCAAACGCTCTGTCTTCCCATATAGCTAAACACATATGGGATGTGTGCATCTGACATTATAGCTCGTATCTGTCTTCAGCTCTCCTTACTAGAATAGTAACCACGTAGACATAAATGGAGTCGAAGCTTAGAAATGAGAGATACAATGAGCACCATGAGGCCTAGCTGGACGCGTGATGAGAGTGAGAGGCATCTGAAAACATAGGGGATACATTATGGTAACCTATTGTAGTTGCTGGAGAGATTAGTGAGATTAGTGTGCTTGGCTGTCAAACTAGACTAGCAATATCCGCGCGCTGGACCAGCCTGATCAAGTTATGTACCTACCAAATCTTCCAATTCTAGCTTCAAGATGAAGATGCATCAAGATAGCTTACACCGGAGCGGAAACGATTTGGCTCTCTAGCTGGGGGAAACACGCGTCACTAGTGCAAACTGTCGTGCACAACTGCACATTTTGCTTACATCGACTGGCACGGCTATTAACCAGATCCTCGTGTACAAACTATATTGTGCACAGATTTTCCGTAGTTTAGCTTATTTTTTAATTGGTCTATATGTATTTAAGTAAATTAATTATGGTCTGGCATAAAACTATTGTTGACTATCAACATGTTGGCTCCCATGTGCAGATGCTCTCACTATCTGGGCGACCGACACTGCTTAGGGATCTATACTTGACCGAATTTCTTTCGATATTGGTGTATAGAAAATGACATTTAAAGGCGCATGTATAGCGAGCAAACGTAGGAGGCGCCCACATGGAGCGTCTTTGGTTGACTCCTGTCGTTAATAGGAGTAGCGTGCTTACGAACTATTTTGATGGACCGAGCCCATGAACCGCCAATAACCTTAATTTTCATCATGACATGATTGATTATGAACACTAAAAATGAACTAAAATGGAAAAAGGCCCAACACCAACATGTAGGATGTGTTTCGTAGCTTGTCTCAACGCAGATATTCTTAGCTCATACGGCAGTTGGCTGTTTGGTAGCACGTGTTCTTCGTTTGTGTCATGTCCACCTTACCCCGAAAAGGCCTCTCGCCTAGGCTGATGAGAGAACCTCAAATGGAGCTTCTATACCCAATCAGGCTAAGTAGCGACCCAGAAGTTTCCCCGCTCTCCCGTGTGGCACGCTAGGTTAACCTCCCGAAAACCCCTCACCGCATCCCATCCATGCCCGCAACCTTCTCTCCCTTCCACACGAGGGGCCCAAATCACCCCATCTCTGCCTCGTCTCCACCGTCGTCGGCCCCTCTTCCCCTCTAGCCCAAATCCCACACCACCAGGCCTCCTCCTCGCCTTACTCCACCATGTTTGTGTGTGTGCCACCTCAACGCCCTCCACCTGCTCGGTGGAACGCCCTGCAGAATGCGGGCAAGCTCCATCATGCACGTACTCCCCCCGACATGGAATTCGTTGTGGCGCTCTACTCCGCATCCCTCAAGTCTGGCACTATGCTAGACCCGCCCAAGCATACCTCCCTTCTCGCGGCCTACGTCTGGAGATAAATGTTAGCGGAGTACCTGTGATACGTCTCAAACGTATCTATAATTTTTGATGCTCCATCCTTGTTTTACACCAATTACAATATGTTTTGTTTACACTTCGTGGCATTTTTATGCATTTTCCGGCACTAACCTATTAACAAGATGCCACAGTGCCAGTTCCTTATTTTCTGCTATTTTGTATTTTAGAAAAGTTGTACAGGAAATATTCTCGGAATTGGACGAAACAAAAGCCGAAGTTGCTATTTTACCGAAACGAAGACGAAGTCCAAAGGAGAGATTGAGGAGGGCCACAGGGTGGCCAGACCATGCCTAGGCGCGGCCTGACCCTGGCCCGCGCCTAGGGGTGGTCTGGGGCCACCTGACCTCCACCGACCTCGCCCTTCCGCCTATAAATTCCCTTCGACGAGAAAACCCTGAAACATACGCCTCCGTCCACGAAAAGTTCCGTCGCCGCCGCCATCATCCAGACAAGTTTCGGGGGTCAGCTGTTCCGGCACCCTGCCGGGACGGGGATTGACCCCCGGAGCCATCTCCATCGACTCCACCGCCACCACTTCGACTCCATGATGGTTCGTGAGTAGTTCCCTCTGGACTACGGGTTTTCGGCTGTAGCTAGTTGGTACTCTCTCTCACATGTACTTCAATACAATGATCGCATGAGCTGCCTTACACGATTGAGATCCATATGATGTAATCGGTGTTGTGTTTGTTGAGATCCGATAAATTGTGGAATTGTGATCAAATTGATCATCATATTATCATACTACTGTTATTTAAGATCTTCCATGCTCTCCGGTACTTGTAGTTACCTTGATCAAATAGTTGTCTGTATCTCCAAGAGGGAGTATTTATGCTCGATAGTGGGTTCATGTCTCTAGTTTTCTGGAAGAGTGACAATAACTTCTAAGATTGTAGATATGTTGTTGCTACTAGGGAGAAAACACCAATGTTTTATCTAAGGGTAATTCTATTGTTTACTTTACACACATTGCTTAAGGCGATAATCTGTTGCTTGCAACTTAATACTGGAAGGGATTCAGATGATAAACTGAAGGTGCATTATTAGTCATAGATGCAGTTGGATTACGGTGTATGTATTATGTTGTAATGCCAATTAAATACTACAGTAATTTTTAACTTATTATAGCATGCATTATCATGCCCTCACAATTATCAATTGCCCAACTGTAATTTGTTCACCCAACACATTTATTTGGAGAGTTACCACTAGTGTAGATAGCTGGAAACTCCGGTCCTTCTGTCATCATCATTGCTCTACAGTCAACTACGCACTGGAATATTTTCCGGTGCCATCCTCTGTGTTACTGCTACTGATGCTGTGTTACTATTGCCATTGCTCTCTTATTACTGCTGCTTTCACATCACCCCTGTTACTAGTGATTTTCCAGGTGCAGCTGAATTGGCAACTCCGTTGTTAAGGCTTATAAGTATTTGTTACCTCCCCTTGTGTCGAATCAATAAATTTGGGTTTTACGTCCCGCGAAGACTGTTGCGATCCCCTATACTTGTGGATCATCAAGACTATTTTCTGCCGCCATTGCCGGGGAGGCATAGCTCTACTCATAAGTTCACCTGGGGAGTACACTTTACCTATCTATCTGTTTTTATTTTATTTTATTTTTTCTTGTCTAGTTTATTTGTGTTAGTTTATTTCTGTTTAGTTGTGTTTTCTTTAGTTTACTTTTGTCTAGTTTATTTTTATATTGTTTTATTTTTCTTATATACTCGAAAATACATAAAAATTTGAAAAACCGAAAATCTTAAAAACTATTGTTATGGAAGAACCTGCTAGACCCTATATGGAACATTTTATAAAGTATAGAGAATCATATAAGGGTAAAGTCATGAGAGGCGCATTAAAAATGTTGGATTAAATTACTAAAATTTTGCTTAAACGCATGATATAAATTGTTGCTCTGAGAAGGATACTAAACATCTTAAATTTCAATGTGGCTTTAGTAAAGAAGTTTTAATTATGAACTATCATTGGAATAACTATATTCATCTTGAATTTGAAGAAGTAGAACAATTTGTTTTATTTATGGGAGCTTCTTAAATTGAATCCTTCATGTCTAAAAATTATGAAACCTGTGTTGCTTGTAAAGACCTTAAAGATTTGGTCTCTTCTATCCTTGATTATTGCATATAAAATTTCAGCAATAATTATTATATCATTGGTTATAAAGAGAGACTCAGTAATGCACAAGAATGTATCCACAATTTGCAGGAACATGTGGAACAAGAAATGGATGAACCTGAAAGCTCCTTAGATGAAAAAGAGGAGGAGAGTGATGAACAAAAGGAGGAAGAATGGATTATCTACCCATGCATAGCTTCTAATGAGAGTAACTCTTTATCCGTTACATTATTTGATTGTCCCCCATGCTTACCAAAGGAGGATGAATGTTATGTTCCTGTGGATTCTCTTGAAATATCTACTATGAGTAAAACTTGTGATAATAATTATGCTTATGTTATCTATGATAATTCATTCTATTTGATAAATCTTATGATAATCCTTTATTTGTGCCTAACTTCGAAATGCATGGTACTAAAGAGTTTTGCTTAGAAAATGTTTATGATAAAGCTCTAGATGATGGTCTTATATTGGTTGATAATATTAAGTGTACTAATATTGAAAATGGGATTGGAGAGGTCTTGACTTTATCTTGGAGCCCCATACCTCTTGATAATGATCAATCATCTTGTTATAAAATTGCTAAAAGTGAGTTTGAATGTTTTAATCCCACTATTTTTGAGCTTCATAAAAAATTATGTGTTTGTAGATCATGAAAAGCATGCTTTATGTGATAGTTATATTGTTATTCATGATGCTACTTAAAATTATTATGAGAGAGAAAAATATGATTGTAAAAGTTTGCATGGTACTAAAACACCTCTCTATATGCTGAAAGTTTTGAAGATACTCTTGTTTTATCTTCATATGCTTGTCATTGTGTTCTCTGTGAATTTATTTGTATACAAGATTCCTATGCATAGGAAGTGGGTTAGACTTAAATGTGTTTTCAATTTGCTTCTTGATGCTCTCTTTTGCTTAAATTCATATTTCTTATGTGAGCATCTTCTCAAATTACTGAGCCTAGCTAAAAGGCATTAAAGAAAAGAGCTTATGGGAGACAACCATTATTTTATTTCTGTAATTTTTCTTTTATGTTGAGTCTTTGAAGTTGTTACCTCTGTAATAACCTTTACTTATCATTTTTATTTTATTTTTGTGCCAAAAATAGCCTCTAATAGGAAGAAAGTAAGATTTGGGGAAGTTGCTGCCCTGAAAACAGATTCCGTGTCATCATCATAAAAATTCGTACAAATAGCCAGAGCGGAATTCTGAGCTGCCATTTTTATGCACATTCCCCAGGTTATTATCTAACTTTCGTTAGTTGACCACTTTGCGAGATAAGCAACGGAAGAATTTTGGACAAATCTATCTTTACCTGTTGCTCTGTTTTGACAGATTTATGCATTATTTGCATATGCCTCTTAATCTCTTTCCTTTTGAGTTCTTTTGATCAAAGAGCTTTTTAAAAAGTTGCTACAGTAGCTAATACTTTGATAGATGTTTGATATATGTTAGAACTGAACCCAAGTGGATTTATTTATTTTGATTGTACTAATGCTGCTAATGAACAATTATATGAAATTTTGTATGAAGAAAGTTTTCAAGTGTAGGGAGAGAAGAATGATGTGATGAGATGAAGAATGGACAAAATCTCAAGCTTGGGATGCCCCTGCACCCCATGAAATATTCAATAGGTACAAGCATCAAAGCTTGGGGATGTCCAAGGCATCCCCTCTTCATCAGAAAGCAACAGATTATCTCTCTATGTGGTATATTTTTATTGCTTCATACGCTATGTGTTGTTCTTGGAGCGTCTTTATTTTTGTTTTTAGTTTAGTTTTGTTTTTTTTTTCTGTAGCATATGTTGGATCCTGGCACATTTGTTTTGGAGAAAGACCCGCTCCATTTTAATTGCATAGAACGCTCTAGTTTTCGTTGTTATTATTCTGTGAGTGTTCTAGTTTTCTGGTACTGCCTTTAGCTCTTGTTCTTTCACTTGAATTTTGTTCAGAGCTTGTTTATTATTCTTTATTTATGTATGATTAGCTCTCTTGTCCATATTGTATTTTATCTCTGAGAGCTATTTCAAATAAGTTAATTGGTGTTGGATACGAGTAAAATGTTCCATGACTATAGTGATGCAAAAGAAGCTTGTCTAGATTGTGGCATAGACTTTGGCATATCATGTTGGATGTTATTCTTGTCATATGCTTAGTATTTATTGTTGTACCATGACTTCTATCAAATAGTTGATAGTGCATAATGTGTCATTGAAAGAATCATGTGTTGTTTTCATCATAAAAGCATAATATTGTGGTATTCTCCTTTGATGCTTTATTGGGTTGACTTGGCGCATGCTTATACGATGTTATGACTATAACCAGTCAACTAAAGCATCTATGATCATTTAGTTTTTGACTTCTAATATCACTTTATGCTTTTATTGATAATGTGTTGTCGCTATGCATGATTATGACCATTATTGCTCTCTTAGTTTGTCGCTCGCAGTCTTTTGCTAGATTTCGCATGTACTGAGTATGAACTCTACTCGTGCATCCAACCATCAATAACCAAAGTTTGCCAATTGTGTCAATCATATCTACCTACTAGCATTGTTTCTATTCTAGGTAAATTCATCATGCTTTTATTTATCTTCCAAATTAAATTTTGGCATGAGAAAATTAGTCAGTAAAGCTCTCACGAACTTGATGACACATTTACTTTCTTGCACTTAATAAATTTGATCATTGTGACTATCTTATGAAGTTTATATGTTTGCAAATTTCAAGTTGGGAGTTACCATAACCATGCTTTCATGGGGAATGCTTTCGATATTGCACTTATTCATATTTAGTTGATGTCATGTTCTTTTGCTTATGGATGCTTAGCGGTGCGAAATAAAATGGAAACTTGTAAGTCCATGGAGTTTGTATATGAGTTAGAGAAACGTCTGGACCGCTAATCTAAGCCATGCATCATTCATGGTGGAAATTTACAGCGAACCATAGTGAGCATTCTATGAACCATTTCAATAAAAAGCTATACACGTAGTAAATAAAAAATTACTAAGATGCTTATTGGTTGTTTGTCTTGTCATTTTGGTATGGGAATGCTCCCATGTAATGGGGCAAGAGGTACCCCGTTGGCGGTTCTCGATGATACATGTATACTTACAATGACAAGAACTTAAGTTAAGTAGCATGAGGCTTAGGTACTCGTATTCAAGGGGCATGAGATTTTCAACTTGTGATTTGTCAAGCATATAGCTCATATTTGCATCATATTAACTTTAACCATTCAAGATGCTTATGATAAGGGCAATGAGAGCTCAAAGCTAATAAGTACCATACTTTTTGGAAGGTTTATAAAACTTGTTTATCTTGCTTAGTCTGCAAAGAGTCTTTCTTTTACTTTTATGTCGAGTCTTCATCTTCTTGATTTATGCACCACTAGGAGAGCATAGTTGTCATTCTGAGTATAATGTGCATACCCCCAAAATTATTATTGATTTACTCATGATTATGACTATTGCTTATTCTCAAGTCACTCCTTAAACTTTAAAGGTGTCCTGGCATTTATGTTTTGCTACTTCATAAAGGACAAGCTGAATACCACTTTGTTATGTTTTCGCTATGCCCATAAACAAACAGTTGCTTTCAGTGCATTATTATTCATGATCTTTTGTTTGAGCTTGTCATATTATAACATAGTTGCTAAGTTCTATTGAATTATATCTATCATGTCTATGTTTAGAGTACTTTGATCCCAGCTCACAATGCTTTACAATAACTTGATCAAGATTGTGTTAGCTTCATGTCACCTCAAAAATTATTTTTTGTTATCACTTACCTACTCGAGGATGAGCAGGAGTTAAGCTTGGGGATGCTTGATACGTCTCAAACGTATCTATTATTTTTTATGATCCATGCTTGTTTTACACCAATTTCAATATGTTTTGTTTATACACTTCGTGGCACTTTTATGCATTTCCCGACACTAATCTATTAACAAGATGCCACAGTGCCAGTTTCATGTTTTCTGTTGTTTTGTATTTCAGAAAAGTTGTACAGAAAATATTCTCGAAATTGGACGAAACAAAAACCGAAGTTGCTATTTTACTGAAACGAAGACGAAGTCCAAAGGAGAGACGCTGGGGGCACAGGGTGGCCGGACCATGCCTAGGCGCGGTCTGGCCCTGGCCCACGCCTAGGGGTGGTCTGGGGCCACCTTGCCTCCACCGACCTCACCCTTCCGCCTATAAATTCCTTTCGACGAGAAAATCCTAAAACATACAGCCTCCGTCCACGAAAAGTTCTGTCGCCGCCATCGTCCAGACAAGTTTTAGGGGTCAGAAGTTCATGTTCCGACACCGTGCCGGGACGGGGATTGACCCCCGGAGCCATCTCCATCGACTCCACCGCCTCCACTTCGACTCCATGATGGTTCGTGAGTAGTTCCCCCATGGAATACGGGTTCTCAGGTGTAGCTAGTTGGTACTCTCTCTCCCATGTACTTCAATACAATGATCTCATGAGCTGCCTTACATGATTGAGATCCATATGATGTAATCGGTGTTGTGTTTGTTGGGATCCGATAAATTGTGGAATTGTGATCAGATTGTTCATCATATTATCATACTACTGTTATTTAATATCTTGCATGTTCTCTGGTACTTGTAGTTACCTTGATCAAGTAGTTGCATGTATCTCCAAAAGGGAATATTTATGCTCGATACTGGGTTCATGCCTCTAGTTTTCTGGAAGAGTGACAATAACTTCTAAGATTTTAGATGTGTTGTTGCTACTAGTGAGAAAACAACAATGTTTTATCTAAGGGTAATTCTATTGTTTACTTTACACACATTGCTTAAGGCGATAATCTGTTGCTTGGAACTTAATACTGGAAGGGGTTTGGATAATAACCTGAAGGTGGATTATTAGTCATAGATGCGGTTGGATTACATTCTATGTATTATGTTGTAATACCCAATTAAATACTACAGTAATTTTTATCTTATCATAGCATGCATTGGCATGCTCTCACAATTATTAATTGCACAACTGTAATTTGTTCACCCAACATATTTATTTGGAGAGTTACCACTGGTGTAGATAGCTGGGAACCCCGGCCTTCTGTCATCATCATTGCCCTACAGTAAACTACGCACTGAAATATTTTATGGTGTCATCTCCTCTGTGTTACTGCTACTGTTGTTGTGTTACTATTGTCATTGCTCTCTTATTACTGCCGCTTTCACATCACCCCTGTTATTAGTGCTTTTCCAGGTGCAGCTAAATTGACAACTCCGATGTTGAGGCTTATAAGTATTCTTTACCTCCCCTTGTGTCGAATTAATAAATTTGGGTTTTACTTCCCTCGAAGACTGTTGCGATCCCCTATACTTGTGGGTCATCAACCTGGCAGATTGTGCCACTTTGGTGATTTTAATTTCAGCTTATGTTGATCAAAGACGATTGTGTAAAGGGAAAGAATTCCGTCGATACATATTCAGGAGAGGCCTTTCTACATGAGAACTTGAAGAGTCTATGAAATTTGATGAATCATCCACTGCCAATTTCAGGACAATGTATATAAGAGGCCTGAGCTCATGGAACACAATGATTTCTGATTACTCAAGAGATGGCCCGGGAGTAGAGGCTCAAGCTGCGTTTGAATGTGTTGCACGTACTAGGATAAATCTACGGGAATACATGCCCTCTCTCCCACCACTACATATAAATGTTGAGGAGTGTATCCCAAACAACTTGTTGTATTTGCTAGAAATCAAACACATATTTTTTATTATGTCTCAGTCGACTCCTTAGTCATAGGATTTTTCTCGTGATTCGTGTTAATGTGATAGTTGCAAGTGGGTTGCAATTAAAAATTTCCTAGTTGTAAGTGGGTTGCAAATGAGATTTTTCTAGATGTAAGTGGGTTGCTACGCTGAGATTTTTCCTAATCACCTCTAGGTTGCAACTGAGAAAAAACCACAGCGTTGAATTTGCTTCAAGATTTGTGCTATCCTATGAGTTGCAATTAGGTTGTAACTAAGACTTGGATGAGGTCACATGAAGTCGCAGATCTAGATATGCCCTTTAAAATACTCCCTCCATCCAGAATGTCATGGATTTCTTTAAATTCAGATGTATCTATAAATGATTTAGTGTATAGATAAATCTAAACTTAGACAAATTTATGACATCTTTTTCAGGTCGGAGGGACTATATAAGCTCCCATCACTACAGAATATGCGTTGTGACATACGAACAACCAAGGACTAAGTAATTTATTTGTTTTACCCATATATCATTAAAAGAATATGTCTTCTTTGTTTTTTTCTAGATGCTACACCATTCAATATTGAAACTGAAAGCATATGAATGTTGTGACTTCAGATCTTTGGTTACTACAAAATGTGGTCTTGAAAATTTGGTTTGGTGTACATGGATTATTTAATGCGTTCTTCAACCTTTCCTTGTGTGTAATTTATGAGCATGATTCATCATAGAAAGGTCTTTATATAAAGGAAACACTCGGCCTTCCCATATATAGCTAAACACATATGGGATGTGTGCATCTGACATTATAGCTCATGCATGTCTTCAGCTCTTCTTACTAGAATAGTACCCACGAAGGCAACACGAATGGAGTCTGAGGCTTAGAAATGAGAAATACAATGAGCTCCATGAGGACCTAGCTGGACGCGTGATGGGAGTGAGAGGCATCTGAAAACTTAGGGGATACATGATGCTACCTTGTTGTAGTGGCTAGGGAGATTAGTGTGCTTGGCTGTCAAACTAGACTAGCAATATCCGCGCTGGCCAGTCTGATAACTTTCTGTACCTACTAAATCTGGCAAGTCAGGCTGATGTAACTGCAGCAAGAGAGCTTGACACCGGACCAGAAACGATTTGGCTCTCTAGCCGAGGGGAAACACGCATCACTATTCACTAGTGCAAAATGCCGTGCACAACTGCACCTTTTGCTTACATCGATCGGCTATTAACCAGATCCTCGTGTACAAACTATATTGTGCACAGATTTCAGTAGCTTAGCTTCTCTGTGAACTAGTTTATATGTATCAAAGTAAATGAAGTATGATCCGACACAAAACATAATCAACAAAAGGAGCATTGTACTAAAACTATTTTTGACTATCAGCATTTGGCTCTCATGTGCAGATGCTCTTACTATCTGGGTGACCGGCATTGCTTAGGGATCTATACTCGACGAATTTCTTTGTCGATACTGGAGTGCAAAAAATAACATATAGAGACGCATGTATGGCGAGCATGTGAACCACCAATAACTGTAATTATCAGCACGACATGATCGATTATGAACACTAAAAATAGAAAGAAAAGGCCCAACACCAATATGTAGGGTGTGTTTGGTAGCCTGGGTTATTCGTTTGGTCCATGCCCACCTCACCCCGAAAAGCCTCTCAGATAGTCTAATGAAAGAACCTCAAATCGAGCTTCAATACCCAACCAAGCTAAGTAGCAACCCGAGTTTTCCCCACTCCCCCATGTGGCATGCTAGGGAAGCCTCCTGAAAACCCCTCACCACATCCCATCCCTGCCCACAACCTTCTCTCCCTTCCACATGAGCGACCCAAATATCCCCATCGCTACCTCATCTCCACCACCGTCAGCCCCTCCTTTTCTCTGGCCCAAACACCTGCCACCGGGCCTCCACCCCT
Organism: Lolium rigidum; assembly: GCF_022539505.1. Classification (NCBI taxonomy): domain Eukaryota; kingdom Viridiplantae; phylum Streptophyta; class Magnoliopsida; order Poales; family Poaceae; genus Lolium; species Lolium rigidum. Next base: position 32,570,855 of record NC_061513.1, on the reverse strand, counting down.
CTGTTTTGTCTTCCACCGCCACCATGAAACTCGTCGGTAGCACAACTTGTCCCCTTTCTGGTTGAAGTCACCCCTTCCCCTTATCGGCGGCCACTGCCACCTAATCTCCTAGATGACCTTTGGTTTCCCCGGGATGACCACTAGACCTGCAAACTGGCAAGATCCCAGAGCTGCTGGGGAAAGACTCCTAATATGGCACCGGCCTGCTGCTTGCCTCCTCAACGAGCCGCTATTGTCGGCCTCCACTTTGGCCCATTTCTATGCATGAATTACCCCATATGATGCATGAACATAGTAGCAGAGAAGATTTCGATTAGATCGGGTAGGGTTGCATCCATCTATAACAGGATTAAATCCATGCTAAGAAACTGGAATAGACTTTTGTTTTTGGATGGATTTGGCGGATGATAGAAAAGCTCTAATGGCAAGGATGTCATCTTGAACATTTTTGCCCCGCCTTAAAACCTTATTCAAAAATAAAAATAAAACGTTTTTCATATCTAGCATAGTTGTGGTGTTATTGTTTTAAGGTTGTGGGCTAGGCTACTATTCAAAAATGTTGAGGGAACCTGAAATACAAGTCGGAATACAACTACAACCTAAAATCTTGAAACATATCTCCGGTCAAGATAGAGGAATCGTTTGGACCCCATCACCAAAATGGATATCCATATATATTTTTTTGGAACAATGAGGGGTCCTGAAGGACCCAGATCCATTGCTTATGTATTTATAGGGTAAAACATACAATGAGGTACATGACCCAAAAGAAATAAGAGCTACAAGTTGGTCCTAAAATTTTATAAGAAAGACCCTAGATTAAAACTAGATTACAGTGTGGTCCTAATCACTTACACGAGGAACGAAGCGCAACGAGGCTAGGACGGAACCACTTGGCCTAGTATGGTAGCCATGATGCCGACTGAAGGAAGATGAAACTTATGGTAATTCTTTAACCTAGACACCAGCTGCTTTTGTGAGACGCTTTTTATACCATCGCGGATTAAACAATTGATCCTTTCTACTTGCCCGTTGGTTTGAGGATGTGAAACCGAAGCAAAACTGAGTTTGATGCCAAGATTTTCACAAAATTCGTGAAATTCCTTGGATGCAAAGTTGGTTCAATTGTCTGTGATGATGTTCTAAGGTACGCCGAAGCGACAGGTGATTCCGTTGAAGAACTTGACAACCGTTGTGGCTGTTTGATTGGTGACTGGTATAGCCTCGATCCACTTGGTGAACTTATAGACTGTGACCAATAGATAAGTATGGCCGCCTGGCGATGACTTTGGAATTAGCCCAACTTGGTCGAGTTCCTATCACGCAAAAGGCCAAGCTAAAGGTATTGTCATAAGGTCCGTAGCTAGGGCGTGTGGTTTTGGTGCGAAACGCTGTCAAGGATCGCACTTCTTGACCAAGTCTCTCGCATCGGCTGCTGCTGTTGGCCAATAAAACCCAGCTCTGAAATCTTTAGCAACAATTGCTCGACTACTTGCATGATGTCCGCACGTGCCTTCATGTATCTCTCGTAACAGGGCATTTCCATCTTCGATGGCGATGCACCATTGGAATATGACATATATACTTATTTTGTAAAGTTCACCATCTACCACTGTATATGCTTTGGAGTGAAGCATGATGCGTCGAGCTTCTGCCGGGTCATCTGGTAGCTCCTGACGAAGTAAATATGTCAAGAAAGGTTTAGTCCATATGGGATCGAGGAGCAGAACTTGCTGAACGGGTCCAACAACGATATCTTCGGCAACGTCTTGGGGCGTAGCACCCGAGTCAGTAGTCGACTTTTCAGGAGGTGTCGAAGTCTTCACTTTGATAGATTGTTGATTGATTACTTCATAAAAAAACTCCATCTGAAATTGCGAAGCATGTGGAACAAATATTTGCCAGGGCGTCCACTTCTTCATTGCTGGCTCTGCCGGTATGTTTTAACTCGCAACCTTCAAACTTGGCTTCCATTGATTGATATATTTGACGATAAGCAATCATGTTATCACTGATAGCATCCCACAAATTCATCGACTGCTCGACAACGAGGTTTGAATCTCCGTAAATATCCAAACGAGTAGTGCTGCATGCTTTGGCCATACGCATACCATGCAATAACGCCTCATACTTTGCTTCATTGTTTGTCGGCAGCGAAAAGTCCATCCTTAGCACGTATTTCATCTTGTCGCCTTGCAGTGAGATTAACACTACTCCTGCACCTGCGCTCGTGTTTCTCTTGAGCCATCGAAGTACATGGTCCATGAATCTGACATACCGGGTGTAACCGGAGTTTGCGACTGAATCCAATCGACAAAGAAGTCTGGGAGGACCTGGGACATGATAGATGTTCGATTGACATAAGAAATATCGTGCGGCGCCAATTCTATGACCCACTGAGATACTCGACCTATGGCATCTGGATTGGTGAGTATGTTTTTTTAGCGGAGCCTCGGTGACGACGATAATCGGATGCTCAGCGAAATAATGTCGCAGCTTTCATGATGTCATCCACACGGCATATGCCAGCTTCTGGTAGTGCGGGTACTGCTGCTTTGTTGGTATAACTACTTCACTGAGGTAATAGACGGGGCGCTGCACACCGTGGACTTTCTCTAATTCCGCGCGTTCGACCATGAGAACGGTGTTGGCGACTCGACTGTTTGCATCGATGTAGAGTAGCATTGGCTCCCTCTCGTGAGGGGTAACAAGGACCGAGGAAGTCGACATAATTTTCTTTAGATCATTGAAAGCGTCTTGTGCTTCTGCTGTCCACTCGAATTTTTCTGATTTCTTCATTAGTTGATAGAAGGGTAACGCCTTTTCTCCTAATTTTGCGATGAACCTGCTAAGAGCTGCTACTCGCCCTGCCAGCTGCTGCACCTGCTACAAATTCCTCGGTGGTTCCTTGTCGAGGACGGCCTTGATCTTCAGGGGATTGTCTTCAATTCCTCTAGCGGAAATAAAGTACCCGAGTACTTGGCCTCCAGGTGCCCCAAAAAACATTTTTTTGGGTTTAACTTGATTTTATAACAATCGAGGTTGTTGAAGGTTTCTCGCAGGTCATCGATTAACGTGGCGGCATTTCTGGTCTTGACGACAATGTCGTCGATATAGACCTCGATATTCTGGCCAATCTGCTCCCGAGGCAGGCTTGCATACACCGTTGATAGGTTGCGCCTGCGTTTTTTAACCCGAAAGTCGTGACGTTGTAGAAACAAACACCATGCGGTGTAATAAACACCGTTAACTCTTGGTCTTATTCTTTGAGTTTGATTTGATTGTATCCAGAATAAGCATATAGAAAAGAGAGGCGATCGCAACCTGTTGTGGAATCGACTATTTGATCGATACGAGGCAACGAGAAATGATCCTTCGAGCAATGCTTGTTGAGACTCATGAAGTCGATGCACATACGAAGAGATGTTGTATCTTTCTTTTGCACCATCACTGGGTTGGCTACCCACTTGGCTTCTTTAAGTTCTCGAATAAACCCGGCTTTACGGAGCTGATTAACTTCTTCCCCGATGGCTTTTATTTTTGGTTCCAAAAAACGTGTAGTGTCTGCTGTACAGGTTTAGCTTAGGGTCAACCTTGAGGGCGTGCTCAGCGAGTTCCCTGAGAATACCTGGCATGTCGGATGGTTCCCATGCAAATATTTCCTAGCGCTCACGGAGGAACTCGATAAGCGCGTCTTCCTATGCGACAGTAAGATCGGCCGATGCGTTGACTGTTTTCTTCGGATCAGAGGGATGCACCTGATGCTTATTTGCTTCTTTGGCAGCGTCAAACTCGTCGGACTTTGTGTTCCGATTATCGGAAGGTTGCTTGTTATGGTCGGTGAGTATGTCTAGTGCACTGAGCTCTTCCCTGACTCCGAACTTGGAGGCGATCTTCTGAAAGTCCTTATCGTAATTATCGGAACGAGAAAAACTTCCATGAACAATTATCGTTGTCCCGTTATTGCCTGACATCTTGAGTTTTAAGTACGCATAATAAGGAACTGCCGTGAATTTGGCAAATGATGGTCGGCCGAGAATAGCGTGGTACTGTGATTCCCAATCTACTACCTCGAACTCGAGTCTTTCCTTCCTAAAATTTTCGGGTGTGCCAAAGACGACGTCGAGCGAAATCTTGCCGAGAGGATATGCGAGTAGGGTCGGGATAATGCCGTGGAAATCCGTGTCGGATTCTTTTAACATATCGATTGCCATACCCATTGCCATCATTGTGCTTGCAAACAGGAGATTTCGGCCGCTTCCTCCATCCATGAACACCTTACTCATGTTGAATCCACCAATTTGTGCTTCGAGTACTAGGGCGGCGTGACCAGGCCTCGGTACAGCTGCCAAATGATTTGCCCTGCTAAACAGGATGCTTTGTTCTGACCATTCGATATATTCGGGTACACTTGCCATGGCCACCTCCGCAAGCTTTATCTCTCGTGTAAACTTCTTGGATTCTCTTTTGGAGATGCTAGCTTTGTGGATCATGTTCACATGTCCTCGTGATACGGGGAAAACTTCGGCTAGCACGTATGAGCGTTCATGTGGTTTGGGTGATTGGGTAGAGGCAGCTATACCCTGTTTCGTTAGGTGCGCCAATGCTTCAGAGTTGGACCTCAATTCTTCGCATAACTTCTGAATATCAAGGAATTGTCGACAATCCTTGAGCAGATGTGATGACTTCTCGATGTTGTCTTTTGGTTCGATATAAACGTGCCAGTAACATGGGGCGACTAATTGCTCTGCGGCTGGTAGGTGAGGCGTCTGAGGGAGGCGAATTTGTCGGCTGCGACTTCTAGTTGAACGCTCATCATAATGCCTTTCGTCCTGATCGTTGTACTGATAGGTAGAGCCGGCAGCACGGTCCTTTGCCTCATAGTGGAGATCCCTTCTCCTCTTCCGGCGCTCTTGCCTGCTCCCGATGCTACTTGGATACTTTTGGCTACTTTCATCATTGTTATTGATCAAACATGGTGGATCTGTCATAGTTAGTGATGGAACGGTGACCGTTGGTGGGGTCGCAGTCCTCTCCATGCCAGGCGCGATCAAGCCTGGGAGCCAAAGAAAACCTCTGGAGTCGATGATGAAGTGGACGTTGCCGAACGTTGTGTCCATGCCGCCACGCAGCCCCGAAGGAACCAAACGCGACGCGTCGGAGTGCGGAGTGAACTCGAAGGATCCGCAGCGAATCGAACTCCTTGAGCTTGGGGATGTTCGAGCCGATGGTGTTGGCAATGCCGGCGAAAACGTAGCCGACATGATCGGAACAGCCGATGAAGTGCCTTGTACCAGCAGATTTCCCACAGATGGCGCCAATTGACGAGGGTGCTCCTCGGCAATGCCCACCATGAGGGGCTTAGGGTTGACGTAATCCTGCAGGCTAGCACGAGACATCGGATCCCACACAAACAGGGAGAGAGATTTACCCAGGTTCGGGGTCCTTGATGAGGTAAAACCCTTACTTCCCGCTTGTTGATGGCGTGTATTTCACACGTTCGTTGGGAACCCCAAGAGGAAGGTATGATGCGCACAGCAGCAAGTTTCCCCTCAGAAAGAAACCAAGGTTTATCGAACCAGGAGGAGCCAAGAAGCACGTTGAAGGTTGATGGCGGCGGGATGTAGTGCGGCGCAACACCGGAGATTCCGGCGCCAACGTGGAACCTGCACAACACAACCAAAGTACTTTGCCCCAACGAAATAGTGAGGTTGTCAATCTCACCGGCTTGCTTCGTAACAAAGGATTAACCGTATTGTGTGGAAGATGATTGTTTGCAGAGAAAACAGATAAAACAAGTATTGCGAGCAGATTTGTATTTCAAGTATTAAAGAATGGACCGGGGTCCACAGTTCACTAGAGGTGTCTCTCCCATAAGATAAAAGCATGTTGGGTGAACAAATTACAGTCGGGCAATTGACAAATAGAGAGGGCATAACAATGCACATACATGTCATGATAAGTACGGTGAGATTTAGTTGGGCATTACGACAAAGTACATAGACCGCCATCCAACTGCATCTATGCCTAAAAAGTCCACCTTCAGGTTATCATCCGAACCCCTTCAAGTATTAAGTTGCAAAGCAACAGACAATTGCATTAAGTATGGTGCGTAATGTAATCGACAACTACATCCTCGGACATAGCGCCAATGTTTTATCCCTAGTGGCAACAAGCACAACACAACCTTAGAACTTTTCGTCACTCGTCCCGGTGTCAATGCGGGCATGAACCCACTATCGAGCATAAATACTCCCTCTTGGAGTTAAGAGCAAAAACTTGGCCGGAGCCTCTACTAATAACGGAGAGCATGCAAGATCATAAACAACACATATGTAATAACTTGATAATTAACATAACATGGTATTCTCTATCCATCGGATCCCGACAAACACAACATAGAGTATTACGGATAGATGATCTTGATCATGTTAGGCAGCTCACAAGATCCAACAATGAAGCACAATGAGGAGAGGACAACCATCTAGCTACTGCTATGGACCCATAGTCCAGGGGTGAACTACTCACTCATCACTCCGGAGGCGACCATGGCGGTGTAGAGTCCTCCGGGAGATGAATCCCCTCTCCGGCGGGGTGCCGGAGGAGATCTCCAGAATCCCCCGAGATGGGATTGGCGGCGGCGGCGTCTCTGGAAGGTTTTCCGTATCGTGGTTTTTCGCATCAGGGGTTTCGCGACGGAGGCTTTAAGTAGGCGGAAGGGCAGAGTCGGAGGGCTAACTAGGGGCCCACACCATAGGGCGGCGCGGGCCCCCCTCTGGCCGCACGGCCCTATGGTGGCGGTGCCTCGTCGCCCCACTTCGTATCCCTTTCGGTCTTCTGGAAGGTTCGTGGCAAAATAGGACCCTGGGTCTTGATTTCGTCCAATTCCGAGAATATTTCGTTACTAGGATTTCTGAAACCAAAAACAGCAGAAAACAAGAATCGGCTCTTCGGCATCTTGTTAATATGTTAGTTCCGGAAAATGCACGAATATGACATAAAGTGTGCATAAAACATGTAGGTATCATCAATAATATGGCATGGAACATAAGAAATTATCGATACGTCGGAGACGTATCAGCATCCCCAAGCTTAGTTCCGCTCGTCCCGAGCGAGGTAAAACGATAACAAAGATAATTTCTGAAGTGACATGCCATCATAACATTGATCATACTATTTGTAAACATATGTAATGAATGCGAGAGATCAAAACAATGGTAATGACATGAGTAAACAAGTGAATCATAAAGCAAAGACTTTTCATGAATAGTACTTCAAGACAAGCATCAATAAGTCTTGCATAAGAGTTAACTCATAAAGCAATAAATCAAAGTAAAGGTATTGAAGCAACACAAAGGAAGATTAAGTTTCAGCGGTTGCTTTCAACTTGTAACATGTATATCTCATGGATAATTGTCAACATAGAGTAATATAACAAGTGCAATATGCAAGTATGTAGGAATCAATGCACAGTTCACACAAGTGTTTGGTTCTTGAGGTGGAGAGAGATAGGTGAACTGACTCAACATAAAAGTAAAAAAGAATGGTCCTTCAAAGAGGAAAGCATCGATTGCTATATTTGTTCTAGAGTTTTATTTTGAAAACATGAAACAATTTTGTCAACGGTAGTAATAAAGCATATGAGTTATGTAAATTATATCTTACAAGTTGCAAGCCTCATGCATAGTATACTAATAGTGCCCGCACCTTGTCCTAATTAGCTTGGACTACCGGATCTTTGCAATGCACATGTTTTAACCAAGTGTCACAATGGGGTACCTCCATGCCGCCTATACAAAGGTCTAAGGAGAAAGCTCGCATTTTGGATTTCTCGCTTTTGATTATTCTCAACTTAGACATCCATACCGGGACAACATGGACAACGAGATAATGGACTCCTCTTTAATGCATAAGCATGTGGCAACAATTATTATTCTCATATGAGATTGAGGATATATGTCCAAAACTGAAACTTCCACCATGAATCATGGCTTTAGTTAGCGGCCCAATGTTCTTCTCTAACAATATGCATGCTCCAACCATTAAGGTGGTAGATCTCTCTTACTTCGGACAAGACGGACATGCATAGCAACTCACATGATATTCAACAAAGAATAGTTGATGGCGTCCCCAGAAGCATGGTTATCGCACAACAAGCAACTTAATAAGAGATAAAGTGCATAAGTACATATTCAATACCACAATAGTTTTTAAGCTATTTGTCCCATGAGCTATATATTGCAAAGGTAAATGATGGAATTTTAAAGGTAGCACTCAAGCAATTTACTTTGGAATGGCGGATAAATACCATGTAGTAGGTAGGTATGGTGGACACAAATGGCATAGTGGTTGGCTCAAGTATTTTGGATGCATGAGAAGTATTCCCTCTCGATACAAGGTTTAGGCTAGCAAGGTTATTTGAAACAAACACAAGGATGAACGGTGCAGCAAAACTCACATAAAAGATATATTGAAAACATTATAAGACTCTACACCTTCTTCCTTGTTGTTCAAAACTCAATACTAGATGTTATCTAGACTCTAGAGAAACCAAATATGCAAACCAAATTAGCAAGCTCTAAGTGTTTCTTCATTAATGGGTGCAAAGTATATGATGCAAGAGCTTAAACATGAGCACAACAATTGCCAAGTATCAAATTATCCAAGACATTTTAGAGTTACTACATGTAGTATTTTCCAATTCCAACCATATAACAATTTAACGAAGAAGAAACTTCGCCATGAATACTATGAGTAGAGCCTAAGGACATACTTGTCCATATGCTACAGCGGAGCGTGTCTCTCTCCCATAAAGTGAATGCTAGGATCCATTTTATTCAAACAAAACAAAAACAAAAACAAACCGACGCTCCAAGCAAAGTGCATAAGATGTGACGGAATAAAAATATAGTTTCAGGGGAGGAACCCGATAATGTTGTCGATGAAGAAGGGGATGCCTTGGGCATCCCCAAGCTTAGACGCTTGAGTCTTCTTAGAATATGCAGGGGTGAACCACCGGGGCATCCCCAAGCTTAGAACTTTCACTCTCCTTGATCATATTGCATCATACTCCTCTCTTGATCCTTGAAAACTTTCTCCACACCAAACTCGAAACAACTCATTAGAGGGTTAGTGCACAATAAAAATTAACATGTTCAGAGGTGACACAATCATTCTTAACACTTCTGGACATTGCATAAAGCTACTGGACATTAATGGATCAAAGAAATTCATCCAACATAGCAAAAGAGGCAATGCGAAATAAAAGGCAGACTCTGTCAAAACAGAACAGTCCGTAAAGATGGATTTTATTAGGGCACCAGACTTGCTAAAATGAAAATGCCCAAATTGAATGAAAGTTGCGTACATATCTGAGGATCACTCACGTAAATTGGCTTAATTTTCTGAGTTACCTACAGAGAATTAGACCCAGATTCGTGACAGCAAAGAAATCTGTTTCTGCGCAGTAATCCAAATCTAGTATTGACTTTACTATCAAAGACTTTACTTGGCACAACAAAACACAAAACTAAGATAAGGAGAGGTTGCTACAGTAGTAACAACTTCCAAGACACAAATATAAAACAAAGTACTGTAGCAAAAACATGGGTTGTCTCCCATAAGCGCTTTTCTTTAACGCCTTTCAGCTAGGCGCAGAAAGTGTAACTCAAGTAACATCAAGAGATGAAGGATCAACATCATAATTTGTTCTAATAATAGAATCATAAGATAACTTCATTCTCTTTCTAGGGAAGTGTTCCATACCTTTCTTGAGAGGAAATTGATATTTAATATTACCTTCCTTCATATCAATAGTAGCACCAGCGGTTCGAAGAAAAGGTCTTCCCAATGTAATGGGGCAAGATGCATTGCATTCAATATCCAAGACAACAAAATCAACGGGGACAAGGTTATTGTTAACCATAATATGAACATTATCAACTCTCCCCAAAGGTTTCTTTTTAGCATTATCAACGAGATTAACATCCAAATAACAATTCTTCAATGGTGGCAAGTCAAGCATATCATAGACTTTTTTAGGCATAACAGAAATACTTGCACCAAGATCACATAAAGCATTACAATCAAAATCTTTGCCTCTCATTTTAATGATGGGCTCCCAACCATCCTCTAGCTTTCTAGGAATAGAAGTTTCAAGTTTTAGTTTCTCTTCTCTAGCTTTTATGAGAGCATTTGTAATATGTTTTGTGAAAGCCAAGTTTACAGCGCTAGCATTGGGACTCTTAGCAAGTTTTTGTAAGAACTTTATAACTTCAGAGATGTGGCAATCATCAAAATCTAAATCATTACAATCTAAAGCAATGGGATTATCATCCCCAAGGTTGGAAAAAATTTCAGCGGTTTTATCACGAGCGGTTTCGGCGGTTTTAGCAGTTTCGGGTAATTTTGCGCGCTTTGCACTAGGAGTAGAAACATTGCCAACACCAATTATTTTATCATTGATAGTAGGAGGTGCAGCAACATGTGAATCATTAGCATTGCTAGTGGTGGTAATAGTCCAAACTTTAGCTACATTATTCTCTTTAGCTAGTTTTTCATTTTCTTCTCTATCCCACCTACCACGCAGTTCAGCCATTAATCTTATATTCTCATTAATTCTAACTTGGATGGCATTTGCTGTAGTAACAATTTTATTTTCAATATCCCTATTAGGCATAACTTTCGATTTTAAAAGATCAACATCAGAGGCAAGACTATCAACCTTAGAATCAAGAATATCAATTTTATTGAGCTTTTCCTCAACAGATTTGTTAAAGGCAGTTTGTGTACTAATAAATTCTTTAAGCATAGCTTCAAGTCCAGGGGTGTATTCCTATTATTGTTGTAAGAATTCCCATAAGAACTAGCATAACCGTTACCATTATTATAAGGATATGGCCTATAGTTATTACTAGAATTGTTCCGATAAGCATTGTTGTTGAAATTATTATTTTTAATGAAGTTTACATCAACATGTTCTTCTTGGGCAACCAATGAAGCTAACGGAACATTATTAGGATCAACATTAGTCCTATCATTCACAAGCATAGACATAATAGCATCAACCTTATCATTCAAGGAAGAGGATTCTTCAACAGAATTTACCTTCTTACCTTGTGGAGCTCTTTCCGTGTGCCATTCAGAGTAATTAACCATCATATTATCAAGAAGCTTTGTTGCTTCACCAAGAGTGATGGACATAAAGGTACCTCCAGCACCTGAATCCAATAAATTCGCGAAGAAAAATTTAGTCCTGCATAGAAGGTTTGGATGATCATCCAAGTAGTCGATCCATGGGTTGGGCAATTTTTAACCGAGAGATTTCATTCTTTCCCAAGCTTGAGCAACATGTTCATTATCCAATTGTTTAAAATTCATTATGCTACTCCTCAAAGATATAATTTTAGCAGGGGGATAATATCTACCAATAAAAGCATCCTTGCATTTAGTCCAGGAATCAATACTATTCTTAGGCAGAGATAGCAACCAATCTTTAGCTCTTCCTCTTAATGAGAAAGGAAACAATTTTAATTTTATAATGTCACCATCTACATCTTTATACTTTTGCATTTCACATAGTTCAACAAAATTATTGAGATGGGCAGCAGCATCATCAGAACTAACACTAGAAAATTGCTCTCGCATAACAAGATTCAGTAAAGCAGGTTTAATTTCAAAGAATTCTGCTGTAGTAGCAGGTGGAGCAATAGGTGTGCATAGGAAATCATTATTATTTGTGCTTGTGAAGTCACACAACTTAGTATTTTCAGGGGTAGCCATTTTAGCAGTAGTAAATAAAACAAACTAGATAAAGTAAATGCAAGTAAACTGATTTTTTTGTGTTTTCGATATAGCAAACAAGACAGTAAATAAAGTAAAACTAGAAACTAATTTTTTTGTGTTTTGATATAATGCAGCAAACAAAGTAGTAAATAAAATAAAGCAAGACAAAAACAAAGTAAAGAGATTGAGAAGTGGAGACTCCCTTGCAGCGTGTCTTGATCTCCCCGAGCAACGGCGCCGAGAAAAGAGCTTGATGGCGTGTATTTCACACGTTCGTTGGGAACCCCAAGAGGAAGGTATGATGCGCACAGCAGCAAGTTTTCCCTCAGAAAGAAACCAAGGTTTATCGAACCAGGAGGAGCCAAGAAGCACGTTGAAGGTTGATGGCGGCGGGATGTAGTGCGGCGCAACACCAGAGATTGCGGCGCCAACGTGGAACCTGCACAACACAACCAAAGTACTTTGCTCCAACGAAACAGTGAGGTTGTCAATCTCACCGGCTTGCTGTAACAAAGGATTAACCGTATTGTGTGGAAGATGATTGTTTGCAGAGAAAACAGTAAAACAAGTAATGCAGCAGATTTGTATTTCAGTATTAAAGAATGGACCGGGGTCCACAGTTCACTAGAGGTGTCTCTCCCATAAGATAAAAGCATGTTGGGTGAACAAATTACAGTCGGGCAATTGACAAATAGAGAGGGCATAACAATGCACATACATGTCATGATAAGTACAAGTGAGATTTATTTGGGCATTACGACAAAGTACATAGACCGCCATCCAACTGCATCTATGCCTAAAAAGTCCACCTTCAGGTTATCATCCGAACCCCTTCCAGTATTAAGTTGCAAAGCAACGAGACAATTGCATTAAGTATGGTGCGTAATGTAATCGACAACTACATCCTCGGACATAGTGCCAATGTTTTATCCCTAGTGGCAACAAGCACAACACAACCTTAGAACTTTCCGTCACTTGTCCCGGTGTCAATGCGAGCATGAATCCACTATCGAGCATAAATACTCCCTCTTGGAGTTAAGAGCAAAAACTTGGCCAGAGCCTCTACTAATAACGGAGAGCATGCAAGATCATAAACAATACATATGTAATAACTTGATAATTAACATAACATGGTATTCTCTATCCATCGGATCCCGACAAACACAACATAGAGTATTACGAGATAGATGATCTTGATCATGTTAGGCAGCTCACAAGATCCAACAATGAAGCACAATGAGGAGAAGACAACCATCTAGCTACTGCTATGGACCCATAGTCCAGGGGTGAACTACTCACTCATCACTCCGGAGGCGACCATGGCGGTGTAGAGTCCTCCGGGAGATGAATCCCCTCTCCGGCAGGGTGCCGGAGGAGATCTCCAGAATCCCCCGAGATGGGATTGGCGGCGGCGGCGTCTGCGGAAGGTTTTCCGTATCGTGGTTTTTCGCATCAGGGGTTTCGCGACGGAGGCTTTAAGTAGGCGGAAGGGCGAGTCGGAGGGCCGACGAGGGCCCACACCATAGGGCGGCGCGGGCCCCCTCCGGCCGCGCGGCCCTATGGTGGCGGTGCCTCGTCGCCCCACTTCGTATCCCTTTCGGTCTTCCGGAAGGTTCGTGGCAAAATAGGACCCCGGGTCTTGATTTCGTCCAATTCCGAGAATATTTCGTTACTAGGATTTCTGAAACCAAAAACAGCGAGAACAACAGAATCGGCTCTTCGGCATCTTGTTAATATGTTAGTTCCAGAAAATGCACGAATATGACATAAAGTGTGCATAAAACATGTAGGTATCATCAATAATATGGCATGGAACATAAGAAATTATCGATACGTCGGAGACGTATCACTTGTCTGATCTTGATTACGAATATATCGGGTTACACTGTGGTAGCCTATAGGCTGTCGTGGTCGACTCGCCGAGCGGCAAGGATTCTAGGGTTTTAGCTCTAACTTGCGGTGGTTCTACGTATTGATGTTGTGTGTTCCGGAAGGCTCCCTCCTGGCCTTTATATAGAAGACCAGGTTCCGAGAATCCTGTCCGAACTCGACTAGGTTATAATGAGATCTATTCTAGTCTTTCCTTTAACGATGTGTTCTTGCCTTGTTCATCAAGAATCCATATCCTGGTAGGTCTCCTTTGTTGCAACCGACGTATGGGTCCACCTTGGTTATTGGGCAATCTTCATGGGCCCCTAGTTGGGCCGGAGGAGGTAGACTAATGTCGGGTACCCGAAGGGTAATACCCACATCACCATGTGTCCCGAATGACACCGCGACATAGTGGTAGAAGAAAAGTCCGCACTAAATTCATTCTTGACTGACAAACACTAACACTCCGCAAGAGGCAAGACACCTCCTTCTACCTTCATGATCTGCAACTCTGCTTCATTTGTTTCTTCACCACGACGGCTGGATAAGGTGGAGTAACCTGCAACAACCAACAGACACGGGGAACCTACGAGCTTATTCGAGGCAGAGCTCCGTGTAGACCTCCACACCACTGCCATCCTCGAAGGATATCAAGCAGGGAAGAGACCTCGCCACAGCCTGGTGCCGCCAGCCAACGCCGAACAAGATCTCCAAAACGCACGCTAGTCGTCATGGGAAAAACCTAGACACCTAACCTTAGACCTAGTCCTAGTCTACAGCTATACAAGCATGGGACCCTCGCTCGTCTCAACACTAGCCACTGCTGGAGAGGAGAGGGGGAGGGGTGGGTCAACCTCTATATTTAGAAGAACGGGAGGAGGTGGAGGTAACGAGGGAGGTAGGATAGGGAAGGAAGTTTTTGGGATATCCATTTTTTGACTACCATAATCTCACATATTAAGACCAGGAGAATCATTTTTTAAATATACATTTCTACAAAAATTAAATTTGTTGGTGTGTGCAGTTGAACAAGGCGAGCCTAGAGGATATGCATCACTTGGAGTTGCAGCCGAGGTAGCCTTTGGGTCTGCATGCTAAACTGTCTAGAAGATTATCTTGTTATACTTTTCTAATTACTTGTAATTATAACCAACCCCTTTCAAAATCTTATTTATGCCATGTCAAAGCCAAAAAATTGGATTGTGTGATAGATCACATGATTCAAGTGAGCATGATGTTACAATCACATCTTGTTTGCGTTCCTACGTTTGCTAGAAAACTGCAAGTAAAAGAGGCCATAATCATTCATTGTCGTTAAATCTACATGGGTGGTGAGATTTGATTTCTTTCTTTAAAACCTAGTAAAAAAGGTACGATCTTAATGTGCCAGGGTGGATAGCTACTGCCCAATGCATGTGACCACCAGGTTTCCTTTGTTTAAAGCACATTGTCGCCTCCTACCGAGGTTCAATATATTCCCGTTTACATGGATGTATCATGCTTACCACATTCTCTGCTTGGCATAGCTCTTATCATGCTAGTGCAAATAGTTCTTATCGGAATAGCTAGTTGTATCCGTAGACTCTATATGAAAAAGAAATCGCCATTACGAGGAGTTTAAGCTGTGAAATGCTTCTTGGAATAGGATGCATCAAGAAACATATCCGATGCTAAATTGGCACTGTATGATAGAGAGATTAGGTTTTGGAGATCAACTATCGAGGAATCATGAGTAACATGCACACCAATTGTATAGTAGCAAGTTGATATAGCTCAAGTAGGCTCGACGTGACTGCAATTGGACACCCAGCTGTCATGGAGGAATCACCACCCTTTTAACCGTCTAACAAATGATCGATTCGGATCTCATGGTTTTCTACATAGCTTCAACATGCAACAAACAGACCTCCAACATGCAAAAGAAAACCAAGGGGAAAATGAGATCTTTTATAGGAGAAAAAAAGACAACTCTAACTTGTAATGTTCTTTGGACGTCTCGTCTATAAAGATGTCCCTCATAATATCATATGAGGCCTTCCCGGTTTCTATTGAAAAAAATCGAGACCTTCCCGTTGGTAAGCCCGCGGAGAGACACTGCGCTGCGCCGGTGGATGCTACGCCGAGCTCCCAGGCTGCTCGCCGGCGTAAATCCCTCCCTTCTCCTCCAAACCCCCACGCCTCCCAGCCCGCGCCGCCTTCTCGCCTTCCTCCACCATGCGCCCACCGACATGGACGCACACCACCTGCTCGACGGAACGCCCGGCAGAACACGGGCCAGCTCCATCGTGCGCGCCCTCAGGGACGAGTCGCCCCTCCACGCGGAAGCCCTCCACTGCTCCTCCATCAAGTCCGGCGCCGTGCTGGACCCGCCCGTGCGCACATCGCTCCTCACAGCCTACGCCCGGAGCCGCCGGGGCGCCGCCGACGTGCGCGCCGCTCTGGCGCTCTTCCACGAAGCCGCCGACCCGGACCTGATCCTCTGGAACGCCGCGGTCGGCACCCTGGTGCGGAGGTGCCATCTCGCCGACGCCGTGGCTCTTTTCCGGCAGATGACGGCTGTGCTGGGGACGTTCGATTCGACCACCGTGGCGGTCATGCTCTCGGGGGCGTCGCGGGCCGGCGACCTGGAGCTCGGGACAGCAATCTGAACGAAAGTAGGGTAGAAGTATTTGGTAGGGTAAGAGCCGTGCCTCATACGGGCGGCCAGGTATCCATTATATATAGGGTAGCACATTACAAATACATGATAAAATACGTACATACGTATACAACCTATACAGGGTAGTTTAACACCCTCCCACAATCTCAGCCACTATGAAGGTTGAGATTGCGCCTGCAATGTTGAAATACTGGTAGAGGTAGAGGTTTTGTAAATATGTCGACCAACCGATCCTTGGAAGAGATGAACTTGATCTCGAAGCAACTTCTTAGCTACCCTTTCTCGAACAAAATGGAAATCCACCTCAATATGTTTAGTACGAGCATGAAACACAGGGTTCGAAGAAAGGTATGTCGCTCCAATATTATCACACCAAAGTATAGGTGGACGACTCTGAGATATGCCAAGTTCTCCAAGCAGTGCCTGTATCCAGATGATTTCAGCTATTGCATTTGCAACAGCCTTATACTCTGATTCTGTACTGGACCGCGATACAGTGGCTTGTTTTCTAGCACTCCACGCAATAAGATTGCCACCATAGAAGACAGCATGCCCCCTGGTTGATCGGCGATCATCAGCATCTCCCGCCCAATCCGCATCGGAGAAGGCGGACAGAAGATCAGGAGAACGAGTAGGTCGTCTCAGCAGCAAACCATCAGATAGTGTAGACTGAACATATCGCAAGATTCGCTTAACCGCAGACCAATGTGAACTACGGGGAGCATGTAGGTATTGACAGACCTTGTTCACCGAGAAGGAGAGATCAGGTCGAGTCATAGTAAGGTATTGCAATCCTCCAACAATGCTGCGGTATCGAGTAGATTCATCGACCGAAAGAGGAGTACCATCCATAGCAGACAACTTCTCAGAAGATATCATCGGTGTAGGAGCGGGACCACACTTCAAAAGACCAGCACGCCTGAGTAATTCAGAAGCATATTTGCGCTGAGTCAGAAGGAGACCACCATTGAGGAACTTCACCTCGATACCAAGAAAATAATTAAGCTGTCCAAGATCCTTAAGGGCAAAGGAGCTCCGCATCTGCTGGATGAGCCGATCAATAGCAGCAGGAGACGAACTGACAACAATGATATCGTCCACATAAACCAAGAGATAAAGAGTGATGTCAGGACGACGAAGAATGAAGAGTGAGGTGTCAGCTCGTAGATGACTTGAAACCAAGACCACCAAGAACAGAGCAAAGACGTGAATGCCATGCCCTGGGAGCCTGCTTAAGACCATAAAGCGCTTTTTCAAGACGACACAGATGCGTGGGCTGACTAGGGTCCTCAAATCCAGGTGGCTGGCGCATGTATACCTCCTCTTCAAGAATTCCATGCAAGAATGCATTTTGAATGTTCAACTGCCGTAGACACCAACATGTGTAAGTGCCATAGATAACAATAAGCGAATGGTAGTGGGCTTGACGACAGGACTGAAGGTATCTTCGTAGTCAAGGCCATATCGCTGTTTAAATCCCTTAGCAACTAGACGAGCTTTATATCGCTCAATAGACCCATCAGATTTTTGCTTCACTTTGAACACCCATTTAGAATCAATAATATTTGCTCCAGGTACTGGATGAACAAGACGCCATGTCTGATTAGCCTGAAGAGCATTGAATTCCATCTCCATGGCTGCACGCCAATGAGGACATGACATAGCTTCGCGGTGATCACGGGGTTCAGTATGTGTGAGGTCAACAGTATGAGCCAATCGAAGAGTAGACCATGCAACAGTTCCGTCGGTTCTTTGTTTGGGTCGACGAATCCCACGCTGTAGGCGAGTAGTAATACCAGGTGCAGGTACAGGAACAATTGATTCATTCACTGTTTGTGCAGGTGATCCATGAGGCACTGAGGGTACTGTCGCGGGCGAGCCAACATCTGGCAACGAAGACGGGCCAAATGGGCCATCAGACATCGAACTGGGAAGACGAGGCCGGAGTGGCGTGACAAACCCAGCGTCAGGTTGGGCTGCATGGGGGTGTAGCACCACCCCATGCAGATCGACGTCAGGCGTTGAGTGATCGACGTGTTCCGCAGGTATGTCCTCAGCACTTTCATCAAGTAGCTCAAGCCGAGCACCGCGATGTTTCCCTGCATCATGGTTAGCTAATAGAGGAGTGTATGCGACATCATCAAATTGGTCAGGAGTAGGAGTATGTGGAGATGAAGTAGGCGAATTGGATGTGGAGGGTAGTTGTGAAAAGGGGAATACATTCTCGTCAAAAACCACATCACGAGAAATATACATGCGATTTGTAGGAACATGAAGGCACTTGTAACCTTTGTGTATGGAACTGTAGCCAAGAAAGACACATTTCTTGGAGCGAAACTCGAGCTTATGTTTATTGTATGGACGGAGATGGGGCCAACATGCACAGCCAAAGACTTTGAGAAAAGTATAATCAGGTGTTTCTCCTAAGAGGCGTTGGAGAGGAGTCTGCATATCTATGACTCGACTAGGCAACCTATTAATGAGAAAACACGCTGTGGAGAAGGCATCACTCCAAAATCTGAAGGGAACAGCAGCATGTGCAAGAAGAGTTAACCCCGTTTCTACAATGTGTCTATGTTTGCGTTCAGCAGTGCCGTTTTGTTGATGTGTATGAGGACATGATACTCGATGAGAAATGCCAATGTCATGGAAAAATTTGTCAAGGCGATGATACTCGCCCCCCCAGTCAGATTGTACATGAATGATCTTTCTACCCAATAAGCGCTCAACGTGTTGTTGAAACTGAAGGAATACTTGAAACACATCAGATTTGCGTTTGAGGAGGTAAAGCCATGTAAAGCGACTATATCCATCCACAAAGCTAACATAATACTCATGACCACTAACGGATTTTTGGGCAGGACCCCAAATATCAGAAAATATGAACTCAAGTGGTGATGTAAAAACACGGGTAGAAAGAGAAAAGGTAGTTGATGACTCTTGCCTTGTTGGCAAGCGTCACAGATTATTACATCTTTATTATTCAACTCTGACGGAAGTTCATTGTGATGTAAAACATGCTGAACAATCTGACTAGCTGGATGACCTAAACGAGAATGCCACCGCGATCGGGACACCTTGACACCGCTCGAAGACACGCTTGATTGCAGAAACATCTAGATTATAGAGACCTCCACGGCATCCCCCTCTAAGAAGAACCTCCCTCGTACTTCGATCCTTAATAAAGAAATACCAAGGGTGAAACTCAAAGAAGACATTATTATCAAGAGAGAATTTTTGACAGATAAAAGGTTGCGAGTAACGAGATGGGACGTGGAGGATATCTTTTAAGTATAATGGATGAGATGATGTATGAAGTGTAGATTGACCAATATGAGTAATGCGCATACCTGCTCCATTGGCTGTGTGAACATGATCCTTGCCATTGTACTGTTCCTTCACCTGAAGCTTGTCGAGCTCGTTGGTGAGATGATCCGTTGCACCAGTATCAGCATACCAGCTGGGATCCACGGGAAAGGATGATGTAGACCTGTGGTGGTGCGTGGAGACGGAGAAGGCAGCAATTTGTTTCTCCATGTTCCGGCCATCATTGCCAGCACCGAGGAAATTTTTGTCATATCTCTTAAAGCAGCAAGAGGCAACATGTCCTGTCTTGGTACAGATTTGACAAACAGGACGGTTGCTAGATCCACCATTAGTAGGGACTCCGCGGTACTGTCCCGACGGCGGCTGTGAGGAGAAATTGCTCTTCGGGCGATAGGTCTGCTGCTGCTGATTTCCTTTGTAAGGTGCTTTGGAACCAGCAAGGTTTGCCGACATCTGAATATCAGACTGAAGATCAGTTTTCCTCTCATCTATGCGCTGCTCGGTGCCTAGCATCTGGGCATATATATCCTTCAGCGGCATGGGATCTGTAAGAGCACGAGCTGAGACAAGTTGCACAAGAGAATCATAGTCTTGATCGAGCCCGTGCATGAGATAACCGGTGAACTCCGCAGTGGTAAGAGGCTGGCCAATGGACATCAGCGAATCTGCGAGAGCTTTCACCTCATTGTAGTAGACGAAGATCTTCTTGTCCTCCTTCTTGCACTTCTGGAGAGCACCACGAATCTGCATGGAGCGAGAGACAGTCTGCGAGGTAAAGCTGGCCTCAAGAGTGCTCCACGCATCAGCAGAGGAGGTAGCAAACAAGATGATTCCCTGGATGTCTTCAGTCGAGGTGGTCATAATCGCCGAGAGTAGCGCTGCATCCTGCTGGTGCCAGGCGGTAAACGCCGGGTTGTACATCAGCGGAGGAGCCTTGTCATCCGTCGCCAATGCAGGGTTGGCGATCGACTCGGCTGGACATGGGAAAGTTCCATCGACGAACCCAGTAAGGAGATGGCTGCGGAGCACGTTGAGAACCTGTGCCCGCCAGTAGAGGTAGTTGCCACCATTGAGGCGTATGGTGACGTAGGGGGCGAAATTAAACGGCCCCGACGAACCGCCGGTGGAGGAGCCACCACCGCCGCCACCAAAGTTGAGGACAGGATCAGAGAGCTTGGGCGCGGATGCGGACACAGTTTTGGAACTGACCGAACCCGCGGAAGTCAGCGAGGACATCGCCATCGATTTGCAGCGGAAGATCGAGGAGTCGCCGGCGTGAAACCGATCTAGGTCAGCCGCCGGGCTCTGATACCATGAACGAAAGTAGGGTAGAAGTATTTGGTAGGGTAAGAGCCGTGCCTCATACGGGCGGCCAGGTATCCATTATATATAGGGTAGCACATTACAAATACATGATAAAATACGTACATACGTATACAACCTATACAGGGTAGTTTAACACAATCCACGCCGCGGCCGCGAAGAGAGGCCTTGTAGACACCGAGATGAACCTCTGCAATGCTTTCGTCGACATGTACGCCAAGTGCGGACGCTTCCGCGCTTCCGAGGCCGTGTTCTGGAGCATGCCGTGCTGGGACACTGCCTCGTGGAACTCTATGATAGGCGAAAGCACGTTAAACGGACTTTCCGAGGTTTCGGCTCGCTACTTCCGGGACATGGCCCGGTTGGCGGTTCCGGCGGATGAGGTGACGTTGTCTTCTGTCCTTTCGGCCTCTGCTCGTGCACATGATCTCTTCTCCTTTGGGAAATCTGTCCATGCCTGTGTCGTGAAAAGCGGGTACGAGGACACCGCGTCTTGCTCGGTACCGAATTCCCTGGTTACATTTTACTCCGAGCTTGGGTTTCCCGAGGATGCAGAGAAGGTCTTCTTGAGAATTCCTAACCAAAACTTGGTATCGTGGAATGCCATGATCAAGGGACTGGTGGAGAATGAAAAGGTCAGAGAAGCCCTCGGTATTTTCCGAGAAATGACATCAGAGTACCAGCCAGATCTTGCCGCTTTGGTTACCATAATTTCAGGCTGCGCTGATCAAGGACTACTGTGTGAAGGAAAAGAAATCCATGGATACATAGTCAGGAGAGGCCTCCTAAATGATGATGAGGAGTCTTGTATAGGAAACAGCTTGCTTGGTTTGTATATGAAATGTGATGATTTGGCTACTGCGAAACTTTTGTTCAGGGCAATGCCTACAAGAGACCTGATCTCTTGGAACACATTGATTTCTGGTCACTCGAGAGATGACACACTCAGACTAGAGGCTCAATCAATATTCAAAGAGCTGCTTTCTGAAGGGTTAAGCTGCACCTTGACAACTATACTAGCTGTTATACCTTCATGCTCTCGTCCGGAAGACCTTGGCTTTGGCAAAGCAGTTCACTCTTTTATCCTCAAAAATGGATTTGCGAGTGGAGTTTCAGTTGTTAATGCTTTGATGCACATGTACATATGCTGTGGGGACTCATTGGCTGCCTTCGTTCTGTTGGGAAGTATAATGCCAGTGTCAGACATAATTTCATGGAATACAGTCATAGTAGGATGTGTACATAATGAACTACATGGAGACGCGTTGGAAGCCTTTCGGTTCATGCATTCAACTTTGCAAGTAGATCCTGACAGCATTACGCTTGTTAGTGTTTTATCAGCATGCGGAACCCTTAAACTGCAGTCCCTAGGAAAGTCCATCCACTGCATGTCACTGAAGCACTTGCTTGCATGCAATTTGAGGGTTAAGAATGCCCTGTTAACCATGTATTTCAGGTTTGCAGATACTGAAAGTGCTGAGTTAATCTTTTATAGTCTCGGAGATAGAAATCTGTGCTCCTGGAATTGTATGATCTCTGGTTTTGCACAGAATAACCAAGGCTGGAGAGCATTATAATTCTATCAGAAGATGGAAGATTTTGCGCCTAATGAAATGTCTACTGTTGGTATTATATGTGCTTGCACTCAACTCGGGGATCTTAGACATGGAAAGAGTATACATGGGCGTGTGGTCAAGTCTGATCTTCAAAATAATGTCTTTGTTTCAGCATCTCTAGTTGATATGTATAGTAAGTGTGGAAGACTCGGCAGTGCTGTCAAAGTATTTGAATCCTCTGCTGAAAAATCGATTGCCTGCTGGAACTCCATGATATCAGCTTTAGGATTTCATGGGCATGGGTTGCGATCGATAGAGCTTTTCTGCAAGATGATTCAGTCTGGAATTAAAGCCACAAGAAGCACTTTTATTGCTCTTTTGTCAGCTTGCAGTCATTCTGGACTCACTGATGAAGGATGGAAGTATTACCACCTTATGTCAGAGAAATTTGGGATTACTCCTACAGCAGAACACCATGTATGCATGGTAGACATGCTTGGGCGTGCTGGTCGGCTGCAGGACGCACATAAATTTGTGGAGAGTTTACCATCCAAGGAAGCACATGGAGTTTGGGGTGCACTGTTAAGTGCTTGCAGTTACACGCCTGAGCTCAAGATGGGCGAGTCCATTGCCAAGCATTTGCTATGCCTGGAGCCTGAAAATAGCGGTTATTATGTGACAATTTCTAACCTGTATGCATATCAAGACATGCCATGTGGTGCAGTCCAGGTTAGGGGCATTTTGCAAGATAAAGGATTGATGAAGCCGCGTGGTCACAGCATTGTTGGGTAAAGGGTGGCAAATGATCATGGATTCATGGACGCTATGATGTGCCAGAAAATTGTGCACAAAATCACCAAACTGCATATTCACTTTGCAATATTTGCCCATGCAGACTCAGCTCAAGCGTGACACAGGTATCTAAATCATTGGCTCCACTCTTTCTGTTTACATATATTTCCTTGAATAGGAACGAAATAGTTGAACATGTTTACATTTTATGTTACATTTTCATCAGTATGTATGTGGCACAAATAGATCAAACTGCTTATCCTTAAAGTTCTTATGCATTTTCTAGATTGACCATGCTTGAACTAATCATGCAAGTATTTAACTGTGGATAAGCCAAAATCATATTTTGTGCACAAATATTGTTCTCCTTTAAGCAATATAAATATTTATTACAGTAAACGGGTAGGGTAAGCCGTGATTTATCATATTATTGTGTTGCTCGTTTGAGAAAATCAAGCCTATACGCCGGAGAAGGAAAGTCAAACTAAAGTGTCAAAAGAGCTCAAGCGTTTATATATCATATTATGTGCTTGATGTCAATCATTTTTTCCAGAAATTGTTTCAATCTGCTTCATTAGCTCATCAACATTACTTTTAACATGTATGACAATCACCTCAGCAACAAATCCATCTAATTTTGTTTACATATATTTCCTTGAACAGGAGTGAAATAGGTGAACCTGTTTACATTCTATGCCAGTATGTATGTGGCATAAATGTCCTCAGTTTCCTTTTTTATTCCAGTTCAAACTGCTTAGCCTTGAAGTTCTTATGCATTTTCTAGATTGACCATTCTTGAACTAATCATGCAAGTATTTAACTGGTGATAAGCCAAAATCATATTTTGTGCACAAATATTGTTCTCCTTTAAGCAATATAAAATTTATTACAGTAAATGGGTAGGGTAAGCCGTGATTTATAATATTATTGTGTTGCTCTTATGAGCAAATCAAGCCTATACGTCAGAGAAGGAAAGTCAAACTAAAGTGTCTAAAAGAGCTCAAGCGTTTACATATAATATTGTGTGCTTGATGTCGTTCATTTTTTTTCCAGAAATCTTGTCGATGTGCTTCATTACCTCATCAAGATTACTTTTAACATGTGTGACAATCACTTTAGCAAGAAATCCATCTAATTCTCATATTTATTTGTGAAAAACATTCTGTTTATTTCATTAGCCATGAAAAAAAGAACTTCTAAAGCACGCCAATTTTCATATCTGTTTATTAAACAAACTCTCTTATTAAACATGCATTGATGTGATTTTCAGGTATGGCAGTGTAACATATATTCCTGCCTGTTTTCATTCTTGATTCTGGATACAAGATGCAATATCTGCTCATGCCAAATACAGTTCAAATGCACATCCTCCATTCAGTCCAGTTAATGTTTGATGTATGTCTTTTTTTTTCGAAATGGGGTTATACCTCGGCTTCTGCATCATGATGATGCACACAGCCTTTTATTAATAAAGTAAGTTCAAAAGAGGTATCGTTTACATCTCACACATGACCAAGGATTAATACAAAAATCAACCCTTGCTAAGAAGAATGAACAAAAGGAGAACTTCATCAACAAAGCCTCCTAGCGTGCCGCCAACCAGCCTGACACAAGATATCCTGAGCGACCATCAGGAGCCGTGTGCATCCAGTAGCCATATCATCCCGCTATCCCTCCGGCGAGAGGAGAGACCAAAGCTGAACCCAATGCGCCACCATATGAATAACCTGTAAAAAATGAAAAGAATTTTTCCTGTTAAAGATAATATCATTTCTGGCCATCCATATAGACCAACATAAAGCAGAAATCCCAATTCGGATAAAAGTCTTAGATTGTCTACCTACTCCATTCAACCAAATCCAACATGCTGGATCGGCTCCTGGGACCTTCACTCCCATGAGCCGATCCACCATGTGATGCCTGAGCCTGAACTTCTCCTTGACACTGGGCTTGTGCCATGGCATCATCATGGGATTCATGGGTATCCACTGTGGTTAGTTTCTTTACTGACGTGTATTGCATTTTTTGTAGAAGATGCTGAGCAGAGGTCTATATGTACGGCAACACACTCAAGAGCCATAGAAAAGCAAGATCGAGCTGTAGGAAATAAGGCAATGATGGTACCGTGACACATGCAAGCCAGAATTCATGGTATCAAATTGAGGGCTGGCCTGTTACAGTGAGGTTTGGATTGACAGAAGAAGCGACATTGCAGTCAGCATCTAGCCGGACGACATGCGACAAATTGTGGTTGCTGCGGTTAGGATTAATAGATTGCGTGTTAGCTTAAGCTGCGGGACAGGCGTGATAACTGGACGAGCAGACAGATTGGTGGTGGTTATAAGTAGGTGAGATTTTAGTTGGCTTAACTTGGGGAGCAATTCCATCTGTTTTGCATCACGAGTTGGGGGTTGTGTTCCGCCGCAGGCAGACACGGTGCATGTGGCCGCACTGGAAGCCAGCCTAGAAATACTAACACTACTACTCTGGAGACTGGACAGCAATTAATCCCATTCTCTCTCTCACACACACACTCTCTCTCTCTCTCTCTAACATTTCTAATCACTAAATCTTTTTGTCGGTTTGAGGGTTTGGGCACACTGGGTAGTCCTTTTTCGGGCAAGCTTTCTTGTCACTGGTATTCTCCAGTTATGTTCTGCACATGGACATGGAGGAGGCTATGGGTAGCTAGGAGCAATAGACTAGTACAGGAGTAGTTACATACTACCCAGCTCTGTCCTGGATTGGGTATTCTTGTGGCATAGAACTGTGTGATTCTTCTTCTGCCCTATATGATGATGATGCAGCACATCTAATAAAGACAATTGCTTTCTGAAAAGTCAGCTGCTGGCTCTGTGCAGGAGAGAATATATGATATGGCACCTGTGTCTGCAGGTTATTTGTTTAGTTACTTTTCAGAGTAGGAAGCTTCCATTTGGATCAATTTTACCCAAAAAAGGAACAGAGAATTTGGAATGTTTTCAGTCTTGAATAAGTGCAGATTAAAGTGTTCCATGTACCTACAATGGAATGCAAAAAAATCAATATAATTGTCCTGGGTAATGCGGCTGCTCTGGATGAGTAAAACTGTCGAGTAGCCTGAGATGTTTATGCCCAAGCACAACATTGATTAGCTTTGTCAAAGATGTTTGTGTCATGAAACGAGAGGCATCATCCTGCCACGAGAGTGCTTTGGGCATGTACTATGTAGCAATGCCTCGAATCATTCAGACACATCCTCTGTCTATCATTATTAAAAAGCAGATCAAGAGCCTAGCATGCATGGCTCCTAATGTTGTTTTGCTTCCTTTCTCTTTCTAATTAGTGGACATAATTTTACAGGTATTGGATGAAATCCCTACCTTCACCCAATCTCTATGAAACCTCAATCCTCAATTCCCTAGTGTATTGGGCATGGGAGAAAAAAAACACTATGATGTGTAAAAAAATGGAGAAAAGTGGGGATTAAACTAGCTTAATATACTAGAACCAAACATGATTTAGAAATAAGTGGGGATTTGGGGTTTCGTGACATAATCCTCACAAATCCCTAAAAATACACTAATACAAACAAGGCCGTAGTGCAATAATTTCGCCCCCATTTTGTATGCAAAGGTTTCACAAATTACTTGGGCATAGTAGCTTCATGCACCATGTGTCGGAACTTAATTCTCACGCATATTGCAATCCTTAGTGGCTGCCAGGTAAGAACTTGTACTCCAATTATCATGCCTTTTCGATGTTAGGATTGCAACATATGCTAAATATATTTAAAATGGTGTTGCTCACATGAATAAATTTCTCCTCTTCAAAAAGAGAAAAAAATGTTGAGCCAAAAACAAGGCACTACTCAAATCTCCCGGCCATGTCTCCTTGTGCTTACAAGAAAAGTAAATAAGACCCCAGAATTCCTTAGCAAGTTAAATATGAGAGCTGACATGACAGCTCTCTTTGTGAAGTATTGTCGTTTGGTTGTGTGTTGTGTTGTTATGGATCATTTTTATGTCCTTGTCTCCATCATTTGTTTGTCTTGTGGTTAGGAGTTCCTTGCTATTGCTTTCTATCCGCCAAAGCCAGGATGGAACCCCAGTTTCTAGCAAGGTTAACGGACATTACAATGAGAATTCAAAAGGTTGGTAATACTTTTCAGCTTAATTTTTACAACTACATGGTCCATTTGTTAGGCATCACTGTTTGTAGAAACAACTGAATATTATTACTTCATACCATCCTACGGCACCACCATTTTAACTATCATTATGCGGCTGGCCGAGGGCAGAACATCTGTAACATCGTTGACTATATCTGCTTGTTGATAAGAAATTTCTTACTTATATGGACAAAGGTCAAATTGATTAGTAACTATCGATATGCAGGGAAAATGTGACACTTATCATTGGTCTACATCATGGAAACTTGAAACCTGTTTTTTGAAGTTCGGATTGATCTCCACTGTCTTGTGCTAGTCAAAACCACCATGTACAATTAATCATCCAGCCTAACTTTGTCACTTGGTGAGTTTGATCATTATCGTGTCCAATGATAGCGACATGTGTTACAAGCCAGTACATAATCTAACTATAAGAATAATAGCAAACCAACTAGCTGTGGTTGACATTTTGTACCGAGATACAGAAGTGTATAAATATTATTTTTTAACCCAAAGTGTATAAATATTGCAAAAACTAATTCCATGACCAATCGACATTCACCCACAGACTTCAATCTCCATGTATTGACAGAGGAAGTAGTCAACTAGGAGAGATCGTATATTAATAAGTTGCCTGATATTTTACTAAATCTAGGACACCATTATGAATTTTGGATCAAGATCCGGCGAACCCTCTCCATCTAGGTCAATATATAATGATATTTATATACACTTACTAGCTCGCAAACCTCCATACTGTAAATTGTCTTAGTAGTGTATAATTTTGGAGGATATGTTTTTGTGTTGCACAATCGAGGATATGTTATACGGAATTTTTAAGGCGTGTCCTGTAGCATGCGCAAGCTAGCGGAAGTTAGCTAGGCCTGCTCAGGACAAACCCCATGGCCATTTTATACTGGTGTTTGGTTGGTTGCATTCCCATGAGTGGTGGAACTTGGTTGCCTGCACAAGAGGCTCTATGTTAGGTTGATGCAAGCTTGTTGGTGTTTGGTTACCTATGTAGGTTCTGATGTGGTTCAGAGGACATCTTTACCCTAAGTGGGATTTGGTGTTACTCACATATGCATAAGGGAACCGATGATTTTTATGAACATTATGATCAGATGTTTGTCACTTGGAGAAAGTCGCATGATGGTTGGTGAGACCCAAAATCTTCTAAAGTAAAAGAGGCTACAGATTTATTTTTGCATTCACTTAAGCTTTCTCAAATAGGCGGCTTATTTTCCCCTTGTTCTGGTTGTCTGACTAGAACCCACAATCGTACTCTTTTTCCAGGCAAACTCTAGACAGTGTGGACTACTCGTTGGAGTTCATAAGAGTTAAGAATGGGGCATTCTATAAGATCCACCCTTCTTCCCCATTTGACCTCACGTTCTTACTCTCACTCCTCCATATATTGTTGAACCACAAAATCTCGATTCCTCTTGATCATTTCAACCAAATCTGTAAATCATTGATGGAAAATAAAAATGATACCTAGATCTACAACATCACCAATCAATAGTTGATTCCCCCTTGAGTTCGTTGATATCTTGCTATTTGGGGTTTGTTGGAAAACCCTAGGTGGTTACCGTTTCCCCGAAGCTTTTGATGTGTAAATCGCCATGGGGAGGTTTCGTGGGTTTGGAGATCACCCGCGGGATCTACCGTGAGTGGAAGGGCTCACGCTTGGTTGTTGAGACCAAGGGATAAGAAGGCGGTGCCCACAAGTATAGGGGATCACTGAAATCTTCGATGGAAAGTATTACACAAATTTATAGTTCAACTCAAGGGGGACACAAGAATACCAATAAGATCTTAGCAATTGAGATGTCACTCTCAATCACACATGTATATCAACAAAATCACAAAGCAAGTGGTGATTTTATAGCAGTTGATTTAAAGCAGTAAAACAAAACAGTAAATAAAAGCAGTAGATTTCCAGTTTTCACCGGAAGAAGTAATGTGAAACTTTCACTGGCTAAAAGCGTAGGCATGAGGCACCAATGGGGTAATGTATGGAGATATTGATCATGTAATGTAATCCAACTAACATAGCACTCATCTCTTATCCAATTGTGTGTCGGTATGTGATCCAAATATAGTTATTCACACTAACTAAGAGAATTTGCATAACATCTTTTGTCCTGCTTGCCCATTTTACCGGGGCCAACTTAGAACTATAAGCAATTAAGGTCTACCCTTTAAAATATACCGTAACAAATCATTAAGATTCATGAACACACATAATCCTCGAATTATCACATCTTCCCCTTGTTTTTCCCTATCTATCATCTTAGGGATTCGCATGGTCAACATAATAACAAGTAATACACTTTGCAGATAAATACCAACCTCATATGTATGATAAAGCAATATAGGTTTTGTACTGAAATCATGTCACTCGGGCCCTAGTAACAAGCATTAAACATATCAAAGATGTACCAACACTCATACATAAATATCTTCAAGACGAACACCTAAAATCTCGATACATATGGAGGATTACATGATCAATCTTATCCAAAACCCAACCACCTCTTAAGCCTACAGAGAACTACTCACTCATGGTGATGGAGAGTGAGTCCATGATGGTTGGTAATGATGTCGGTGACGGTGATGATGAAGAAGCCCTCGAAATCCCTCTCTCTAGGGTGGAGAGCATGATCAATCTGACCCCCGAAACGACGGCACTCTGTTTCGTGAAACGTCGTGTACTTCCATGGGGTAGGTTTTTAGGGTATATAAGGCACCTCGCGAAGGGGGAGGCGAGACGACAATCGAGGGCCAAACGGGACTGGGTGGCACGGCCAAAGAAGTAGGGCGCGCCACCTGGCCTCGTTCGGGACTCGTGGCTGCCCTCTCGTGATCCAAAGCTCCAGGTCCCTTCTTTTGATGTAAAACTTCCGTGGTATTTTTTTACCGATTTTATTTCTTGTGAAAACTTGACAAAAAGGAGACTTTGCTAAAAATAGCATCAGATTCAGCAGTTTTCATCCAAGTATGGTGATATTCTGGAGCAAATCATTGGGCAAAGTGCTTGGAAAAGTAGACACATTTGAGATGTATCAACTCCCAAGCTTAGCTCGTTATTTGTCCTCAAAGAACTCAAACATAGTGTAGAAGCGATAAAAGACTTTGACAAGAACTTTCCTCTATGCATGCATAAACAATTTAACATGGCAAGTATTCGATTCACAGCTTCACAAATGAATGACAAAGTGTTACTGAATATGCACTATGTTCATGTTCCTCTATCCATGCATATGGTGTAAAGGAGGTACTATATGGCAACACTATTTGGACAAGATTAATTGCTAGTAGCAAAAAGTGAAGTTCCCGCATCGCATTTGATTGAATCATAGGCAAGGTGGTTGAGACATTTTGATTCCTTCAATTGTTGACTAGTGATTTCATCATACTTGCATTGCAAAACCAAATAATGGGAGGATGTCGTATCCTACCAGTCCTTTAAAATTCATACTCTCATAGGGGACTCATACATGAGTCAGAAGCTAGTATTTTTGGTTGACCGTACAGTGGAATGGCATGGTAGGTGTTTGCTGATTAGCTTAAACACCTTATGAGTGGAAGGGGAGTATCCCTTTTTAGCGTAAAAGAGCAAGTCAGCGGGCACTTCTTAGTTTTAGCCATTTCTGCAGCTTATTGGGTTCTATCTCTTCTCCTTATTTTCTCACTTTTTTTATTTCTTTTCTTTTTATTCTCTCATATTTTCACTCTTCTAAGTGAGGATGCTCTTTGCTGAGACTTTCACCATGATTAGGCATGGCTTTTGTTAGCGGCCCATTACTCTTCTCTCACGAGTATCGCAATGAGGTACCTCCATGCCGCTTGTACAAAGGACCAAAGGGGATATATATCTCTACTATAGGCCATCCATATCGGGACAAAATGAGCAACAGACGGTGAGCATCCTTCCTAACTCTCTCTCTCACTTTTTTCTCTGAATCTTTTTCTTTCTTTTTCTTCTCTTTTTTGCTTTTCTCTTTTTCTTATGTTTTTTTTCTAGGATGTGACTCAATGGTTCAAGGCTAAAAGAAAATGGTTTGTCAACAAAATATACTATCAACTGACTTATATATGTTTCAATGATGAGTTCTGCCATTTAAAGGGTTGGACTGTCACACAGACATCAACCTTCATATTTTAAAGACACATAGGAATATAATTCATCATTGAATATGTGCCAAGTGTGCAATAACAAGTATGATGGGATGCGTAGACTTTTACTCAAAACCACTATCTCTCAATCAACTATAAGTAGCATTCCTCAATAATATCTCATTTGCAATAGAGAGGAGAACACAAAAATACTAGACATCTAATATCACTTTCCCAAGTATTGATGAAACTATGCACAAGTATTTGTTATCATTAAATTCCATACGTGAATATAGAAATAGCAAAGGTGGCATACCTCTTTTATCGGTCCTCACATACAGTTTCATCATCGTTGTTCTTCCTCTCCCAACTGGAACTGCGCAACAAGCTCACATATCTAACTAAGAAATTTAAACTTGGTTCACTCAAAGCATCTCATTCTTACAGTAGCAACCTTAAAAATATGATGTCAAGAGGATGCCTCGTGTGGTTGGGATCCATTGGAAGTATAGTATTCATTTTGGACCAATAGTAAATTCAACTAGCCACTTTTAGTGATGAAAAACAAAATTTGTCAACAAATTTTAGCAGTTGTGCAACCATTTATAGCCCCACTTAAACATCCCATGAACCTTTTCCAATTTTTGTGAGAGTAGTGTCGTTGCCTATTCGACGATACCTCGGAGGAGGGATCCTCATGAGGGGGAGAAGAAGTAGGGGCCATAGGGCGGAGTGCACTCGGGACGGTGGTACGCGATTTACCCAGCTTCGGAACACCTGCACGATGGCAAGGCCTACTACTGCTTGTATGGAATTATCTGGGCGCTTTCGCGTTGTTGCAATGAGTTGTGGTTGTGCCCCTAGGGCCCCCGGGATCCGGCTTATAAAGGCGCACGGATCTAGGGTTTACATGGAGAGTCCTAGCCGGAGTACAAGTTGCCTAACTACGGTACAATATCTTGCCGTGTACGTCAAGGATCTGCCTTCCAATCAGGTCGTACTAGATCCGGATACTTCATGGGCCTTCACGGATCCGCCCTCCTTCGTAGGTCGGTTGGGATCCGGCTCCCCGTTCTCGGGCTGGACTTCATCCTTCAGGATCTACAGCAACTGGGCCGCCCGATGGGCCGCATGCCACATCACCATCTGTGGGCCACCCGGGCTTGCCGGATCTAGGCCATGTCATTGATATACCCATAAAGTATACCCACAACAGTAGCCCCCAAAGTTCTCCGAGATTCATCGTTCCTCCGACTTCAGCTCGGATCCGAAGAGAATCTTGAAGAGCTTCCCAAAACTTCCTTGTTTCCGATGTCATCTTCTCGGAAATCTCTTGTTCTTCAGTAATGGCAACGTAGCAGATTTTCCACTTTTCCCGCGCACAACTTCCTTTTTTCCCGCGCTAAATTTTCGGAGATGCGAATCTCTAGCCGAAAATTTCGGGAGTGCACAGTCAAGTTACCTCCACGTCGTTTCACCACTTTTAACCTAAGATACGTGTCATGCATCCAACGGCGCGACCGTTCAGTTTCCGCCGTCGGATCCGAAACACGAATCTCCGCGTGAAGTCTATAAATACCCCCACGCGCGGTAACTTCTCATTCTTTCACCATCTCACCCACCTCGTCTTGTTCCTCGCGCCGCGCCGCCCATCAGATCTCGACTCCGACGAACTCTCCCGCGGAAAGCTTCGCTTGCCGCCGTTCCAAGCCTCCTTTCGCACCAAGATCTTCACGATTGAACGGGAAATCTTCCCTGCCGCCGATTCGTGGTCAAGTGGTGGAGTTCGCTTCCAGTCCGGCGACCTTAACTTCACCGGAGCTCCGTAGGACCACCGCGCCATTAACGATACGTGCGCCGGCCTTGTAGAAGAAAGACTAGTGTAGATCCGGTTACTCAATTTAGTTTTGCATGGGTGCAGCCGGAAGCACGTCACATGGTTCACCAAACTGTACTGGTAGTTCTCCGCATAGCCCGGAACCCAACACATTAGAACCAATCTGCCCGGATCCCATTGCATACTTGCCACCATTTGTTTCCGACATCAGGCTAGCTCAACCATTCTCCGCCTCTTCCAGCACTGCACTAGGCCGGATCCCCACTTCCAGAGAGATCCAAGAAGAACTCGAGGGACAAGCCAGGATGGCAGCCAAGGTGCAGGAGGCGGAAAACAAGAAAGCTTCCAAGACCCGGATCCGCGAGGATGAGAGGGGTCAATGGTGGCCCTGTGAAACCACGGATGCGGAGCTTAGGGAACTCCAGAACGAGGGAATGATCTCATCACATTGGAGCTTCATGTGTGACTCCGACGTCCCCAAACCTGATGCAGACGAAAGGGTCATGACAAAAGCTTGGGTCGAGCGCGGTCTATCGCTCCCCTGTTCGGAATTTTTCCTCTCTATCCTCAACACCTACGGACTTCAGCCCCACAACATCTACCCAAACTCATATCTCCTTCTTTCCAACTTCGCAACACTTTGCGAAGGGCATCTCCGAATCCGACCAGATGTCCGATTGTGGCAATTTTTCTTCCGGTTAAAGAAAGAAACGAAGGACAAGGCCATGGTGAACTGCGGGAGCATGACTTTTATGCTCCGACCTGGTCGTATGTATCCGCCCCATGACTCCCACGAATCCGTCCGGTACTGGAACGCCGGATGGTTCTATGAGAAGAACATCTCAGTTCCGGGTGTCCATGAAGGATTGCCCCAGTTTGTCAACGAACCTCCGGAAGAACGCGCCAGCTGGAGCCTCGTTCCCACGCTTCCTCAGTTTCCGATACTGGAAAAAGCAGCGCGAAGAATTTCTTGGTTAGTCCATGATGGGCTAACCGGATCTCAGCTCACTTTGAGCTGGTTCACTCGGCGGATCCAGCCACTTCGGTACAATGCGCGATTAATCTGCGCATACACCGGGGCGGACGACCTTCTCCGAGCGACCCGCCACGACCTTCCGGCTGATTCCCTTAAGAGGAGAATCAAGACGCTCGTGAAGATTGGTCGGGGCCAACCGGTCCCGGAGTTAATCAAGGATATCCAGACAAACAACCAATGTCCTCCAGTAAGCCCTAGTTCCTTTGTTATTCTTAACTTCACAAACTTTAGATGTATTCTAACTTATTTTTAATTCCCTTCCAGCTCGAAACTTTGGCGGAGGAGAACTTCCGCACCATACTCCGTGTTCCCGTCAACGGCGAAGCGGTGGAGGAGGATCCGGAGGACGAAGACGAGGAAGAGGAGCATGTGCCCCGCAAGGCTGCCCCTCGACCTTCAAAGCGTCCCCGCGCCAAAGCTTCCGGCTCCGAAGCCGGATCTAGCGGCGAGGCCTCCGCCAAGAAGTGCAAGATCACGAAACCACCTCCGCTAAACTCCAAGAAGGCGGAGCGCGAGCGTATCAAACTGCTGGCGACAGCAGGAAAACGATCGCGCCCCATCATTCCTGGCGCCACGTCAGTTTTCGAGTACAACGCGTCTTTGTTTCGATAAAACTTGTTACTTATACATTTCCTTTGCCCGTTTGTAGGAATCCGAGTACCACCACCGCGCGGACCAACGTCCAAGAGCCCATCACCAAGTACATGAAGAAGTCTCCGGCCGTTGGTCCCGCAACACCAGCTCCGCAAAGTGCCTCCCATGCCACTCCCCAGCCATCTCCTCCTCAGGCGGAGCAATCTCCCCCTCCTGCCACGGCAACTCCACCGGAAATAATTCCGGTTAGCAGCGAGAAGGTGGGCGGAGAAAGCTCCGGAGGCAAAGGTCCTGCCCCTGACGAGGTTAAAGTTCAAGGCCGAGAAGAGGTGGAAGTAAACTCCTCGGGGAAAGCTGAAGCTGCGGCGAGTGATATCGTCGTTTTTCCGAAGAATTTTGGAGATCTGGCTGATCTTACCTCCACCCCTAAGGCCTACGCAACCAAATTTTTCAACAAGCTCACTGAGGCGGAAAAATGGGAGCTTGAACAAGATCTGCTCAATTCCATGTTGGATAATGCCTGGGGTAAGCCTGACGCTGAGTCATCGGAAATCCAGGACTTCAAGAAGGAAGTTGGCCAATTCCTCGACAAACTCCTCTGCAAGCGCAAGGTACTCCCCAGTAGCCCCCAAGTATATAGCCGGAAACTAGGTAACAGTTAGCGTCTAAATACTTAGAGAAAAACTTGAAGTGAAGAAGATTTTTAAAATTAAGTCGCAGTAGCCCCCAAGCATTAGGGCGGAAAAGTTTCCGGCGTCAATGCTTCAGAAAGACATACTTTGTAAAATACCCAGAACTTACTCCTACTCTTGTTTGTACTTACAGGAACAGCAGGCTCTGCATTACGAGCTTCACAAAAACATTGCCCTGCAGCGCCGCGTTACCTTGAGCCAGGCGGAGAAAATTCAGCTGTTCAAGCAAGAGAATGCGGATCTGAAGAAGCAACTGTCAGACGCCCAAGGTTGGTTTGCGACTTCGCATGCTAATAATTCATGATCCGAATTCCAAGCTGATCTTGATTTATCTTGGATAGGTGCATCCACTTCCCTTGTCGCCGCCTCCTCCGAGCTCGAGACTCTGCGCTCCTCCCAGAAAGATCTAGAGGTGAAGCTCGCGGAGGCGGAGAAAAAGCTGGCGGAGAAGAGCTCGGAACTCATCCGAAAGGAGGGTGAATTCCAGTTAAAAAGAAAAACTGATAGTGAAACCATCCAGAAGCAATAGAAGGAGCTCGGCGGACTCCGGAACTACATGGAAACGGCGGAGAAGCACTGGGATTTGCTCAACTCAGACGTCATGGGTATGTCTCCGAAGTTCATATAATAATGTATATGCTAAGCTCAAACTGTTGTGTTTATCATAAATTGTCTTCCTCAGAGCCTCTTGGATATACTGAAAAACGTCGGAGCCAGTTCCCCCGGGATGATCTGCTTCAGCTTGCCGGAGATGACTGCAAGGATCTCATCTCCGCCTCCCGGAAGATTTGTCACGACCTATCCATCAAGAAGAGTCGAACTTGCGAAGTTCGAAAGCTTATTCAGAGAATGGACGTTCTTCCGGAGCTGGTGGTTGATGTCTACGCACGCTTCTATTCCTGTAGACAGTGTTGGGCCTCCAAGAGCAGAGGTTTGTAGAACAGCAGCAAGTTTTCCTTAAGTGAATCACCCAAGGTTTATCGAACTCAGGGAGGTAGAGGTCAAAGATATCCCTCTCAAGCAACCCCGCAATTACGATACAAGAAGTCTCTTGTGTCCCCAACACACCTAATACACTTGTCGGATGTATAGGTGCACTAGTTCGGCGAAGAGATAGTGAGATGCAAGTGATATGAATGAATATGAGCAAGTAGTAACGGCGCCGTGAAAATAGCTTGTCGGCGTGCGATTGATGGTAGTAATATTGCAGGAAGTAAAGATGCGAGTAAAACATAGAATAAGCAATGATTGCAGTATTTGGAAACAAGGCCTAGGGATCATACTTTCACTAGTGGACACTCTCAACATTGATCACATAATAAAACCACTCTACACTCTCTTGTTGGATGATGAACACCATTAATTGTGTAGGGCTACAAGAGCACCTCAATGCCGGAGTTAACAAGCTCCGCAACATTCAATGTTCATATTTAAATAACCTTAGAGTGCATGATAGACCAACGCAATTATACCAAGTACTAACATAGCATGCACACCGTCGCCGACAGACTATGAAAGGAGGAATATATCACATCAATACTATCATAGTAATAGTTAACTTCATAATCTACAAGAGATCACAATCATAACCTATACCAAGTACTACATGATGCACACACTGTCACCATTACATCATGGAGGAGGAATAGAGAGTCCTTTAATAACATCACTAGAGTAGCACATAGATTACTAGTGATATAAAGCACATTGCAATCATAAAGGAATATAAATAAGCACTTCACTATGCTATTCTGAATTACTCTTTGGCAAGATAACGAACACTAATTCATCATGTAGGCAAACCTTAAATATGTATTCCCAAGTACTAATAAACACCCCACGCTGTCACTGTGAGCATTCATAGGAGGTACTAACACACCATAATTTCATAGAGACATCCGACTCAAATCATAACTCGGTGAATAAGTATTCGTGAAATATAGCCTAAGAAACCCACACGGTGCACACACCTGTCACCTTTACACATGTGGGACAAGGAGTCTCCGGAGATCACATAAGTAAAATCCACTTGAATAGCATAATGACATCTAGATTACAAAGCTCATCATATGGATCTCAATCATGTAAGGCAGCTCATGAGATCATTGTATTGAAGTACATGGGAGAGAGATGAACCACATAGCTACCGGTACAGCCCTTAGCCTCGATGGAGAACTACTCCCTCCTCATGGGAGACAACAGCGGTGATGAAGATGGCGGTGGTGTCGATGGAGATGCCTTCCGGGGGCACTTCCCCGTCCCGGCGGCGTGCCGGAACAGAGACTCCTGTCCCCCAGATCTTGGCTTCGCGATGGCGGAGGCTCTGGAAGGTTTCTCGTACCGTGGCTTTTCCGTATCTAAGATTTAGGTCGGGGACCTTTAAATAGGCGAAGAGGCGGAGTCGGAGGGGTTACGGGGGCGCCACACAATAGGGGGGCACGCCCCCCCCTGGGCCGCGCCGGCCACCTGTGTGGGGCCCACCTGGCTCTCCTCTGGCCCCTCTCCGGTGTTCTGGAAGCTTCGTGGAATTATAAGATGCTGGGCGTTGATTTCGTCCAATTCCGAGAATATTTCCTTACTAGGATTTCTGAAACCAAAAACAGCAGAAAACATGAACTGGCACTTCGGCATCTCGTCAATAGGTTAGTTCCGGAAAATGCATAATAATGACATATAATGTGTATAAAACATGTGAGTATCATCATAAAGTAGCATGGAACATAAGAAATTCTAGATACGTTTGAGACGTATCAAGCATCCCCAAGCTTAGTTCCTACTCGCCCTCGAGTAGGTAAACGATAACAAGGATAATTTCTGAAGTGACATGCTATCATAATCTTGATCAATACTATTGTAAAGCATATGAGATGAATGCAGCGATTCGAAGCAATGATGAAGATAATGAGTAAACAAATGAATCATATAGCAAAGAATTTTCATGAATAGTACTTTCAAGACAAGCATCAATAAGACTTACATAAGAGTTACTCATAAAGCAATAAATTCTTAGTAGAGGCATTGAAGCAACACAAAGGAAGATATAAGTTTCAGCGGTTGCTTTCAACTTCAACATATATATCTCATGGATAATTGTCAACACAAAGCAATATAACAAGTGCAATAGGTAAACATGTAAGAATCAATGCACACAGTTGATACAAGTGTTTGCTTCGGGATAGAAAGAATAGGTAAACCGACTCAACAATAAAGTAGAAGAATGGCCCTTCGCAGAGAGGAAGCATGGATTACTATATTTGTGCTAGAGCTTTTCATTTTGAAAACATAGAAACAATTTTGTCAACGGTAGTAATAAATCATATGTGTTATGTATAAGATATCTTATAAGTTGCAAGCCTCATGCATAGATTACCAATAGTGCTCGCACCTTGTCCTAATTAGCTTGGATTAACATGGATTATCATTGCATAGCATATGTTTCAACCAAGTGTCACAAAGGAGTATCTCTATGCCGCCTGTACAAAGGTCTAAGGAGAAAGCTCGCATTGGATTTCTCGCTTTTGATTATTCTCAACTTAGACATCCATACCGGGACAACATAGACAACAGATAATGGACTCCTCTTTAATGCATAAACATTCAACAACAGATAATATTCTCATAAGAGATTGAGGATTAATTGTCCAAACTGAAACTTCCACCATGAATCATGGCTTTAGTTAGCGGCTCAATGTTCTTTTCTAACAATATGCATACTCAAACCATTTGATCATGAAAATCGCCCTTACTTCAGACAAGACGAACATGCATAGCAACTCACATGATATTCAATAAAGGTAAAAGTTGATGGCGTCCCCAGAAACATGGTTACCGCTCAACAAGCAACTTATTAAGAAATAAGACACATAAGTACATATTCTTCACCACAATAGTTTTTAAAGCTATTTTTCCCATGAGCTATATATTGCAAAGACAAAGGATAGAATTTTAAAGGTAGCACTCAAGTAATGTACTTTGGAATGGCAGAGAAATACCATGTAGTAGGTAGGTATGGTGGACACAAATGGCATAGTATTTGGCTCAAGGATTTGGATGCACGAGAAGAATTCCTCTCAATACAAGGCTAGGCTAGCAAGGTTGTTTGAAGCAAACTCAAGTATAAAAGGTGCAGCAAAGCTCGCATATGAACATATTGTAAGTATTATAAGACTTTACATTGTCTCCTTGTTGTTCAAACACCTTAACCAGAAAATATCTAGACTCTAGAGAAACCAATCATGCAAACCAAATTTTAACAAGCTCTATGTAGTTCTTCATTAATGGGTGCAAAGTACATGATGCAAGAGCTTAAACATGATCTATATGAGCATAACAATTGCCAAGTATCACATTATTCAAGACATTATACCATTTACCACATGCAGCATTTTCTGTTTCCAACCATATAACAATGAACGAAGCAGTTTCAACCTTCGCCATGAACATTAAGAATAAAGCGAAGAACACAAGTGTTCATATGAAAAAGCGGAGCGTGTCTCTCTCCCACACAAGCATGATGGATCAGATTTTATTCAGAGAATGAAAATAACAAAATAAAAATAAAAGCACACACACGCTCCAAGTAAAGCACATAAGATGTGACGGAATAAAAATATAGTTTCACTAGAGGTGACCTGATAAGTTGTCGATGAAGAAGGGGATGCCTTGGGCATCCCCAAGCTTAGATGCTTGAATCTTCTTGAAATATGCAGGGATGAACCACGGGGGCATCCCCAAGCTTAGACTTTTCACTCTTCTTGATCATATTATATCATCCTCCTCTCTTGATCCTTCAAAACTTCCTCCACACCAAACTCAAAACAATCTCATTAGAGGGTTAGTGCATAATTGAAAATTCATATATTCAGAGGTGACATAGTCATTCTTAACACTTCTGGACATTGCACAAAGCTGCTGAAATTTAATGGAACAAATAAATCCATCAAACATAGCAAAACAGGCAATGCGAAATAAAAGGCAGAATCTGTCAAAACAGAACAGTCCGTAAAGACGAATTTTTTAGAGGCACCAAACTTGCTCAGATCAAAATGCCCAAATTGAATGAAAGTTGCGTACATATCTGAGGATCACGCACGTAAATTGGCAGATTTTTCTAAATTTTCTACGGCAAGGGCGGCTCAATTTCGTGACAGCAAGAAATATGTTCCTGCGCAGTAATCCAAATCTAGTATTGACTTTACTATCAAAGACTTTACTTGGCACAACAATGCAATAAAAAAAAGATAAGGAGAGGTTGCTACAGTAATAACAACTTCCAAGACTCAAATATAAAATAAAAGTACTGTAGTAAAATAAAAACATGGGTTATCTCCCAAGAAGTGCTTTCTTTATAGCCATTAAGATGGGCTCAGTAATTTTAATGATGCACTCGCAAGAAATAAGAGTTGAAGCAAAAGAGAGCATCAAAAAGCAAGTATGAAACAAATTTAAGTCTAACCCACTTCCTATGAAAAGGAATCTTGTAAATAAACAAGTCATGTAGGTATAATGCAACAAACATAGAAAACTAGACAAGCGCAACTTCAAGATTTTCAGCATATAGAGAGGTGTTTTAGTAACATGAAAACTTCTACAACCATATTTTCCTCTCTCATAATAACTTTCAGTGCCATCATGAACAAACTCAACAATATAACTATCACATAAAGCAT
Organism: Lolium rigidum; assembly: GCF_022539505.1. Taxonomy (NCBI): domain Eukaryota; kingdom Viridiplantae; phylum Streptophyta; class Magnoliopsida; order Poales; family Poaceae; genus Lolium; species Lolium rigidum. Next base: position 32,529,442 of record NC_061513.1, on the reverse strand, counting down.
TCTTATCATGAGTAAATTTTCTCCTCCATGCTTGGGGGACTAAAAATATCATGCTCATCAAAATCAGCTTCCCCAAGCTTAGAATTTTCCATAGCATTAGCAACAATGGTGTTCAAAGCATTCATATTAATAACATTGCCATTAGCATGCTGAATGTTCTAGGACGTCGCCTAGAGGGGGGTGAATAGGCGGTGTGGCAAGTTTTAGCCTTTTCCAATTTTAGCGCAACGGAAGGTAAATGTGATAGCTTTAGCAAAGGTGATGTTCCTACAATGATACTAGGACAAGTGCAACAAGTAAAGGAATCGACAAGATAGTAAGAGTAAGGTGCGAGATAACCGGAGGATGCGGAGGCGAGGCGAGGTTTGTTTACCGCAGTTCCTTCCACAACAGGAAGTACGCCTGCGTTGAGGAGGTGCTAGTCTCACACAAGAGACTAGACGGACACACCACGAAGGAAGGCCTCACCTTATTCCACGAGAGAGCTCCACGAAGGTGCTCTCCCTCTTCCACTAAGGCACCGGTCGAGGCGGTGATTCCTTCACAAGGTTGGGGCGAGCTCCACACACAAGGATGCTCCCAACACCCTATGGAGCTAGTACATCACCAAGCTAGCTTCCATAGGAGCACATCTCCAATGTCCCACTAAAGGAACTCATCCAATGCTCCACACAAGGAACCCTTCCAATGCTCCACCAAAGGAACCCTTCCAATGCCCCACGAAGGAACCCGTCCAATGCCCCACAAAGGAACCCTTCCAATGCCCCACTAAGGAACTCTTCCAATGCTCCACTAAAGGAACCCTATCACCAAGATCCACTAAGGAAGAACACACACACCCTACGAGATCGAAACCCCGGAGAGAGCACAAGCTGATGCACCTAATGCAATGGCTAAGAACACCACTAGGATGCCCAAGTTCTTCTCTCCCAAATTCCAACAAAGCTAGAAGAAGCTATTGGGGGAATAAGGGAGGAAGAACAAAGTGAGGAGAAACACCAAGAAACTCCAAGATCTAGATCTAGCAAGATCCTCTCACTTAGAGGAGGATTCAATTGGTGAAGCTCGGATCTAGATCTCCTCTCTCCTTTCCCCCAAAAATATGCAACAAATAGTGGGGGGATCAAGAGGAGGAAGAAGGAACCCAAGGTCAACAATGGAGGAGAGAGAGTGGAGGTGCAGGGTTGGTTTGGGCGGAGGTGGAAGAGAGGTATAAATAGGGGCTGCAAAATATAGCTGTTGGGGCTGAGAAAACGGTCAGATTCGCGCAAAAGGCGGTACTACCGCTGTGCGAAGCGGTACTACCGTTTTGCCCAAAAACCAGATCTGGAAATCGTCCTAAAACCGGTAGTACCGCTCTGCGGAGCGGTACTACCGCTTGTGCAAAAGCTGGAGCAAATCTGAGGCAAATTGAGAGAGAGAGAGAGGCAGCAGCATGCGGTAGAAGCTCGCGCAGCAGCAGCGTGTGGGGCCAGGGGAGCAGCGCAACAGTGGAGGCAGCAGCACGCATGCGGCATGTGTGCAAGCAGCGGCAGGGCAGGGCGCGCGTGCAAGCAGCAGCAGCAGCGAGGGGCCAGCGCGACGTGGGCGAGCGGGAGCGGGTGCGGGGCGCGAGGCTGGTCAACGCGGGTGAGGCGCTCTCCCGCGTCGATCGAGCGAAGCAGGGCGCGTGGCGATCGAGGCGAGCGGCAGCGGGTGGGGCGTGCGAGGCGTACAGTGGCGGGCCAAGGCGCGGGGCGGCGGCCCAGTGCGGGCAGAGGAGCAGGCGGCGATTTGGAAAAGTCTGGGCGGTAGTACCGGCTTTGGTACCGGGCCTGGTACCGTAAGATGTACGGTAGTACCGGGCTGGTACCGGCCTGGTACCGCTCCGGGTCCGCAAGCTCGGAAGGGCTGTGCGGTATCGGGCCGGAAGCCCAAGCGGTACTACCGCCCCTTTTTCCTTTTTCTTTTTCTGCCAAACAGAAAATGCGATAACTCGGGCTAGAAAACTCGGAATGACATGAAACCAGTTTTGTTGGAAAGAGGGCGACAAGAGCTACCTTCTCACATGATGAAATCATGGAAAAGAGTGAGTGATGATTTTCTCATGGTCATAGAGGTGTAACCTCTCAATACGATATATCGAGAAAATCATCACTCTCTCGCGTGCAACATGCGATGCAACCGAAAACTGTTTCATGCATAAGTACCAAGAAGAACCAAGAACGCGATGCAATGCATGCAAGGTTTGAGCTCTCTCCGATGATACGACCCACTATCCTATCGAGCACAAACCTAGTCCCTGCGCGTTCTTCTCGAGTCGGCAAGCTCCGTCTTCATACTCTTCATGATTGTACATGACACCGTCTTCCTTCAACATACACGCCACCGTCTTCTTCCATCTTGTACTCACACCACCGTCTTCATTCATCTTCAACGCCGTCTTCTCTCTTCATCTTCTACGCCATCTTCGTCATGTACTCCGTCTTCTCCATCTTACAACCTTGAGTCCAACATGACTATGGACTTGACCTAAGATTCTCAATGCAACCGTTAGTCCATAGGGATTGTCATCAATTACCAAAACCACACATGGGGTAAAGGACATGTTCTTACAATCTCTCCCATTTTGGTAATTGATGACAATCTCTTTGAGAGGGTTTAGATATGGAATTTAGCGAACAACCCAAGTTGAATATTTAGAGCAAACTCCCCCATAATATATGCATGTGTGAATGAACTTGAATTTCATTGCATATACCGGCATACCGGCAATTAAAGCCTAGCGGAGTATCCTCTAAATATTCAACCATGCGAAGCAACGAATGCAAGGCATGAAAGGCAAATGCTTAAGAAGAACAAAAGCAATTTCCTTAAACCCTCCAAACTTCTCCCCCATTGGCATTAATTGCCAAAATGGACGAAAGGTTTGGAAGGCCAATATAGTGAGCGCTCCTCCATAAGTTGTGCATTTCTCATAATTGTGAGTGAAATCAAATGCACATATTCAATGATGAATATTCGGAGGAAATTAAACTATATTGAGGATCAAAGATTGCAAGAGGATATGAAGGTGAGACACTATGAAGCAAGCAATCAATGAACCAACACAATGCTCTAAGTAATATGTGGAAGCTCGCCAAAGTTTGTGCACAAGATAAACAATTTGCATTGAAGAATAAGGTGCACAAGCATGGCATCATTACTCCCACAAGACCACTCAAAGCATGTGCCAAAATCAACTATGAGTGTTTGAAGATGCAAATAGTATAAAATGAGCACTCATAGCCAAGTTCTTTGTGGAGTCATCAACAAGTGAAATAAGAATGAAGGAATAGACTCCAACAAAGAGGGATATCGAAAGATATGCACCATCTCTTATGTATATAAGTTTCTCTAAGTGGACAACATCACGAAGACATTTGTCCACAAAGAAACATGCACACACAAGATAGGTACAAGAGAGATAGAGCAAGATATCCAAAACAAGCATGCTCAAGGACTTATCTCATGTTAAGAATCTAAACCAAATGTAATAAATGAGATAATCCACTCCCAAAGAAAGCAAGGTTCTAATAAACCAAACCCTCAACACTTTTCATGATGGCACAAATGTACCGAAAAGAAAAGGTTTGTCTTCCAAGGTCAAATTCTTGAAACAAGGAAGTGTTCTAGCAAACATAGGAGAGCTCCCCCAAAATTAGTGCACCATTTAGAATTTTGCATTTGAATACAAAATGCACAAATGTGGGATTTGCTCAATCATGTTTGTCAAAACACCAACAAGGTTCAAGTGAAATAAGGAGATCCAAAAGAAGCAAGGAAGACAAATGGGAGTCTAACCCACAAGGACAAATTCTTGGCAAGAAATGAAGCAATTGAGCACATGAGCCAAGTGTGAGGATGATCCGGAACAATACTATACAATTTATTACCAATTGTCAAAGGACAAGAGGTGTATAGGAAATATCCATATGTAGTTTGTGAGTATGTCCAAGATTATCTTCACAACAAGAAAGCAAAAGGTAAAGTGGGATTTGTTTGAGCACACATATCACATAGGAACAAGATAATCTATAAAATCAACACTATGTGACACAACCTCAAATGTTCACATTTTCTAGGCTTGTAAAATGCACACGGCACAATACTCCCCCATAATGTGATAAAGACATTTTCCGTGCAAGAGGCAAATAAGAACCAAGTGAGATAATTAATGGACATTATAGGATTTTAATTCATCATGTCACACATTTTAGGATTGTGAAATGCACGAAGCATATCACTCCCCCAAAATGGGATAGTCCATTAATTTCTCACATGAGCCAACAACTAAGATATGAAGAAGATGCAATAGGCTCAACAAGGAACAATTGTACATGATGTGCCACCCAACATATAAGAAGCAAGATAAGCAAGTAGGAAGCACAACATACACAATCACATGCAAGGTACAAAACCAACACATGTAAAAGGGGAGCGAGTAACTTTCAATGTAAAGGAGTTGAGGACTCGTTACCGCAAGGAGGTGCATGGGTAAAGGATGAAAGTAATACAACTTGACTTGAGGAAGTGAAAATGATGAAGATCCCCCAAGTCTTCATGAACTAGTCAAGCCTCCATGCCCTCCACTTGTACCTATTGATCAAGTTTTGGCTTGTTGGTCCCCAACTAAGTTGGGTCCTAAGAAGTTAGTCACAATAGGCTTGGCAACCCAAATGGTTATTTTTGCGAAACCACTTTGAGTGCCAACATATTTGGCAAACACATCGCCAACCTTATCCTTATGTAGAGAGTAAGCACCATGGATCAAGATAGGGTTGGATGATTTACCACTAGTGCAAAAGGAGGAGATGTGGCCCTTCTCATGGCATATGTAGCATCTTCTTCTCTTCTCCTTCTTCTCACTTGATTTCTCCACAACGGGAGCCTTGGCTTGATCCTTCTCGGGTAGCGGCCCTTCTCCAAGTTGAGGTAGACCTTGAGCTTGGCCTTGAGGTAGACCAAGAGATCCATCTTGAGGCCACTTACCTTGTCTCTTCACGCCAAGTGGCTTCTTCTTCAAGGGGCACAATCTAACATGATGCCCTTCAATCTTGCACTTGAAGCACACAATCTTGGCGGGGTCCTTCACATGCCCTTGTCCCTTCTTCCGCTTGTGCGAGGTGGACTTGTTCTTGTTGTTGGAGTTGAATCCAAGTCCACTCTTGTCATTGGGGAATTGCTTCCCCTCATGACCCTTTACCAAGTCCTTCTTCAAAGAAGTGACTTGGGCCTCGAGCTCTTCGATTTCCCCTACATGGTTAGTAACAACACAAGTACTAGAGGAAGTGGAAGCTTTATTGTTAGAGCAACAAGGCAAGGTATGTAATTCACCACAAGATATAGAAATAGCATGGGTGGGTGATTTACTAGCACAAGCACATGGAATTGTAGAACAAGGCATAGAAGGTAGTTCACCACAAGATAAGTCAATAGCATGAATGGGTGAACTAAAAGCACTAGCACATGGAAAAATAGCATTTTGAGAGGTAGTGCTAGTACTCACATGAGGCACACAAGATTTTACCTTTGTCATGATAGCCTCATGAGCTAACTTTAGCAAATCATGAGAGACTAGAAGATCATCATGGGAGCTAGAAAGCTTTCCATGACTTTCTTCCAATTTCTCATAATTGCTTGTTAGCAAAGCAAGTTGAGCCCTTAGCTCAACATTCTCCTTCAAGATGGAAGCTTCACAAGAGATAGAGTTAGTAGCACAAGCATTATCAATTATAGCACAAGGAGAAGGCAACTTAGCAAGCTCTATTTGGTTGAGAGCCTTAGATTTCTCAAGTGACTCGGTGAGAAGCTCACAATCCTCAAGGAGTTTACCATGAACAATTATTAGCTCATCATATTTAATTTGAAAATCATGTGCCACCTCTAAAGCTCTATCACGAGATTCCTTTACCCTACGTATCTTTAGAGCAAAGTTCTCTTCAAGAGTTTCATTGGTGGTTTGTTGTTTTTTAAGAGCTTCTTTAAGAGTTGCAATCTCAATTTTATACTCGCGCTCATGCCCTTCCATTTTCTCAATAAGTTTTGTGCTCTCAATGGCAAAAGCCAAGATTTCCATGAAGTTAGAGCAAGCAAATTTCTTCTTATGAAGAGCATGAAAAACCGACTCTCCCAACTTGTTTAAGGAAGCAACATTAAGTCCTTCCATATCATCATCCTCATCATCACTAGATAGATAGGGTTCCAAGGAAGGAGATACCTTAGAAGCCTTAACCATAAGGCAAGTGTAGGAACCGTGTAATGATGAAGAGGATGAACTCCTTGAAGCTCCATCCAAGATCTTATCTTGGCCCATAGTATCTTTGGTTTCCTTTACATTGTTAGTCACACAAATACTAGAGGAAAGCAAAGTATCTTCATTATGGCAACAAGACAAGAGAAGCATATCATCATGGGATGAAGATATGCAAGGACTATCAACACTAGCATGTAAATCATTTATAGTGCTACAAGTGTTAAAGTCCAAAGATGAGACATTGCAATGGGATAGAGATGAAGAATCATCAAGAGAGCACTCACCATCAACAATGCAATGTTCATCACCACTCACCATACCATTACCTTGTGTCTTACCACACGTTGGTGAAGTGGAAGGAGCGTGATCATCCTCAATGGTCTTGGATCCACCATATGTATCTCGAAGCTTTGTCCAAACCTCATGAGCACTCCGGAAAGGCGCAATGGAGGAAATCACTACATGACTCACAACACGGCAAAGGACTTTCGTAGCTTGAGCATCTAGATAAGAGTTTTTCTTCTCCTCAAAAGTTGGATTTTGTGGATCCTTAGGAGGAGAAAAACCCATATCAAGAATTTGCTCCACATGTGGGTCCATGTCCCTAAAATAATCAAGCATGTAGAATTTCCAAGCATCATAATTAGAGCCATCAAATGTATAGGGAGAAATGTGCACTAATCCTCTAGTCGACGTCATACTCTCTAGGCGGTGAAGCCCAACAAGATAAGAGAGCCCTAGCTCTGATACCAATTGAATGTTCTAGGACGTCGCCTAGAGGGGGTGTGAATAGGCGGTGTGGCAAGTTTTAGCCTTTTCCAATTTTAGCACAACGGAAGGTAAATGTGATAGCGTTAGCAAAGGTGATGTTCCTACAATGATACTAGGACAAGTGCAACAAGTAAAGGAATCGACAAGATAGTAAGAGTAAGGTGCGAGATAACCGGAGGACGCGGAGACGAGGCGAGGTTTGTTTACCGCAGTTCCTTCCACAACAGGAAGTACGTCTGCGTTGAGGAGGTGCTAGTCTCACACAAGAGACTAGACGGCCACACCACGAAGGAAGGCCTCACCTTCTTCCTCGATTGAGCTCCACGAAGGTGCTCTCCCTCTTCCACTAAGGCACCGGTCGAGGCGGTGATTCCTTCACAAGGTTGGGGCGAGCTCCACACACAAGCATGCTCCCAACACCCTATGGAGCTAGTACATCACCAAGCTAGCTTCCATAGGAGCACATCTCCAATGTCCCACTAAAGGAACTCATCCAATGCTCCACACAAGGAACCCTTCCAATGCTCCACCAAAGGAACCCTTCCAATGCCCCACGAAGGAACCCGTCCAATGCCCCACAAAGGAACCCTTCCAATGCCCCACTAAGGAACTCTTCCAATGCTCCACTAAAGGAACCCTATCACCAAGATCCACTAAGGAAGAACACACACACCCTACGAGATCGAAACCCGGAGAGAGCACAAACCGATGCACCTAATGCAATGGCTAAGAACACCACTAGGATGCCCAAGTTCTTCTCTCCCAAATTCCAACAAAGCTAGAAGAAGCTATTGGGGGAATAAGGGAGGAAGAACAAAGTGAGGAGAAACACCAAGAAACTCCAAGATCTAGATCTAGCAAGATCCTCTCACTTAGAGGAGGATTCAATTGGTGAAGCTCTAGATCTAGATCTCCTCTCTCCTTTCCCCCAAAAATATGCAACAAATAGTGGGGGGATCAAGAGGAGGAAGAAGGAACCCAAGGTCAACAATGGAGGAGAGAGAGTGGAGGTGCAGGGTTGGTTTGGGCGGAGGTGGAAGAGAGGTATAAATAGGGGCTGCAAAATATAGCTGTTGGGGCTGAGAAAACGGTCAGATTCGCGCACAAGGCGGTACTACCGCTGTGCGAAGCGGTACTACCGTTTTGCCCAAAAACCAGATCTGGAAATCGTCCTAAAACCGGTAGTACCGCTCTGCGGAGCGGTACTACCGCTTGTGCAAAAGCTGGAGCAAATCTGAGGCAAATTGAGAGAGAGAGAGGCAGCAGCATGCGGTAGAAGCTCGCGCAGCAGCAGCGTGTGGGGCCAGGGGAGCAGCGCAACAGTGGATGCAGCAGCACGCATGCGGCATGCGTGCAAGCAGCGGCAGGGCAGGGCGCGCGCGCAAGCAGCAGCTCGGAATGACATGAAACCAGTTTTGTTGGAAAGAGGGCGACAAGAGCTACCTTCTCACATGATGAAATCATGGAAAAGAGTGAGTGATGATTTTCTCATGGTCATAGAGGTGTAACCTCTCAATACGATATATCGATAAAATCATCACTCTCTCGCGTGCAACATGCGATGCAACCGAAAACTGTTTCATGCATAAGAACCAAGAAGAACCAAGAACGTGATGCAATGCATGCAAGGTTTGAGCTCTCTCCGATGATACGACCCACTATCCTATCGAGCACAAACCTAGTCCTTGCGCGTTCTTCTCGAGTCGGCAAGCTCCGTCTTCATACTCTTCATGATTGTACATGACATCGTCTTCCTTCAACATACACGCCACCGTCTTCTTCCATCTTGTACTCACACCACCGTCTTCATTCATCTTCAACGCCGTCTTCTCTCTTCATCTTCTACGCCATCTTCGTCATGTACTCCGTCTTCTACATCTTACAACCTTGAGTCCAACATGACTATGGACTTGACCTAAGATTCTCAATGCAACCGTTAGTCCATAGGGATTGTCATCAATTACCAAAACCACACATGGGGTAAAGGACATGTTCTTACACATGCATATAAAGTTCCATGGGTTTTTTAATTCTCTCATCAAACACATCATGTCCTAATTCAAGATAAAGTTCATAAAGATCTCTCATATTTTTGTTGTTTTCCATTATGCCTTACTAGTGAAAAATAAAAACAAGAAACAAAAAGATGCAATTGCAGGATCTAAAGGAAATAGCTTCGAGCACTTACAACGGCACCAGAAAATAACTTAGTTACCTGAGACCGGAGTATGAGTGCCTTTTACCTTACCTCCCCGGCAACGGCGCCGTGAAAATAGCTTGATGTCTACGCACGCTTCTATTCCCGTAGACAGTGTTGGGCCTCCAAGAGGAGAGGTTTGTAGAACGAGCAACAAGTTTCCCTTAAGTGAATCACCCAAGGTTTATCGAACTCGGGGAGGTAGAGGTCAAAGATATCCCTCTCAAGCAACCCTGCAATTACGATACAAGAAGTCTCTTGTGTCCCCAACACACCTAATACACTTGTCAGATGTATAGGTGCACTAGTTCGGCGAAGAGATAGTGAGATGCAAGTGATATGAATGAATATGAGCAGTAGTAACGGCGCTAGAAAATAGCTTGCTGGCGTGCAGTTGATGGTAGTAATATTGCAGGAAGTAAAGATGCAGTAAAACAGTAAATAAGCGATGATTGCAGTATTTGGAAACAAGGCCTAGGGATCATACTTTCACTAGTGGACACTCTCAACATTGATCACATAATAAAACCACTCTACACTCTCTTGTTGGATGATGAACACCATTAATTGTGTAGGGCTACAAGAGCACCTCAATGCCGGAGTTAACAAGCTCCACAACATTCAATGTTCATATTTAAATAACCTTAGAGTGCATGATAGACCAACGCAATTATACCAAGTACTAACATAGCATGCACACCGTCACCGATAGACTATGAAAGGAGGAATAGATCACATCAATACTATCATAGTAATAGTTAACTTCATAATCTACAAGAGATCACAATCATAACCTATACCAAGTACTACATGATGCACACACTGTCACCATTACATCATGGAGGAGGAATAGAGTACTTTAATAACATCCCTAGAGTAGCACATAGATTAATAGTGATATAAAGCACATTGCAATTATAAAGGAATATAAATAAGCACTTCACTATGCTATTCTGAATTACTCTTTGGCAAGATAACGAACACTAATTCATCATGTAGGCAAACCTTAAAGATGTATTCCCAAGTACTAATAAACACCCCACGCTGTCACTGTGAGCATTCATAGGAGGTACTAACACACCATAATTTCATAGAGACATCCGACTCAAATCATAACTCGGTGAATAAGTATTCCGTGAAATATAGCCTAAGAGACCCACACGGTGCACACACTTGTCACCTTTACACACGTGGGACAAGGAGTCTCCGGAGATCACATAAGTAAAATCCACTTGAATAGCATAATGACATCTAGATTACAAAGCTCATCATATGGATCTCAATCATGTAGGGCAGCTCATGAGATCATTGTATTGAAGTACATGGGAGAGAGATGAACCACATAGCTACCGGTACAGCCCTTAGCCTCGATGGAGAACTACTCCCTCCTCATGGGAGACAGCAGCGGTGATGAAGATGGCGGTGGTGTCGATGGAGATGCCTTCCGGGGGCACTTCCCCGTCCCGGCGGCGTGCCGGAACAAAGACTCTTGTCCCCCAGATCTTGGCTTCGCGATGGCGGCGGCTCTTGAAGGTTTCTCGTACCGTGGCTTTTCCGTATCGAAGATTTAGGTCGGGGACCTTTAAATAGGCGAAGAGGCGGAGTCGGAGGGGTTACAGGGGCGCCACACAATAGGGGGCGCGCCCCCCCTGGGCCGCGCCGGCCACCTGTGTGGGGCCTACCTGGCTCTCCTCTGGCCCCTCTCCGGTGTTCTGGAAGCTTCGTGAATTATAAGATGCTGGGCGTTGATTTCGTCCAATTCCGAGAATATTTCCTTACTAGGATTTCTGAAACCAAAAACAGCAGAAAACGAGAACCGGCACTTCGGCATCTCGTCAATAGGTTAGTTCCGGAAAATGCATAATAATGACATATAATGTGTATAAAACATGTGAGTATCATCATAAAAGTAGCATGGAACATAAGAAATTATAGATACGTTTGAGACGTATCAGTGGTGGATCTGCAGGCGTCATCAGCTCGGGGTGCTGCTGCCATGTCCTTGGCTATGTGCCTAGCACATAACCCGGATCTTGATATCGATAGGGTGACTTCCGGTGTTCCTCCGAACTCGGATGTTAACGCGCTGCTGGACGCAGTAAGTGGCTACGACACCCGTATCGCCCGGAGAATCTGTCACGATGAGTTTTACGACAAGGTGGTTCTTCCTGCCGACGAACCTCTTGAAGCAGAGCTCCATAAGAAACGCGAGGCGGAGGCCCGACCTGCTCAATCCGGAAGCCAGTACACCTGGACAAGCTCCAAGGACCAAGGTGGCGCAACATCTCCGGCTGAGGACGATGAAGAGAGTGATGATGATGTCTCCTCTCCATCCAAGGGTGAAGAAAAAGATGATACAAAGGTTGATGACAAGGGCAACGCTTCTCCGGCTAAGGAGAAGTAAAAAACTTATTCCTGCGGGAAGAAAGACAATGCATTATTTTGGCCCCTAGAGGGTTTGTAATATAACTTTAAATTCTTAAGTAGCTAGTAACGAAACACTTATGCATGGGCGGAAAAAACTTATCTTGCTATCCGTTAAATTTATTTGCATGTTTCGTTTGTTGAAACCAAGTGCTGGTTTTATGTTTTCCGGATTGCTCACTTGACCTTCCACGAGCCGGAAGACCTTTAACCGGAAACGCTCGCCAGCGGCGACGAAGCCCAATGACAATCCGTCAATAACCGCGGAAACAAGCCCCTAGCCGAGGTGCCAAAAATCGCTACCAGGAATCCATGAGTTTGCAACAGAAAATATTTCCACCAGAAAACTTAAGCTTACGTCCTAAAGGAAGATTTTTGAAAATCACAACTTTCATACACGCCTAGACGGAAATATCCAGCTCTGCGGTTTTAGTCGGAAAACATGAACGATCTAAAAATGAACAAGTAAAGGAGGTAAATGACTCAAAGAGTGAACCATATGCTTTATTTCATTGATCATGTATAACTATTACATGGTATGTAATTCGAAAAATTTGCTAAGTGTGGAAAGGACGTAGCTGTGCAATGTTCCAGGGACGTTCTGTTTCATCGTATATGTCATCCGGATCCTCTCGCTTGCGTTTCCGGTACCAATTAGCAGGTCTATCCTTTAGCTCCCGGAAATCGACAAGGTAGTACGATCCGTTATGAAGCACTTTGCTAACGACAAAGGGTCCTTCCCATGGAGATTGCAATTTATGGTCTTTCACCTGGCGAAGGCGGAGGACCAGATCTCCGGCCATGAACGAGCGATTCCGAACTCGACGGCTATGATAGCCTCAGAGCTTCTGCTGGTAGATGGTGGAATGTTGGTCAGCTAAATTCCGAGCTTCTTCGATCAGGTCCACAGATAGCTGTCTGGCCTCGTCATCAGTTTCTTCATTGTAGGCGGAGACTCGCGGTGAATCGTGGATGATGTCGGAGGGGAGCACGGCTTCGGATCCGTATACCAGGAAGAACGGAGTAAATCCGGTTGACCTGTTAGGGGTAGTTCGTAAACTCCACATAACAGAGTCTAACTCATCGGCCCAAGCTCCAGCTGCACGTCGCAGTGGTTTTTCAAGGCGTGGGTTTAATTCCGAATAATATGAGGCCGTTGGCTCTTTCGACCTGACCATTAGATTGTGGATGAGCCACAGATGCAAGGTCGAGCTTGATCCCTACGTCATAGTAGTAATCCTTCAATTCTCCTTGTGCGAAGTTCGTGCCATTGTCTGTGATTATGCTGTGTGGGATGCCGAATCTCGTCACGAGGTTGCAAACAAATGTTAGTGCCGTAGCACCATCGGCTTTTCTCACTGGCTTTGCCTCGATCCACTTACTGAACTTGTCAACAACGACCAGGAGGTACTCAAAACCGCCGGGAGATGATTTCTTTAATTTTCCAACCATATCGAGCCCCCAGACCGCGAACGGCCAGGTGATAGGGATGGTCTTCAGCTCTTGGGCTGGAGAGTTTGGTTGAGTAGCATAGTACTGGCAACCTCGGCAAGTTTTTACTAGCTTATCAGCGTCTTCTTTAGCTATGAGCCAGTAAAATACGAGCCGAAAGGCTTTTGCAACGAGGGACCTGGGGGCGGCATGATGCCCGCAATCCCCTGCATGGATCTCCCTAAGGATTCCAGTTGCGCTTCGTTTGTAGAGCTGTCCGTCAACGATTATGTAGGATCGTGCTCTTCTGATGATCTGTCGTGCGAGGACCTCGTCCTCTGGCAACTTTTGATCGATGAGGTAGTCCAGGAAAGGCTGTGTCCAGGCCGGAATGATAACCATCACCTCCCTAGCCGGAGATACTGCCACGTCTAGATTTTTCTGGGTTAGCGTCCTTTACCGAGGGTATCCGTACGTGCTCCAGCAAAATACCAGGCGGAATTGGTTTCCGCCCGATCCGAGCTTGGATAGCATGTCTGCCGCTATGTTATCGTCTCTCCTGACGTACTTGACTTCGTATCCGAGGAAGCATTTAGCGATCTCGTCAACTTCGTCTCTGTAAGCCGTCATGACGGAGTTTCTGGCGTTCCAGGTTCCGGCTACTTGTTGTGCCACCAGGTCGGAATCTCCACAGCAAATGATGTGCTTGATCCCAATTTCCTTAGCAATGCGCACACCATGTAGTAGAGCCTCGTATTCCGCCATGTTATTTGTAGCTTCGAAGTGAATCTGCAGAACGTACTGCAGTTCTTCTCCGGTAGGGGACTTCAGGGTGACTCCGGCTCCTGAGCCTTGATGCTGCTTGGATCCATCGAAGTGCATAACCCATGTTTCTGGTTCCGGCTCCAAATTCATATCCGGAGCTTCTATCCAATCTGCGACAAAATCCGCCAAGATCTGGGACTTGATCGCAGTCCTGGCTTTGTAATTGATGTCGAAGGCAGATAATTCAATGCCCCATTTTGTTGTGCGTCCTGTTGCGTCAGCGTTGTTGAGAATCGTTGACAGCGGAGCCTTGCTCACGACTGTTACTGGATGCTCCTGGAAGTAGTGCCTCAGCTTCCTGCTACCTAGGAATACGCCATAGGCTAGATTTTGAAAGTGAGGATATCTTTGTTTGGATTCCGTCAGTACCTCGCTAATATAATAGAATGACCTTTGGACTCCATACTCGTGACCTTCTTCCTTTCGCTCTATCACGATGATGAGACTGATGACTCTGTTGGTAGCTGCCAGATAAAGGAGCATGGGCTCTGACTCTTCCGGAGTTGCTAGGATAGGTGGGGAGGTGAGTATTTCCTTCAACCCTTGGAGTGCTGCATCTGCTGCGTCGTCCCAGACAAATTTGTCTGTTTTCTTCAGCAGTTTGTACAAATGTAGCGCCTTCTCGCCAAGACGGCTAACAAACCTACTGATTGCTGCAACACAACCAGTTAGTCGTTGCACATCTTTGAGACAAGTTGGCCATTTGATGCACAGGATTGCCTTGATTTTCTCCGGGTTCACTTCAATGCCCGTGTGAGAGACTATGAAGCCAAGGAGTTTTCCGGCTGGAACTCCAAAGACGCACTTCAGCGGATTCAACATCATCTTGTACCATCGGAGGTTCTCAAAGGTTTCTGTGAGATCGCTGACCAAGTCGGATCCTTTCCGGGTCATGACCGCGATGTCATCGACGTAAGCGTGTACGTTCCGGCCAATTTGGTCCTTCAAGCACCGCTGCATCGTAAGTTGGTAGGTGGCACCTGCATTTTTCAAACCAAAAGGCATGGTAACATAGTAGTAAGTGCCAAACGGAGTGATGAACGAGGTCGCCTTTTGGTCGGACTTCTTCATCCGGCTCTGGTGATACCCGGAATATGCGTCAAGAAAACACAGAAGTTTCGCCCCCTGCCGTCGAATCAATGACTTGGTCAATGCGAGGCAAGGGGAACGGATCCTTCGGACAATGCTTATTCAAGCCAGAGTAATCGATGCACATTCTTAGTATTTCATAATTCTTTTTGGGTACAAGGACGGGATTTGTGACCCAATCAGTATGGATAACTTCTACTACAAAACCTGCCTCTAGTAACTTTGCTAATTCTATTCCTATGGCGCGGCGCTTCTTATCTCCAAAGCGTCGCATAGCTTGCTTCACCGGTTTAGGCCCGGATTTATGTTGAGGTAGTGCTCGGCGAGTTCCCTTGGTACTCCGGACATGTCAGAAGGTTGCCATGCGAAGATATCCATGTTAGCGCGGAGGAACTCGACGAGCGCGTCTTCCTATTTTGGGTCCATGTTGGCTCCGAACGAGACCTGTTTAGTGGTATCTCCTTCCTTGAAGTTGATTTTCTTGGTCTCTATCGCGGCCTTGAAGGAGTTTTTCTGTTCGGAGACCATCTTCTTGGTGGTGTGCATCTCTTGCGGATCCACCGCGGCTCTGTAGCCTTGCAGCTCCTCTCCAGATATCACAGACTCTGCGAAGGCGGCTTCGCCCAACTCGCACTCGTGAGCCTTCTTGTAGTCTCCGGATACGGTAATCATACCTTTTGGACCCGGAATCTTGAGCTTGTTGTAGATGTAACACGCTCTTGCGTGAAATTTGTGGTAGGTGGGCCTGCCAAAGATGACGTGGTAGGAGCTTTTGAAGGGCACGACTTCAAACATGATCATCTCTTCGCGAAAATTATTAATATCGCCGAAGGCCACGGGAAGTCTGATGCTGTCGAGGGAGTTCACCTTTTTACCTGGAACCACACCATGAAATTCAGTGGTGCTGTGTTTGAGCTGTTCCTTGGTAAGGTTCATCCGCTCCAGAGTCTCCAGGTACATGATGTTCAAGCTGGCTCCGCCATCCATGAGGCACTTGGAGAAGTCATAACCGTCAATGCGGGGACTTACGACCAAGGCGTAGCACTCCTTCGGAATGACGGTAGGGTGATCCTTCCTATCAAATGTACACGGAGTTTCCGACCACCTGACATACTGCGGCACAGCCAGAACTGTGGCGTTCAGGATCCGGAGAGCTGACTTGCTGGCGCAGACTGTTGGGGTTCCGAGGAAGGTGTGGTACGCGCCGACGCTCTTTTTGTCGAAGGGTTGGGTTTAGCTGCGGATCCTCCCTTGGGGTCCGACGAAGCATCATCCTCATCCATCGCATCGGAACTGTCTTCCTCCTTGTCCTTATTCTTGCCCTTGCCTCCTTTGCCACGTGGGCGGTGCTTCCGGGCTCGCTTGTATCCTGCTTCCGGATAAGCTTTGAGATCATTGACCCACTTGCAGTTGCGTTTGGTGTGAGTGGACTTCCCCGTAGCCGGATCCAGATGGGCCAGGCAGGGCATGTCTCTGTACTCCTCGTAGGTTTCGGGGGCGCGGGTTCCGGCAGCGGTGACCTCATCACCACGCTGCTGGCCCCTGCCGGCTCCGCCTCCGCGACCGCGGCCTCTTCCGCCTCCTTGACCTCCGCGCTGCAAAGCCATGGCGACCATTTCGGATCCGCCACTCTTCTGGTCATCGGGGGGATTTTTCCGCTTGCTGCCACTGCTGTTACCGTTATCACGGTTCTTCTTTTGCTGATGCAGGGGAATTGCTGTAACTGCGAGATCTCCACCTGCGTCGTCATCGGCGGCAGTGTGATCGCTGGCGATGGTGATCATGTCATCCAAGGTCAGTTTATTTGCATTGACCAAGCAAGTGATCTTGTGCCGCAGCAGTCCTCCTCTCTGCAATCCGCCTATAAAGGCGTGCATAGCTATGCGATTATCGACATTCTCGCACTCGTTCCTGGTTGGTAACCATCGTGTGAGGAAATTCCTTGATGTTTCTCCCTTCTTCTGGATACACGCCTGTAGGTCGCTTGTCGTGGCAGGTCTGTCTTGTAGGTTCCCCTGAAGTGCTTTTCGAAGGCTGTCTTCAGGTCGAACCAGCAAAAGATGGAGTTCTTCTCGAGGTCGCTGAGCCAGATCCGGGCTGGACCTACAAGGTACAGCTGAAGCATGCGGCAAGCGATGTTAGGGGTTTCTCCGGCGAAGGTCATTGCATTGTAGTAATCCTCGATCCAGGTATCCGGCCTTTCGGTGCCATCATAATTCTTCAGGTTTTCGGGTAGCTTGAGGTTCATCCTTGGCTTTGGTTCCACTCGAATCATCCTGCCAAAGCACTTTGGGCCGATGTAGTCAGTTTTGTATTCATTGAGACGTTCCCGCGCATCACGCGAGCCATTGCGGGGGGATTTTGAGCGTGAGCGAGATCTCCGGCCACCGCCTCCGCCTCCACCTCCGCCTCCACCGCTAGGTGGTGGAGAGGGAGATCTGCGAGCGGGCCGATGCGACCTCTTGCTTCCGCCTTCTGATTCTCCTCGCCCTTCGCGATGCTGACTCCGGCTTCGGTGGCTGCCTTCACCATGGTGCTGGCTGCCTTCGTCATTCCGGCTTCAACGGGGCTCTGGCTCGCGTTCTTCGTTCTGACTCCTCCTGGGCTCGGGCTCACGATCATTGATCCGGCTCCTTCTAGGCTCAGGCTCACGATCGTTGTTCCGGCTTCGACGGGGTTCCGGCGTACGCTCCCTGTTCCCATTCCTCGGAGGTGGCATGTTGTCACGGATATTGATTCCACCAGGCCCATGGGGTCTGGTGTTTCCGGCTGGACTACGGCGGCGAGGAGGTGGAGGACGCGGGTATCCGTTGGGCGGAGGTGACGGATTCCGGTACTTGTCCCTACAAGTGTACTTCGCATCCTTTCCCTTCTTTGGATCTGACGGAGGTGTCTTTTATGGCACAGGGATTGGATTTGGGTGTTCTCTGGTTTTCCTTCTGCGTTCCGAGGATCCGGTCCGTGATTCATCATCGTGATGATGATTGTCGTGGGCGTCCTTCTTGCGCGGTAGACATACAATGATCCGGGTTGGATTCCAACCTGCGCGAAGTATCTGTCTTGCTCTGCTGCTTCATTGCTGATGCAACGAGCATGCGTACGTAGTCGATGTCAATCTCCTCGTCCTTCTTTTTCAAGATCTCCGCAGCCTTTTTCATGTTATCCTTTGGAGTTGTGAATGGCTGTTGCTCGGTGGGAGTTGCGAAGGTGATCTTGCGAGGAGCTACAGCTTCTCGCCTGATTCTACCAGCCTCCTGTTGAGCCTCGATGATCTTGTCCTCCCAGTGCTTCCGGGGTTGCTTGACTTTTTCCAGTGATTCGTCCACCTGACGTTCTCGTTTGAGAAAATTATCCACGAAGTGCGCGGCCACTTTCCTCTCGTCCAGCATTGCTGCTGCGGTGGTGGCGAATTTTTTGGATGTCGCCAACATCTCCTGCCTCTTGGCTTCTAGAGCTTCCGCATCTGTTGCGTCTTCGGGAGTTATGGGTTTGTTGTGGATATCCGAGTGTGCGATTGCATCCATGCCTGCCTGCTCCACCAATTCTTCTGGGGACAGGACTTCCTTATGCGGTCGTTCTCACGATAGCGGAGATCCTGCATTGGATGGTTGTGGATCGGATTGAGTATGATCATCTTCTGATTCCCGCTGATCCAGCGCCGCCAAGGTTGCGAGGACCTGCTTAGGCTGGGCGGATTCAACTTCAGATTGGTCACCGCCTCCGAGTTCCTTCAGCTTGCGATCGAACTCTTCGGTATCCATGGAGGAGGTATCCCCGGAGATTGGGCTTAGGTTGCCCAGTATCGATTCTTCACCGGGAGCGTCGCTTTCTCCGACAGCCTCCTGCTGATCCAGAGCGGCGCTGTTTTCCGGTGCCTCAACCTGCATGGGGTCAGCTCCGACTTCTTGAGGGGCGGCTCCTGCGGTATGGGCTAAGAAGTGCACGAAGTGACACCGTTGCTTCTCTAACACCTGGGAGACCCAGGCGGATATGCATTGGTCTTCCACCTTTATTTCCTGCTGAGGTGCGGATTGGGTGGGTTTTGACTTTTCCAGATCTAAGGTGGAATCCTCCTTAGGAAGTTCCTGCGTCTCAGATCGGATCTTCGCGACTGCGTCCTGCTCAGCGGTGGTCGCGTCAGCGTTACTTACCAGTGTGTTCCCGTCGGAATCGACGGTTTCGCCGATGAAGATGTGTATGCCGCCAATCGGGACGATGGAGAGCTTGACGGGGTCGGTCTTAGCCGGAATCCAGCACTCGTCCGGAGGGACGATCGGAAAGTTGAAAAGGATCGTATGCCGCACCTAGAGGGGGGGGTGAATAGGTGCTAACCAATTTTTAGTTCTTTTTCAATTTAGGCTTGACACGAAAGGTAAATTCTCTAGATATGAAACTAAGTGAATTTACCTATATGACAAGGATATCAACTAAGCAAGGTATAGCTACGCAATAGTAGATAGAGTGGGATAGAGGTAACCGAGAGTGGAGCACGCGATGACACGGAGATGATTCCCGTAGTTCCCTTCCTTTGCAAGAAGGTACGTCTACGTTTGGAGGAGTGTGGTTGCTACGCAAGCCAAACCAACAGCCACGAAGGCTTCACTCGGATCTCCCGTGAGCAACGCCACGAAGGCCTAGCCCACTTCCACTAAGGGATTTCCTCGAGGCGGAAACCGGGCCTTTACAAAGTTCTTGGGGCACACATCCACAACCAAATTGGAGGCTCCCAAATCTGTAACAATACAACAATCAACAACAACACATCAACAACAAATCAACTAGGGAACCAAATAGGAACACTAGCATGAGATCCCTCAAACAAGAGAGGGGGAAATGAAGAACGCTTCGGTGAGGATGTAGATCGGTGTCTTCTCCTTCGAATCTCCAAAGATCAAGAGCTTTGGTTGGGGGAGGAAGGAGATCTTGCAAATCTTGTCTTTCTTGAGGTGGCTCTAATGGAGGTGGCTTGGCAGATTTCTTGTGTAATGATTGAGCAAGCAACCAAGGTAGAAGAAGGGGGTATTTATACCCCCTCTCAAAATTGAGCCGTTGCTGCTTCCGGGGGGCCGGATAATCCACCCTAAGTAAGGGCCGGATAATCCGCCCCCCCGGATAATCCGGCCATCGGGACAAAAGTGTGACATTGTCCGGCCAAATGTCCGGCCCATGTACTGATTCACATTTCTTCCAAGTCCTTAGCCAAAAACGAGGGGGCCGGATATTTCCAAAATATCCGGCCCGGATAATCCGGCCCCGGTACAATACCGGGACATTATCCGGGCAAATGTCCGGCCCCCATACTGCGCAACAATCCCTCGAGAGACTTAGCCAAAATCAGGGGGCCGGATATTTCAACAATATCCGGCCCGGATTATCCGGCCTGGCCACATTTTTCCTGTTAACTTTTGACAGACCGACCAAATCCAACACACACAAATATGAAACTGTGTAATCCATGTACCACTTAATCAAACATTAGTGTATCACATATATTGACATCAAACACACAAAACATAATGCAAGAGATGTTCTTTCAATCTCCCCCTTTTTGGTGTTTGATGACAATATACGGATTTGCCAAGGAATCACAATAGAGACAAGCATGATGGCAAGACATAGAGGCACTCCCCCTACATGTGTGCATATAAGTAATTTGCATTTGAATACAAATACACAACACATAGGAGTATGGTGCCTCAACACAAGAGATATCCAACATGAGCTCTAACAAAAGACATTGACACATATGAAGTTGAGATAGGAAGCAAGAAATCATACCCATGTGTAGATATATAATGCGGAGATATAGCATCACACACAATGTAATATCCTTGATCTCAACAAATAGAAATCCGAAAACCATAACAATGTCTCACACCACATAGCACATAGTTTTGAACGACACACAAACAAACCAAATAGTTCAACTAAAGAAGGAACACAAGCAATATAAGAAAGATAAACGCATATGCTTGTGCCCAAACCATGCAAATCCCCGAGAATCCTAATAGAACACTTCTCCCCCTTTGGCATCGAGACGCCAAAAAGGGGACAAGCGCGATGCTACATGTCCCATGAGAATCACTCGGAGGCATCATCATCATCGGACTCGTATGCCACTTCCTCTTCTTCCTCATCGTTGTCGGGTGCATCCGGAGAGCGGCGAGAGGTGTTGGACCTTTGAAGGCAATCATCAAGATCACTCCATGGAACCCGTGCTCGAGTGCCATCCACTCGTAACCCTGGTGAGCTGGAGGCTGAGGCGGGGGTCCTTGATCACCACTAAGCTTGTGAAGAATAACCGCCCGAGTATGCTTAATCTCGAACGCTCTCGGCTAGCCGCATAGTTCTCCTTATGGATCTCAATGTTCATGCAAAGGATATGGCGCTGGAACCAACTAAGCCGGGTCACTTGCTTCCTCATAGCCGGGACATCACGATGACGAGCAGGAGCAAAACCACTAGAACGAGCATCACCCATGAAGGAGTCAGGAGCAGGAACAGCTGAAGAGACTGGCTTAACCTTGTAGGCCTTCTTGACATGGTGCGTCACCAACGGGTACCCACTCAAATCTTCACCAACCACAGCCACAGAGTTGTTGATGAGAAGCTGGATGTAGGGAGCATAGGGTATGGAGGTCCGGGAGACCATGGCATCATGGATCTCATGGAAGATAAAATCCATGATATCAAGAGTGAAGTTCCGTTCCTCATTCCCATCACGAGCACACTTATAGCTGAGGTGCATAAGGTTCACAAGGACTCCCCGGAGAGCATCATTGTTACCACCACTTGGGCAAATGGTTGCCCGAAAGAACCGAAGCAGCTGATTGTATATGGGAAGCAGCCCCTTAGTATAACCAATTTTCCCTGCCGAGGTATAGAGCTGCGCAAGAGCATTCTTATCTGCCTGTTGAGGTCCATGAAGACGACGACCCCCCTCAACAGGAACTCCAAGAAAACCAGCAAATTGGCGTAGAGTGGCACTGCAAAGGAGAGGAGCCAGTCATCCATTCCATAGTGTGTTCCTCATCTTTCTTGATCGCCAAAGTGGCAAAGAATTGCTTCACCAAATCTGGGCTATAGTCACATTGAATCTTCATGATATCATGCAAACCCAACCTTCCAGCCTACCCGGATGGCATCTTCAAAGTGATTGTTTTCAGCCGAATGTCCACATCAATAGCTTGCATGGGTCTCGGATTCTTCATGGGCTCATAGATGTCCTTGTAGATGAATTCCTGCTCAATGCACCAGAATCTCCTACCCTCAATCTCTTCATCCCTTGGGACATCTTCATACCAGTTCTTCATGCGAATAGCGGAATAAGAGACTGGGTCCATGGCCTTGCAGTTCTCCCTCACTTCCTTGTTCTTCCGCCTTGCAGTGACGGACTTGCGAGGTGCATTGGTTGCAAACTCGTCACTAGATCGATCATGCCTTGAGCGTCTCCGACCACCCCGAGAAGCACCACCTGTGAGAAGCAAAGGCGGGTAGCAAAGGAAAGGTAATGCTCATAAGTCATGTAAGATACAGTAATACACTCGAGAAGCATGCTATAAGTCGGTACAAATCTAGACATGATAGATTGAAGCAGAAACTGCATTGGCGATGAAGCTCCAGGCCGGATAATCCGGGGTCCCCTGGGGCGGATAATCCGGCCCGGCCGGATAATCCGGCCGGCTCGGGGGGCGGATAATCCGGCCCGCGCGAGATGTGCGTTTTCCAATCAAAAACTTGTCTAAGACTAGATCGGCCTCATAGCATGCAAGAGGAGTACACTACACACGATTTGGAACAACTAGACACCAATTCCACCAAGAAAATAGCACATATAAAACACAACATCTAGGGTTAGAGATTGTGAATCATACCCACATCCATTGTGGAAACCGCTTGGAGGAGAAGGTAGCTAGGGAGGAGATCCACCCGATCCACCCAAGAACTCCGAGAGGGGGCGGACGGAGCGACTCCGGCGAGGAGGAGGAACTCCGGCGGCTTGAGGAGGAAGAAGGGGGGCGCGTGGGGAACCGATTGGTGTGCCAACCGTTCACCCCGCGGCCTCCCTTAGTCTTCCCGCAAATCGCCCGGGCCGGATAATCCGGCCCAAAGTGAGGGCGGATAATCCGTCCCGGCCGGATATTCCGGGCGCTGTGGGGCGGATTATCCGGTGTTCCGGAAGATTCCGGAATACCGTAAATCCAGCCTATCTTTAGTTGGATATTTGCGAACCCATATGTGGTGCAATAAACTATCACGTCACATATGAGATGCATATTTACCAATAAGATGGGGCAACCTAGATCATCCGACCGAGAAACCTCAAACTCCAAGTTTTTACCAAACATGACAAATGAGCAAGATGGAAGTGGCTTATTGGAGAGTGTAGGCTTAGGCTTAGAGGGTTCAAACTCGTTAATGGTACATGATCACTCAAGTTTGCAAGATATGAGCAAATAAGGCCAAACTAGAGTGATTTCCCATAAGAACATGGAGTTGTCAAATAAGAGGCGATAAGATCCAAATAACTCCAACTCTTCACAAAGAAGAGTGTGGTGGCCTAGGCCACCATATATGAGTGTTGTGGCATGACACCGCGAAGATATATCTTGGGTCCAAGCCACTACTCATCATTGAAGCTCACATATCAACATATGATATAAAGAGAATGATTTCTTAATGTTGGCATTATGGGGGAGGGATAGCTCAATAATTTAAACCGCACTCCCCCTATTTCCATGCCCACATCTAAACCAAATAAAGTTTTGAGACGAAAGTGTGTTTGCAAGATGGTCAAGCTATACTCCTTGAATCAATGATATTTAGCTCATTCCTCAAATAAGAGAACCTTGCTTCATCAAGAGGCTTCGTGAATATATCGGCAAGTTGATCTTTGGTAGGAACATAGATAAGCTCAATATCACCCCGAGCAACATGATCCCTAATGAAATGATTCCGGATCTCAATATGCTTCGTTCTTGAATGTTGCACCGGATTATAGGCAATCTTGATGGCACTTTCATTGTCACATAATAGAGGCACTTTGTCACAAATGACACCGTATTCCTTTAAAGTTTGCCTCATCCATAACAATTGAGTGCATCCACTTGCGGCGGCAACATATTCGGCTTCGGCGGTGGAGAGAGATATACAATTTTGCTTCTTAGAAGACCAACACACCAAGGACCTACCAAGGAATTGGCAAGCCCCGAAGTTGATTTCCTATCATCCTTGTCACCCGCCCAATCCGCATCGGTATAACCATTGAGAATAAAACTTGAGCCTTTGGGGTACCAAATACCATATCTTGGGGTATCAACCAAATATCGAAAGATTCTTTTGAGAGCCATCATGTGGCTCTCTTTAGGAGAAGCTTGATACCTTGCACACACACCAACACTCAACACTATGTCCGGTCTAGATGCACAAAGGTAAAGCAAGGATCCAATCATGGAGCGATATACCTTTTGATCCACCTCTTTACCATTGGGATCTAGTGCAAGATGACATTTGGTAACCATAGGAGTGGCCACACCCTTCATCTCGGTCATCTTGAACCTCTTGAGCATGTCTTGGAGATATTTTGCTTGGTTGATGAAGGTTCCTTCCCTCAATTGCTTGATCTCAAAACCAAGGAAGAACTTCATCTCTCCCATCATAGACATCTCAAACCTATCGGTCATAAGCTTTGAGAATTCATCATTGAAAGCTTTGTTAGTAGATCCAAATATAATATCATCAACATATAATTGGCAAACGAAAAGCTCCCCATTGACCCTCTTAGTAAAAAGAGTGGGGTCGATTAGCCCAACATCAAACCCACGGTCTACCAACAATTTCTTAAGGTGCTCGTACCAAGCTCTAGGAGCTTGTTTGAGACCATAAAGTGCTTTATCAAGCTTGTAGACATGGTTAGGAAAGTTGAGATCCTCGAACCCCGGGGGTTGCTTAACATAAACCTCTTCATGCAAAGGACCATTAAGAAAAGCACTTTTCACATCCATTTGTTGTAACTTAAAGTTATGATGCAAAGCATAAGCAAGAAGGATACGGATGGACTCAAGGCGAGCCACGGGAGCATAGGTTTCTCCAAAGTCAATACCCTCAACTTGAGAGAACCCTTGAGCCACCAATCTTGCCTTGTTCCTCACAACATTTCCAAACTCATCTTGCTTGTTCTTGAAAATCCATTTAGTGCCTATAACATTGCGGCACTCCTTTGGCTTCTTTACTAAAGTCCACACTTTGTTGCGCTTGAAGTTGTTGAGTTCTTCATGCATAGCTTCCAACCAATCCGAATCTTCAAGGGCTTCAAATACTTTCTTGGGTTCCACTAAGGAGATATAAGCATGATGATGGCTAAAGTTCGCCAATTGCCTTCTTGTGGAAACCTTTGCCCTTACATCACCAAGAACCTTGTCATGAGTGTGTCCACGAAGCTCGAGGTTCCTTTCTCTTCTTGCTAGACGACGGGCCTCGATCTCCTCCTTGGTCTTTCTAGGCCTTGGAGGTGTCACTTGATCAACTTGATCATTTGGGTCCCCGTCTTGACCTTGAACTTGAGCTTCCTCAATTGCTTGGGGTTGCTCAATCTCATGTGCTTGATCTTGAACAATGTTCGGAGAAGGGCAAGAGTTGATTGGATCCTCATTGGAGCCATTGTGAGTGATTGGTTGATCTTGACCTTGATCTTGTCCTTGATCTTGCACATAAGAGGGAGAGTCTTGTTCTTGTTCTTGGGTTGGTGCATCATTTGCTTCACTAGGTAAGGTTTGTTGATGTTGAGAAGATGAGGGCTCCACCGTGGTAGAGCATAGTTCTTCCCGAGACGCCACACCGTGTCCCTCAATGGGGCGGAAAAATCCCACACCCATTCTTACTATGGCATCTTGAGGTATTTCATCACCTCGCACAAACATCAACTTGCCCCACTTGGGAGCCATCATTTTCTTCGAACTTCACACTACAAGATTCAATGATAATCCCGGAGGATACATCAAAGATTCTATAAGTGTGAGATTCGGCACCGTAACCAACAAATATACCCTCCAAAGCTTTAGGAGCGAATTTAGATAAACGAACTCCTTTGATTTTGTAGAAACACTTACACCCGAACACCTTGAAGTATGAGATATTAGGCTTGTTCCCGTGAGTATTTCATATGGAGTCTTGTTCAAGCCCTTGCGGAGATAGAGCCGGTTGGAGGAGTGACAAGCGGTGGAGATGGCTTCGGCCCAAAAGTTATAGCGGGATTTATACTCCGCCATCATAAACCTTGCCATATCCATAAGAGTCCGGTTCTTCCTCTCCGCAACACCATTTTGTTGAGGGGTGTAAGCAGCGGAATATTGATGACGAATCCCCTCATCACTAAGAAAATCATTGAGTGTGTAGTTCTTGAACTCGGAGCCGTTGTCACTTCTTATTGCCATAATGAGGCGGTTGTGTTGGCGTTGCACCTCGGTGGCAAAGTCAATGAATATTTGTTGAGTCTCATCTTTCGTCTTGAGAAAGTAGACCCAAGTGTATCTTGAGTAGTCATCGACAATCACCAAGCAATGTTTCTTCGCACCAAGACTTGCATGAGTAACGGGACCAAAGAGATCCACATGAAGGAGCTCCAAGATCCTCTTGGAAGAGATAATGGTCTTGCTTGGATGCGGAGAGTCATGCATTTTGCCTTCAACACAAGCCCTACAAACACGATCTTTGGCAAAAGACACATTTTCCATTAGTCCCACAATATGGTTCCCTTTGTGAAGACTTTGCAAAGTTCTCATGTTGACATGGGCTAGGCGGTGATGCCACAACCAACCCACGTCCGCCTTTCCGAATAGGCACATCGCACTTGTCGTGGTGGTCCCCGAAAGGTCCACCACATACAAGTTGTGTTCGCGATACCCAACGAATGCGACTTTTAGAGTCTTGCTCCACAAGAGGACCACAATATCATTATCAATAAAGATGGCGAAACCCATCTTGCCAAGGGCGGAAACGGAAAGCAAATTGTAACCAAGGGTTTTGACAAGCATGACATCCAAAAGAGTAATGTTGTGTGCAACCACAACTTTGCCAAAACCCAATACCTCGGATGTAGAGTTATCGCCAAAGGAGACGGTGATATCATTAATGTTAGGCCTCAACTCCTTGACGAGTTTCTTGCCGCCGGTCATATGACTTGTACATCCACTATCAAGTACCCATTTTGAACCTCCGACGGCATAGTCCTACATGAGATCAATTCTTGGATTTAGGTACCCATTTTGCAATGGGTCCTCTTTTGTTAGCAACAAGGGTCTTTGGGACCCAAATAGACCAAGCAACATAACCATCATATGGGCCAACATATTTAGCATAAACATCACCATAATAATCTTTAAATAAAACATAGTGAGGGTTAGCAATTCCCGCATCATCATCATTCATGGTTTTGCCCTTGGAGGCTTCACCATTAGTGACGACTTTCTTCTTTTCTTGTGCGGGCTTGGCCTTTTGCTTGTTTGCCTTCTTTGCCTTGGCATTAAAACCAAGGCCCTCCTTCCCATTGTTTGATCTTTGCTTACTCAAAAGATCATCCAAAGAAAGTTTACTTTGGGGAGAGGAGGCCTTAGCAAGTTCATCCTTCAACCTAGCATTTTCCTCAACAATGTTTGCATGATCACATAGAGGAGTAGAGGAACTAGGCACATCATATGAAGCAAGCCTAATTTGAAGTTGCTCAAACGACTTGGATAGGAGAGTGTATTCACTCTTCAAAGCTTTGTGAGCTTTGTCTAGTTCATCTAGATTTTTCACAAGTTTCTCATGATCAACCCCAAATTGGGCCTTTTCCTTTGTAAACACTTTATTCTTAGCCCTAGCAAGATCTCTAGCTTTAGTGAGCTTGTTAATTTTATCTTGAGGCTCTTCAATATTTTCTAACCTCTCTTCAAGAGAAGCTATGGTTTCTTGACATTCCTCAAGAGCATTTTTAAGAGCATGGATTTCAAGAGAGTCTTCTCTCTCTATTTGACCCTTTTTCTCAAGCATATCACTTTGTTGAGCTAAACGAATCATGAGGTTTGAAACATGCTTTTTAGTGTTACTGTTGACGTCAGAAACCCACTGGCGGGTATAGACAGGCAACACCGTAGAGCCGGGAACAACTAGGGCTGCGGCTGGCCCTAGTCCCTCTGAGCGACGGCCCGCAAAGCCTCCTGGTCGCACGCACCGATGTTTATCACAAGGGTGTGCCACCTGACCTATACCTAGTCAGGAAGGTGTGGATGATGCCTCGCTTAGTTTCTGCAGGGGCACACACGTAAACGTTAAATACGAGCCTCGATCGGCTCTCGGGTTATCCCGTGAATCGGCTCAAAGAGCCGATCCACCCATGATTCGGACGAGGTGTCCGAATATATGGTGGTCCCGCTTGATCAAGGTAAAGCTAATGAGATCTACGACGATGTGGGGTTTTCACCGCATAATCGGATCATCCTACTCCAGAGTTGGGCCTCGCGGCCACGCACGGTGATCGTAAGCCGATCCTAAACAAGGCCTAAAAACCAACACGAGGTTGATCCTCGGAACATCCTCGCTTAGGGCCAACGAACGACACCCTACGTGCCGCCTGGATCCTCCCCCTTTGTAAGGCCTAACTATTGCGGATATTAAACTAATCCTTGTAGAACAAGGAGCAATCGTAACGGATCGGATCTACTAGACTATGATCAAGCGGGTGCCGCCCCTACGCCTAAGATAGGCGTAGGGGCGGCTAGACATGCAAGGGTTGCACTACGAAAGCATGTAATATGAAGAACAATGCTAACCCTAACATGTCTAAGATAACTACGTTGCTCGCCATCAAAAAGGCTTCGAGTACGAGCAACGCGTGAACAACGTAGGCAGGCTTGTGCTGCCTAGATCGCAAGATGCGATCTAGGCAGCATGACGCTACCGGTAGAAACCCTCGAGACGAAGGAGTTGGCGATGCGCCGAGATTTGTTTGTGGTTGAACGTTGGTTATTGTTTATTCCATAAACCCTAGGTACATATTTATAGTCCAGCGGACTTTCTAATGTGGGCGTGCACTAAACCGTGCACGAGATAAACTCTAACTTCTAAACTAAGATGCGATCTAATATGTTACAGATACATGGGCAATTAAGCCCAACTTGGTAAAAGGCCGATTCACGTATTTCTTCTATATATATATATATATATATATTTCTTCACGTCCATCTTGATCGCGGCCCACCTCTGACTCGGTCAAATTCTGGTGATAACACATGCCCCCCTGGTTTTGGAAATGACATTTCCAAAATCATTACGCTTTCTTTCGTCGGGTCATGTCGTAGCAGAGCAGAGCTGCCGCAGAATCCCCATCATGATACCTTGCCCCTTCCACTTCTCCACGTGGCCGTAGAATTTTCCTGTTGGGCAACATCTCCTCGGAAGCTGCTGAAGATCTTCAGTTCCTCGCCGATGGGGAACTGGAGCCAAAAAGCGAGGACGACCAGTTCTCCTGGGACGGCTGCCCCACCTCTGAAGAGGAGGGAGGAGAGGATGACGACGACGACTCCCTCGAGGGCTACCCGCCGGCGAAGCGCCTCCGCATGTGGTGGGACGACGACAGCAGCGACGACGAAGACGGGGATGAAGCCCCCGTGGAGGGCTACGGGAGTAGCGACGAGGATCCCATCGGCAGTAGTGCCGATGAGAGTTCTGAGGATGACGATGAGGGCAGTGATGGCCCGTAGATTAGGATCCAATAGTATAGGCCTAGTAGTAGTAGATTGGTCAATAGACCCTTCTTTTGTTCCTCCCTCCTTGAGCAATCGGCTCCCCATTGTAAGAAATCCCAATGCTAATGAAGAATTCCCTTAGCTTGATTTCGCCGATTTCTTTCATGCTGAGTTTGTTGACTACTGGCCTAATCCATGCTTAGCGACTGATGGTAACGCATCAGCTCCATGATAATCTGCAAGACAGGCCAATTTAGCCCTCCCTCCAAGCTAGGCCGGCCTCGCCGATGACGATGACACAGCCGATCTTAGTAAGTCGGCGACTTAATCCCGGAGCAGGGCGACTTTAAAAGAGCCCTGGAATCGCTTTGGATGCTCAAGCTCGATGACTACGCTAACGAACACCGCCCTCCAAACCGGTTAGTGTCGCAGGGCTAGCCGATTCCAACCAAATCGGCTCCCCGCAGCAACGACCTTTAGGGCGAACTGCCCCCCCCCGAGCCATATGTGCCGACATTAGCCTTAACTCATAACGTAGCCCCAAGCAGAGAACCCTTACGGTGAGCTGCCCCCGAGCTTCTTCAGTTCTTGCCGGCCAGATCGGCTCCTTTCCTTTGGTGGATCTGATGCGATCCATTCTTGACCTGATCTGTGCGTCCAGGCTGCTCTTGGTCTTGTCCTTGAAGCGAGGATCCGAGCTCTTAAGCTACTCCATTAAGGAGTTTTTTCATTAGAATCTCCCTTCGTGCTTCATTGACCCTCTGAACGAACCAGTTATTTCTCTTGAGTCGATGGCCATGCATCGGCTTTCATATCCTTAAGTCGATGTCTGCTGCATCGGCTGTGCTCGAAAATTTTCGAATCTTCAGAATTTTTTTTTTACGGCCGACCAATGTATCAGCCCCCATATTCCAATACCCATCACCAAAGGATGAGACGATGAGACGCTTCCATTGCATATCCTCGCGTTCTTTCTACCTGGGTGCCCCCCCGAGCCGATTCTGTCAAGAGAATTGATGGTATCGGCTCTGTTGGATATCATGTCGAACCCAGGCAGAATGGTGGGTGAGGATAATTTTGGCCGATTGCTGGAATCGGCCTCCACGTTGCTTGCTCGGTGAAGGTTCTGTAAGTCCCTTCATAAATTTTTGGGGCCGATCACAAGGATCAGCCTCGCCATGTTTGCTCCTTGACGTGCTCTTGCTACTCGTTCATGCCGGTAGACAAAACCAGCCCAATTTCTGACTTTATCATGTTGGTGCGCTTGCTGTCGTCCACCTTGGATGTATCGTGTAACCGTGGAGCACTGAGCTTCGTCGGAAGAACTAGCACCATGTTTGTGCCAGCCGATGTTTCATCATCGGCTTTCCTTTGCTTGGGGCGCCACTCCATTTTTCGTGGACGACCTTCTTCATCCAGGGTTCGCCGAACCTTCGCAGCCGCATCGGGCCTTGCCTTCCTCAATGTATGCAAGTATAACCTCTCGGCTTCTTCCGGGCCGCGCAATCGTTGAACCTCGCGCTTCCGGGAACGGCCGAGTCCGTCGGGGCACCACCTTGGCCGGTGGTACCTGTTTTCTTCTTCTCCCTCGTTTTCTCGAATCTTCGAGATCTTCCAACCGAGGGGACTCAGCTCGTTTGCTCGTGGCGGGAGAGGTCCCAAGCGCTCGAACACGGACACGTTGGCTGCCTCCTTCTTTTTTCGGTTGCATTCTGGGCAATTGCCGATTGTTGGCAATCGGCTCATTCCTGCATCCCAGCAGTGCCTGAAGAAGGGACAATCCCAGTGCCTCTCCTCGTCGTCTTTCTCCCTCGCCTTTCCCTTGGCGCAACGCTCGTGCTCCTCCTCATCGCGATTATGCCGACGATGTCTTCTAGCCAGACGATCTCTTTCATCATCATCGCTGGACCGTCGGCGTTGGTCGTCATCGGCTCACATACTTGTTGAGGAGGTGATCAGAGAGAGGTCGTTGATATCTTATGTTCTTCACTTCTCCCTCTGTTACGTAGCGCTTGCCGTCTTGGCGGAGCCGATAGCGTGGAGCGGCTTCCTCTGTATCTTTGCTATGAGAGCTGCTGCCCTCATCTCCATCCTTGCCGCCGTGGTGTCCAAGATCTACCATGTTGATATTGCACAGGAAACCCGGCCGGCACCCTGCATGGCAAGCATACTCCACCATGTTTACGGCGGGGAAGGGGTGTGTGTCGACCTTCATGGCGTACTGGTTGAAAATTAGACGCCCGTTCTCTATCGCCGCTTGGATGTGCTGACGCCACACCCTGCAGTCGTTGGTGGCATGGGAGAGCGAGTTATGCCATTTACAGTATGGCTTTCCATTCAGCTCTTGCGCCGTGGGGAATTTGAGACCTTCGTGTATCTTCAACTCGCTTTTCCTTGAGTAGGAGGTCGAAGATTTGCTCGGCCTTGGTCACGTCAAAATCAAATCCCTCGGGCGGGCCCGGTGGCTTTACCCATTTGCAGGACACGGGGTTCCTCCCCGAGTCCACTCAGCCATCGCTACTTCTTGGTCTCCCGCAGGAACTTCGTCTTCCTCTCGTATCGACCGAGGCTCATCGCACGCTTGAACTTGTCTTGGTACAGGTCCGGGTGGCGCTGTTCATATGCCGAAAGTTTCGAACCATGTGCGCCGGCGAGGGATAATCCGCTTGGGAGGCCGTGTCCTTGAGCTGTGTTGCAAGGCCTCGCTATCGCCAACTCGATCGCTTCCTTTTCGGCTATACGAACCGAAAAGCATCGGTTCCTAAGATTCCTGAAGCGCCGGATGTATCTCCGTCACGGTTTCTCCGCGCTTCCGACGTAGTTGCGCTAGATCGGCAATGCTAGACTCGGAAGCTTCGAATGGTACTCGTTCATGGAACCGCTCTTCCAATCGCTTCCAAGTTTGGATGGAGTTCGGTGGTAGCGATGTGTACCACCCGAAAGCCGATCCTGTGAGGGACTCGTGAGAAGAACCTCACGCGCAACTCATCTCGACGCCGAGATCGTGCCCGACTCGTGCCAAATATCGGCTCACATGCTCGATGGAGCTGGACCCGTCTCGATCCACCGAACTTTGTGAAGTCCGGGAGCCGATATTTGGGTGGCGGCGGGATCAGTTCGTAGCTGTTGGGGTACGGCTTGGTGTAGCCGAACGCCTTCCTTTTCGGCATCATACCGAACCGATCTTTCGAATTGTACAAATCTGATCCGCCGTGATGGCTGAAGGTGTCGAACCCCGAAGATTCGCCGG
Organism: Lolium rigidum; assembly: GCF_022539505.1. Lineage (NCBI taxonomy): Eukaryota > Viridiplantae > Streptophyta > Magnoliopsida > Poales > Poaceae > Lolium > Lolium rigidum. The sequence goes on along the minus strand of NC_061513.1, from coordinate 32,496,458 downwards.
GGTGGCATACTTAACCAGCCATGCTTGTTTTTCCGGTTCTAAGCCAACCGCAGGAGCCGGGCTTTGGAGGTTTGTCGGGGCGGCGTACTTGGCCAGCCACGACCGCTTCTCGGGATCGGCTCCCGACGTTCCTCCCGCCGTTCCGGAGGCCGCCGTTATTGCAGCCTGGTTCGAGAGTGCCTGTGCGTTGCCGTCCGGCACGTATGCGCACGCGTATCCGTGCGGGACCTCCTTAGGTGGCTCGGGCAGGAATTGGTAGTCACTAGGATCACCACCAATCTTGTAGACGACGTATGCCGATGAGTTCGGCGGTTCCGGTGCTACCCATGCGAACGGCCGGGGCCGGAGCGGCATCTCTCCTTTGAAAGTCCCCGGAGCCGGCCCCGACGGGGAGTACCGGTGACTCATGATCTCCTGGACGACGCGCGAGCGACACGCTCCAAGGTGTTCACCGAGCTCTCGCAGTGGCGGTGCGGCGAATGAGCCACCATGTAGTTGATCTCCTCGCCGCAGCCGACCGGGTGCGTTCTTCCGACGGGGCGGACAGGTCCACTCCATCGAGCGCGCCTTCAGGCGTGAAACCCTTCCACCTGACGCCATGGGAGCGGGTTCGGTGGAAGGAGCCGATGAGTTCGGCTTCGAGGGTTGCCTTGACCTCGTCATGCTTCTTCTTGAGCTCATCAGGCAGATCCGCGTATGTGACCGGAGTGTCTTCCGCCATCTTGGATGTAGATGGCGATGTTGTCGATGTCGAGGGTGGTCCCACCGGGCGTGCCAGAATGTGTTGACGTCAGAAACCCACTGGCGGGTATAGACAGGCAACACCGTAGAGCCGGGAACAACTAGGGCTGCGGCTGGCCCTAGTCCCTCTGAGCGACGGCCCGCAAAGCCTCCCCGGTCGCACGCACCGATGTTTATCACAAGGGCGTGCCACCCGACCTATACCTGGTCGGAAGGTGTGGATGATGCCTCGCTTAGTTTCCTGCAGGGCACACACGTAAACGTTAAATACGAGCCTCGATCGGCTCTCGGGTTATCCCGTGAATCGGCTCAAAGAGCCGATCCACCCATGATTCGGACGAGGTGTCCGAATATATGGTGGTCCTGCTTGATCAAGGTAAAGCTAATGAGATCTACGACGATGTGGGGTTTTCACCGCATAATCGGATCATCCTACTCCAGGTTGGGCCTCGCGGCCACGCACGGTGATCGTAAGCCGATCCTAAACAAGGCCTAAAAACCAACACGAGGTTGATCCTCGGAACATCCTCGCTTAGGGCCAACGAACGACACCCTACGTGCCGCTGGATCCTCCCCCCTTTGTAAGGCCTAACTATTGCGAGATATTAAACTAATCCTTGTAGAACAAGGAGCAATCGTAACGGATCAGATCTACTAGACTATGATCAAGCGGGGTGCCGCCCCTACGCCTAAGATAGGCGTAGGGGCGGCTAGACATGCAAGGGTTGCACTACGAAAGCATGTAATATGAAGAACAATGCTAACCCTAACATGTCTAAGATAACTACGTTGCTCGCCATCAAAAAGGCTTCGATACGAGCAACGCGTGAACAACGTAGGCGGGCTTGTGCTGCCTAGATCGCAAGATGCGATCTAGGCGAGCATGACGCTACCGGTAGAAACCCTCGAGACGAAGGAGTTGGCGATGCGCCGAGATTTGTTTGTGGTTGAACGTTGGTTGTTGTTTATTCCATAAACCCTAGGTACATATTTATAGTCCAGCGGACTTTCTAATGTGGGCGTGCACTAAACCGTGCACGAGATAAACTCTAACTTCTAAACTAAGATGCGATCTAATATGTTACAGATACATGGGCAATTAAGCCCAACTTGGTAAAAGGCCGATTCACGTATTTCTTCTATATATATATATATATATATATTTCTTCACGTCCATCTTGATCGCGGGCCACCTCTGACTCGGTCAAATTCTGGTGATAACAGTTACCTTGTAGGTTGAGAATGAAATCATCAAAATCTAGCATTTCTTGTTTCACTTTTAGACTAGCATCATCAACCCCTAGTTCACTAGATATGTTAGGAATAGAGGGGTTAGGAGATGATACCTCGGAGGATTTAGCCATGAGGCAACTTTCTTCCTCCACAAGGATGACCTCATTGGGGGATTCACTTGGTGATGAAGAGTTAGTGGAGAGGGAGGCAAGAGCGACCAATCCATTGGAGGATGCATCTTCTTCATCATCAACATCATCATCTCCGGAGGTATACTCTTCTTGAGTTGTTAGCACGATAGAAGTGTCCAAGGAGGACCTTGCCATGAAGCAATGTGCATTCTTGATAGGAGGGTTCTCATTGGGAGATTCAAAGAGAGATGAAGAGGGTATGTTGGTGGTGACGATGGCGGCCAATTCCTTTGAGATTTCTTCATCTTCATCACCACTAGAACTTTCAACTTCATCGGATGAATATTCTTCCCTTGTTACTAGCACAACTCTTGAGGGCCTCTTGCCCTTCTTGGTCTTGTTGTTGTAGAACTTCTTGTTGGGGGCTTTTGAATACTTTCCCTTTGTGTCCTTGCTCTTGTCCTTGGGAATGAGCCTCCCATTATGAAGCTCTCTATTTTCATAGGGGCATTCGGCAATGAAGTGCCGCTTGTCATCACAATTGTAGCAAGATCTTGTCTTTGGACCAAAGCTAGTGAAACCACTTTTGTTGTTCCTCTTGATGTTGTCTTCCTTGGCCTTGGAGGGATCAACCCAAAAGGATTTTGCATGGAAGGCCATGTGATCATGATAGTGGCATTGCAAATCTTCCGGATAGGACATACTCCACGATGCCCTATAAGATTCTTGAGGAATCACTTCTTCACCGGAGTTGACCACCAAGGCAAGGTTGGCACCTTTTGCCATCCCAAGAGCACGATTGCGAGAATCATGAGAGGTTTCCTCAAGCACCTTGAGAGCTTGCATCTCGTGCACGACTTGTTGAGAGGTGAGAGAGGAATAGCATTCCCTTCCCACAAGACTCTTGACATCAATGGGTGCAAATGGCATCATGCATTCAATGTACTTCTCCTTGATCCAAGAGTCATTGATGTGGGTGGCACCAATAAGCCGGAAGGCATCGGCAACCGTGACAAGTCTTCCATACATGAGTTCATGATCTTCATCCGGAAGCCTCATGAAACCTTCGGCTTTATTCTTAAGAGCATTATACTTGTTCCTCCTTGTGCTCTCACTTCCAATGCAACTAGCGGCCAAGCCGTCCCAAGCTTCCTTGGCGGTGGTGTAGTTCCGGACACGATGCAATTCCGGTGTCCCCACACTAGTTTGAATCATGTGAAGGGCGGTGTTGTTGAGTTGACTATCAATTGCTTCTCTTCTAGTCAACTTGTCGGGGTTGTATGGCTTGAAGCCCTCCAAGATGATTCTCCATAGTTCATTGGAGGCACTACAAACATGAGAGCGGAACTCAAATTGCCAAGCATCGAAATAATCAACGGAAAACTTAGGTGGGTCTCCCCGAATGTTTAAATGGGGATGGGGAACCGGTATATCGGGAGATAGGAAAGGTGGAGCTACTCGATTGTAGCTTTCACCTCCACTAGTTCCCCTAGGAGATGCACTGGTAGATTTGAGAGTGTTTAAGTTATCACCATCCACGGGTTTGGTAGATGAGGGTAAGTCCGAAGCCTCTCCATCATCTAACGCACCCGTGTCTTTTACCTCTACACTAGGAGCCTTGGGAAGGGCCGGAGCCAAAAGCTCGGCAATCATCTTTTTCATGCTTTCCATTTGGGCTTCCATGGAGGACTTCAATGAATTGAAGTCTTCCACGGAGACCGACTTGGCGGCCCCTACCGAGGGCTCCTCGTCCGGCATACTCTTAGGCGGTTAAGCCCGAAATAAGAGCCGAGGCTCTGATACCAATTGAAAAGGATCGTATGCCGCACCTAGAGGGGGGGGGGTGAATAGGTGCTAACCAATTTTTAGTTCTTTTTCAATTTAGGCTTGACACGAAAGGTAAATTCTCTAGATATGCAACTAAGTGAATTTACCTATATGACAAGGATATCAACTAAGCAAGGTATAGCTACGCAATAGTAGATAGAGTGGGATAGAGGTAACCGAGAGTGGAGCACGCGATGACACGGAGATGATTCCCGTAGTTCCCTTCCTTTGCAAGAAGGTACGTCTACGTTTGGAGGAGTGTGGTTGCTACGCAAGCCAAACCAACGGCCACGAAGGCTTCACTCGAGATCTCCCGTGAGCAACGCCACGAAGGCCTAGCCCACTTCCACTAAGGGATTTCCTCGAGGCGGAAACCGGGCCTTTACAAAGTTCTTGGGGCACACATCCACAACCAAATTGGAGGCTCCCAAATCCGTAACAATACAACAATCAACAACAACACATCAACAACAAATCAACTAGGGAACCAAATAGGAACACTAGCATGAGATCCCTCAAACAAGAGAGGGGAAATGAAGAACGCTTCGGTGAGGATGTAGATCGGTGTCTTCTCCTTCGAATCTCCAAAGATCAAGAGCTTTGGTTGGGGGAGGAAGGAGATCTTGCAAATCTTGTCTTTCTTGAGGTGGCTCTAATGGAGGTGGCTTGGCAGATTTCTTGTGTAATGATTGAGCAAGCAACCAAGGTAGAAGAAGGGGGGTATTTATACCCCCTCTCAAAATTGAGCCGTTGCTGCTTCCGGGGGGCCGGATAATCCGGCCTAAGTAAGGGCCGGATAATCCGCCCCCCCCCCCCGGATAATCCGGCCATCGGGACAAAAGTGTGACATTGTCCGGCCAAATGTCCGGCCCATGTACTGATTCACATTTCTTCCAGTCCTTAGCCAAAAACGAGGGGGCCGGATATTTCCAAAATATCCGGCCCGGATAATCCGGCCCTGGTACAATACGGGACATTATCCGGGCAAATGTCCGGCCCCCATACTGCGCAACAATCCCTCGAGAGACTTAGCCAAAATCAGGGGGCCGGATATTTCAACAATATCCGGCCCGGATTATCCGGCCTGGCCACATTTTTCCTGTTAACTTTTGACAGACCGACCAAATCCAACACACACAAATATGAAACTGTGTAATCCCTGTACCACTTAATCAAACATTAGTGTATCACATATATTGACATCAAACACACAAAACATAATGCAAGAGATGTTCTTTCAAAAGTTCCCAGCGTAGAGGACACGCCCCACAGCGATGGATTCGTCGTAGCTTCCCATGGCGGAACCCTCCCGGTTTCGGCCTCCAGACATTGCTGGCCCCACGGTGGGCGCCAATTGTCTTTGCCTATTCGACGGTACCTCGGAGGAGGGATCCTCACGAGGGGGAGAAGAAGTAGGGGCCATAGGGCGGAGTGCACTCGGGACGGTGGTACGCGATTTACCCAGCTTCGGAACACCTGCACGATGGCAAGGCCTACTGCTGCTTGTCTGAAATTATCTGGGCGCTTTCGCATTGTTGCAGTGAGTTGTGGTTGTGCCCCTAGGGCCCCCGGGATCCGGCTTATAAAGGCGCACGGATCTAGGGTTTACATGGAGAGTCCTAGCCAGAATACAAGTTGCCAAACTACGGTACAATATCTTGTCGTGTACGTCAAGGATCCGCCTTCCAATCAGGTCATACTAGATCCGGATACTTCATGGGCCTTCACGGATATAGACTCCTTCGTAGGTCGGTTGGGATCCGGCTCCCCGTTCCCGGGCTGGACTTCATCCTTCAGGATCTACAGCAACTGGGCCGCCCGATGGGCCGCATGCCACATCACCATCTGTGGGCCACCCGAACTTGCCGGATCTAGGCCATGTCGTTGATATACCCATAAAGTATACCCACAACAAGTAGGGGATGAAAAGTTGTAAATGCTACGGAAATTTTAACCCAATCGGAGTTACAGGCTAGGAATTAAAAATAAAATGGTGAAGACTAGCATGCAGAAATCTGCAACTCCTTTTTTCTCTTTTTGGAAGCAAAACGAAAATCTTTTTGGTTTTTTGGGTTTTTGTAAAACAAAACTAAATGCAGAAACAAAAATAGAAATCTTTTTGGGTTTTTCAAATCGCAAAAATAAAAAGAACTAGAATGCATGCATAGAAAACTAACATGGCAATATACAATGGAGAAAGGGCGGAAGAACACATACTCCCCAAAGCTTGGGGTGAAGCTAGTAGCCGGGATAGTCGGAGCCGGGGCCCCAACCTTGCGATCCATCATCGTAGAAGAGTCCTAGCTGATCACACTATGAAGAAGCACCTCCATTCCCCCATTGGGAAGAAGATCCTTCCCCAGGCTGATAGTCGGACGCGGCAGGTGCAAACCCCCAGGAATCCGGTGTAGGCGGTGCATGCCACTCATGATGAGGCAGTGCTAACTCGTGCCAATCATGCTGACGTGGCACAGCCACGTACCACTCAGCCTGCAGCGGCACAAGTACTTTCTCCAACTCCTAACATTTGGAAATTAATGGCTTTGCAAAATTCATCAAGGGACATAACATATCTACTTGGTTGCATGACAAATTTAACATCAAATTTGGCAAGGATGGTCTTACCTCTCTTACTTTCCCTTTCCTTGGTATGTGCAAACCTGAATGTAGCGAGGAACTCGCGGGTTATTTCGACATACGTCTTGTATGGATGGCTTGCAAATCCTTCCAGCCATGTATGCTCTAGGAAGAAAGCAAAATCTTCCTCTATATGCATTGCCTTGAGCATCTTTGGGTCTTGCCACCTAGTGGAATGCACATCAAGGGCTTCAACTTCATAAAGCGTATCATCCTCAAATTATTAGTCATCGTCCATATCTTGAGATTCCTTCTTGACCTAAGGCTACTAAATAACCCTTTGCCCTTTTCCATGAGAATGTCACCCTACAACACTTTAACCAAAAACAACAACAAAATAGATGTAGCAAGTTATACCAACCCAAAAATACTCCTAGAACCTCTACAATGCTAAACTACCAATTATTTCACCCTAAAACTTGCAAATCTTGGAATTTCTCAATCATAATATATGACCCCAAGGTCAGCATCCTCTCTAAAATATAAAGCATCATATCAAAAACAAATTGGTTGGGTGGAGGAGTCACATACCGATGAGTAATTCCTCCAAAGGAATTTGCAAATGGTTGCCCAAATTGATAGATTGAAGATGAAGCAGCAACGGGGCAGAGGAAAAAATTTCGAAAAATACTTGGTCGGGTTTTGAGTCGAGGGAAAGGACCTGGGCCTTTTCCCCTCACCTAACTCCCTCTATAGGGCCAAAGAGGACATGTGGCGCGCCCAAAGAAGTAGGGCACGCCACCCCTGCTCTTTCATCCCCTGTTTGTTGTTTTGCCTCGTCCTTTTGCCCAGTGGATCCTCTGTGCATAAAAATGACCTGTGTATTTTTTGGTATTTTTTAAGAACATTTTCTGTGTAAAATATTTTAGAACTAAAAAATTGTTAAAAGCTGGCATAAATTAATTAAAGGGATAAAATGCTAGATGGGAAACTTGAAAGAAACTTTAATACTAATGCAAAAATGAAGTACTAGGAATCATAATCTTATCATTATCATGTTAAGAATGAGGTTGATCAAGTCTCATTATTACTATGACAAAGATAGAAACAATGATTCAAAAATAATAATAAAGTGAATTTCAGGGTACCTCATAATGGATTGGAATTGTTACAACCATTAATATTTTGTACTTTGGTTTTGGAGGAGGAATTGGTATTTCAAATCTTCCAATTTTTAGAAACCTTGGCTCAATAACATTGACACTTTTCTTTGGTAGCTCAATAGAATTCTTCTTCGGGAAATGTATAGTATGATCCTTTCCTTTTACATGAAAGGTGGCCTTACTTTCAGTGCAATTTATAACAGCCCCTGCAGTATTTAGAAAAGTTCTACCAAGAATAATAGATAAATTATCATCTTCAGGCATTTCTAATATCACAAGTTCGTAGGGATTTGCACATTAGCAATCATAATAGGAACATCTTCACATATGCCAATAGGAATAGCAGTGGATTTATAATCCATTTTGGAGTGAAACCTCAGTCGGAACTAATTTTTTCAAGTTAAGCTTCTTATAAAGAGAGAACGGCATGACACTTACTCCTGCTCCTAAATCACACAAATCATATTTCACATAGGTATTCTTAATAGTGCAAGGAATAGGAGGAATACCCGGATCTCCACGGTTTCTTTGGAAACTTTCCCTTAAAAGAATAATCAGCAAGCATAGCAGTTGAATGGATCGTTAGCGAACAAGAGGGGGGTGGTCTCAACACAAATTTTATAGCGTTTTCAATTTTATATGCGATGCGGAAGTAAAGGTGGTAAGTTTAGCGATGAGGGTGAACCTAGTATGAGCCTATGCGATGCAACAAGTAAAGGAACCGACAAGATAGTAAGAGAGAGGGAGCGGGACAACCGGGGTAGCGGAGAGGAGACGCGATTTGTTTCCCGCAGTTCCTCCCACAAGAGGGAGTACGTCTGCATTGAGGAGGTGGGAACCACGAAGGCTCAACGGCCACACAGGCCTCACCTTGTTCCTCAAGAAAGCCTCGCGAAGGAGCTTCCCCTTCTCCACTAACTAGCCGGTCAAGGCGGCGGTTCCTTCACAAGGTTGGGGCGAGCTCCACAACTCCGGAGGCTCCCAACACCCTATGAGGCTAGCACAACTCCAAGCTAGCCTCCATAGGAGCTCATCTCCAGAGATCCCATAATAGGAACCCTTATTCCAAGATCCACTAAGAACTAGATGGTATTGGTGAAATCTCTCTTGGTAGAACTATAGATCGGGGTCTCCTTCACCAATCCTCAAAGTTTGGACAAGATTGGTTGGATGGGGAGGAAGATCCTCAAGGTTTTGAGCTCAGTAACAATGAAGGAGATAGATAGAGAAGAGTTGAAATGAGTTGGGGAAGAAGGGCCCCTTTTATAGGCCCCCCGAATCCAACTGTTATGTCCAGTTTCCGCATGACCGGTATTACCGCTTTGGTAAGCGATACTACCGCTCTGGGTTCGAGAAGAGCCTACAGTTCCGCCACGTGGGACTCAAAGAGGTACTACCGGTGCCTGTACCGTCACGGTACCAGCAGGGTTTCTGCGAGTCCCGGACTCCCTCCCGGTACCATGGCGGTACCAAGGCGGTAGTGCCGTAGCTTGCAGTTACAGTACCAAAGCGGTACCTGGTCGGAAGTACCGCTTGGGAGTGGTACTACTGGTCGAGGTACCTTCAAGGTACCGTAATGCATACTGTGAGCCCTTCCCTCGTGCAAAGCCTGTTGCGGTACTGGTGACCGGTACCAATAGTGATAGCGGTACTACCGCTCTTGGTACCGGTAGTACCGGTCAAGCTGAAACTGGTTTTTCCTCTTTTCCTCTCCAACCACGTTACCTCGCGACACACACACAAAACCAGAAAACCTATAAGCTACGCTTGAGTCTTCCGATCCTGATGCGTTCAGCGAGGGCACTGTGCACCTGCAAATCTATCCAAAGCAAACCATGCACACGGTGAAATTCATTCTAGTGTTGTTATCAAACACACAAAACATGATGTATAGATTTTTCTCTTTCAGTAGTAATAGCTTCATTTCGTATTTTCCTCTTATTGTTAACAATGTCTTTCATACATTTTGAATATGGAGGTATTTTAATAGCATCAACAAGAGGAATTTGCAAATATAAACTCTTTCTCGATTCAATTAACTTTTCAAATATTTCATTGTCTAGAGTTTTAGTTACCTCTTGAGGATATGGTATAGTTCTATGAACCCATGGATCTCTTTCTTTATCTTTTGGTTGAGGTGGAGCCTTCTTCTTCTTATTTTTATCCTTAGATGATTGATGATCTTCATTTATTGTAGGCTCACGCTCTTTATCAACAATATCTTCAGGTGGTTCTTCATGTGGTTGAGACATTTCCACATCTTTTTCATTATTCTCATCTTCAGTTTCAGCACGACAAGCGTGTGTGTTTTTTCCACCAGATTTTTTCACAAAAAGGTAACTTGATCATCTCATCTTTGACCTCTAGATATATGTAACAACTGACTCATACAAGCACCACATCACTATGAGCATAAGGTCCTACGGGACTACGTACGGGTTAGGCAGCCTGAAGAAGTGTTGTACTTCTAATTTCGCTTAACATCATTGAGCCTCCGGTCAACATAATGTGTAGTTTAATCATCAATGATAGTACAAAATTCAAAAGAATATAAAAATTGTGCCTCATACGGATGCATTGTTTCTTCAAAGAGGCAAAAATAATGAGTAGCCTCTAAGACCATATTGGCGCCTTCATAGTCCCACCATAGGACCAATGGGGGGCCGAACACGAAAAAGCCCCCACTGGTCTGAGCGGTTCCACAAAGTATCTGACGCCCCTTGTCAGGACCAACCTTTGGGGCCTCATAAGGGGTGCCATACACGTTCTACGTAGGATAAATAGGCGGGCACCACATGCCAACGACCTAGCCATACACCCTACCCCCGCCTCTCAGCTCCTCCCTTTATGTGTCCATCCACTCCCTCCCAATCGAATTGATGCCACTGTTGCCCCATTTTGACACTATTCATGCATCACCGGGTGTCCCCAGCAACCATGCAAGCCGACCCATAGACTCCATTGCCGTTGTTTGATACCCACTAATACACCTGTCGTGGCTCACGTTATGGATCTGGTGATTGGCATCTCGTAGTGCACCGCTGCTACCACATGGACCGTTTGATTGTAGCTTCGCTCCTCTCACCGACAGAAACTCCCTTCGACCATTAACACTCATCTGTCCCTCCGTCTGTAGCTTGTCAACCGACAACCTAGACCACCTTCCTCATGCCCCGCTGATACGTCTCAAACGTATCTATATTTTTTAATGCTCCATGATAGTTTTACACCAATTTATATATGTTTTGCTCATACTTCGTTGCACTTTTATACATTTTCCGGCACTAACCTATTAACAAGATGCCACAACGCCAGTTCCCTATTTTCTGCTGTTTTTATATTTCAGAAAGTTGTACAGGATTTATTCTCGGAACTGGACGAAACAAAAGCCGAAGTTAATATTTTACTATAACGAAGATAGAGTCCAGAGGGGGCTCGAAGAGAGGCAGCAGGGCGGCCACGCCATCCCTAGGCGTGGCCTAGCCCTGGCCCGCGCCTAGGGGTGGTGTGGGCCACCCTGGCTTCTACCGACATCGCCCCTCCGCCTATTTATTCACGATCTCGAGAAAACCCTAAATACCCGAGCCTCCATCCATGAAAAGTTCCGTCGCGACCGCCATCACATAACCCATCCCGAGGGGTTCTGAAGCTCTTCCCGACACCCTGCCGGAGGGGGAGATCATCGCCGGAGGCATCTACATCGCCATGCCCGCCTCCGAAGTGATGCATGAGCAGTTCATCCCTGGACTATGGTTCCATAGCAGTAGCTAGATGGTTGTCTTCTCCAATTTGTGCCTCATGTATAGATCTTGTGAGCCGCCCTACATGATCAAGATCATCCTTATGTAATCCTACATGTTGTGTTTGCTAGGATTTGATGTATATTGTATACTATGTTGAGGTCGATTATATATTCATGTCATATGTTATTTGTGATCTTGCATGCTCTCCGTTGCTAGTTGATACTTTGACCAAGTAGATGCTTGTGACTCCAAGAGGGGGTATTTATGCTCGATAGTAGGTTCATGCCTCTAGTTTTCTGGAAGAGTGACAATAACTTCTAAGATTGTAGATGTGTTGTTGCTACTAGGGAGAAAACAACAATGTTTTATCCAAGGGTAATTCTATTGTTTACTTTACACACATTGCTTAATACAATAATCTATTGCTTGCAACTTAATACTGAAAGGGGTTCGGACGATAACCGGAAGGTGAATTATTAGTCATAGACGCAGTTGGATTACAGTCTATGTATTATGTTGTAATGCCCAAACGAATCTCATAGTAATCATCTTGTCATGTATGGTCGATATTATGTCAATTGCCCAGCTGTAATTTGTTCACCCAACATGCTATTTATCTTTATGGAGAGACACCTCTAGTGAACTGTGGACACCGGTCCTTTCCTTTACACTGGTAAATTCAACCACTGCAATCCTGCTCTTTTACTTGCTGCAAAGCTCTGTTCTCTTTAATTACTGCAAACATCTCTTTCCACTTGATACGTCTAATCCTTTGTGTTCAGCAAACCGGTGAGATTGACAACCTCACTGTAAATTGGGGCAAAGTACTTTGGTTATGTTGTGTGTAGGTTCCACGTTGTTGCTGACGTCGTAGTGCGCCCTGCCAATAGTCAGCTAGCAACACCTTCAGAAGTCACGCCTTTCTCCTATTGGTCGATTAAACCTTGGTTTCTTACTGAGGGAAAACTTGCTGCTGTGCTCATCACACCTTCCTCTTGGGGTTTCCCAACCGCTTCTACACCAACCACCACCAAGATTGTCTGGCGCTATCACCGGAACACCATTATCCGCATGCAAGGTGTTTTTCGTTTGACCAAATAGGTATGTTCTTGTATTTGCGAAAAATGATAGAATGTTTTAATATTTTCACTGCTTAGTTGTTACATTTGTATACTATGGATAGTGACAATTAGTTCATCTTCCATTAAAAGATGGAATAATATGGCAATTTCGAGATGGATGACCATTGGATGATCATCACTTTTCTTGTGGCTGCCTCACGGTGCTCCCTCCCAACGATATTCTGCTAAACAATGATCCCTATGTGAGATGTGTGACGTCGTGAATGCTTCTGCCATACATGATCATAAAGAGTGAGCATGACATGAATCAAATATTTGATAAGCATTGGGATTATCATGGCCCTTTTGTTGAGCCATAGGTCGCCCAACAGGGAGGTCGCTCAATTTCTTATCAATTGTGTGGAACTTCCTGACAAAGGTGTTCATTGACAATTGCAAGACTTGATCTAGTTGAGCACTTGTGGGTGCTTCAACGAAACCAATATTTTAAGTGTCATGTTTAATGGTTGTAGGAGCTATCTGTTTTTCTATGACTTCCTAGAATTTAATTTCAATTTGGATTGTTGTATGAACTATATTACTTCTAGGTTTTAATTATTGTTGAATTAATTGATTTGTTAAAATTACTATGAAATATAGTTGTACCATTTAGATGAAATATGGACATGTTGATGTAAAACTAACTCAAAATATGAATAGGACTACCAGTTGGGGCTGCCCTTGGGGGTAGCCGCCGCTATCGACATAGACATGTGCCCAAGTTACCCTAAAGAGGTTATCATTTGGGGGATGTCGGACACATTTTCGGGTTTGTCGGCGGAGATATTCTAGTGCAATCCATCGGGGCTCTTCAACACGCCTATCCACTTGAGGGTTGTTGCTAACAAATCAACCAATGAAAACTTGCCTTCGTAGCCTCAAACATCATTTGCTCATAGACTCCCCACCCCCAACCCCCAAAAAATCGAACTAACCTTTTGTCCAAAGTACCATATATAGCTTCAACATATACGATTTTCTAATGTGCAAAATATTGGGGTACTACTCATAGAGGTACATTAAGCAACCGTGCAAACCTGCCTTGAATTAAAACATTGGATCCTAACCTAGGGCGTTGTCACACGTGAGAAGAGATCTACCACCATCGTAGAGTAAAACAAAGTTAATCTTGTTGCCACCATCGCCGTAGAGAAAGCATACGTGCTCGTGGGTGGTGCGTGTCACTTGCAGCGAACCCACGAGTGGAGGCGGGTTACGAGGGTTATGACGCGTATTTGCGAAGGGACACGTGTGCAACATGGGCTGCCACTTGTTTTCGAGCGATGTCTGCCCCATGGAAAACGATTGTTTCTATCTAGTGTGACTCAAAGGTGCTTGAAGCAACGTGGCCGTCGGACTAGAGGCCTTGTGTAGGCATTCAAACAGCCAAAAAAATTAAACACAATTAGACTATCCATTGGCTATTTTACATGCAACCAAACACACCCTAAGCACAAGCATAACAATATAAAAAAAATGATACCACCCCTGCATTCAGCTGCATGACAGAAACAGGAAAAACAATCAATCGAAATTTGAAACACCAAAAGAAGGGGACCTGCAAGTAAACCGTTGCAGGAGCAAAGGAGATCACAACACAAGGACAACTCCCTCTCCAGTCCTGCCCACAAAAAACCAACTGCTCCTCTCTCTCATCACCTGCAACTACTCCTCCTCGTCTACGTGCATATCCATTACCAATTATTTATTGCAAAACTCCCGACTCCCAACTCCTCCATCACCTCCACCACCTCCCCCAAAAATAATTATTTCGGCGGAGCGGCGAGGCCAGTGCCAGGCGGAGGAGGCAGCCGACCCTCAGCGAGCAAAGCGCGGCGCGGCAGCGGCGGCGGAGGAGCGGGTGCCCGGCGGCCAATGGCGGAGAACAGCGAGAGCCTGGCGCCGGCGGCGGAGGGAGGTGGAGAGGAGCAGGAGGCGGTGGAGAGCGTGAAGCTGTTCGTGGGGCAGGTGCCCAAGCACATGACGGAGCCGGAGCTGGCCGCCATGTTCCAGCAGGTCGCCCTCGTCGACGAGGTCACCGTCATCAAGGACAAGGCCACCAAGGCCTCCCGAGGTGCGGATCCCTGCGCCCGGATCTGGCTTTCTGCATCGGTTCCGGCTCGGTTTGGGGGCAGGGGCAATGCCGCCGGGGGAAATTCGGGTTTTTTTTCGCGCTTCCGCCTCGCGCGCGCCAAAAGTTTTCGAACTATGCCGCGGTTTTCTGCTTCTCCTCCTTCCTCCGTGTTCCGCGGCGGGTTTTCAGGCGCAATGCCGCCGCCGCCGCCGTTGCTGGAGGAGGAGCTGGAGTGTTTCGGGCGGCGGCGAATTTGTACTCTTTTATGTTTTGCTCGCCCGTGCTCGAGCGAGATCTTGTGTAGAATTATCCAAGTATTGCGGGTTTGAGCTCGAATTCGGGTTCTGTCGATCTGAGCTGCGCTAGGCTAGCAGATTTGATCCAATGCTGCTGGCGATTTTGGATTTTTTAGCGCTCTATTTTTCCAAAGTTCAGTTTTTTTTTGTCCGTATATATATGCTCCCGTGGCCGTTTTGGCTTGACCTCGTTTTGAAGCAACGCGAGCGCAAATGTGCTCCATTTGCGGGGACTTTCTGGTAATTTGTGGATTGGAAGCTCCGATATTTAGCTAGTTGGTTCATATTGCGGTCAGAAAACAGTGAGATGAACTTGCTTTAGTCTTCTGTTTGGACTGGCATTGCACAATCTCACCACAGAATTTTAGGCTTCCAGTGTTTCGCTGCATGTGAAGATTTAGCCGGTCTGCACATTGCTTCCAAAATTTAGAAACTTTGGCTTGTTTTTTTACTTGGCACGCAGAATTTGGCCCTGCTAACACCCTTTCTGGTTGCTTGATGCTTCTTTTTTGTTCCCATCTTCCTCCTAATCTGACCTTTCGATCACGTTAACCCAATGCAGGGTGCTGTTTCCTGATATGTCCTTCAAGGGATGAAGCTGACAAGGCGGTAAATGAGTTCCACAATAAGCACACGCTCCCGGGGGTATGTGAGCATTCCTATCTTGACCTATTACTGTGTTTTCATGTCATCTGCCTGGGTGGGATTGTTACAGATTCAGTAGGATCCCCTAGCTTTCATGACTGGTTCACGAACATTCCACAATTCGGTTGGCAGGGACGCACTGGAAGCTAAGATATGTCTTCAGCTGTTGGGTATCACTAAATAAATCACGTGCGACACTATAGGGAAATTTGATTAAGTGGCATTGCGGGTAGTCTAAAATCATCTGGAAACTGTTTATGTTGAACATCTGTGGGTTCCATCAGATTTTGCGAGGGTAACCATTTTTAGCTTATCAAGGAGTCACACAAACTGTTATAGGGCTTCAACAGTTAAACCCTGAAATTCTCGTTTCCAGATTTGGTGGTGGCATTGGTTGCTATTTGCTTGCTAGGCTATACCATTCTACAGGGTTGAGTTATTTCTGATATGGAGGATATTTCTTCCTATAGTTAGCTTAGGCTATAATATTCTTTTCTATATTGCGCTTAGATACTGTAATGCATGTTAAAACATTCTCGGTGGACAATGCAATGCTCATACAATACAAATAACCATGTTTGTAACCTACATGTATCTTTAGTTGTCAGTTGAATCTTCAGTTCGCTATTCTGATTATATGGCAGAAAGCCACTACAGATATGGGGTATAGGATACTTGCGTTCATGGCTCGTGTAATTTTTTTTTTTTGTTTCATTTTTCTGCAAGGTTGCTAATATGCATGATTGTACTTTGGTACAATTTATGAAAGTTAAGTGGTTTAATCCCAGTCCCCATAACCTTAGTCTATGTACTCTTCAAAGACGCGCACTACAGAATCCGTTGTTCTTATTGAGTACAGTAGGAGTAGTGAAGGAGGTTCCCTTGCATTGCTAATTTAGCCAGCTGTAACCTGATCATGGGAAGTTGATGCAGTATGATAATTAGTGAAGCTTATACTTACAAGTTGCATATCTTGATAAGTAAACATAAGCAGATATTAAGAGTAAGTCCTAATTTTAGCTCCCCATCAAGTAGGGCCTGTCAAAACATTTGGGACAATTTGAGAAAAGGTCTATTGGTTGGAGGAGAAACAAGGTTACAGTTAACCTTAAGCAGAGCCAGACTACTGGGCTTACCGTCTGATGGTAAAAATAATGGATGCATTTGTGTTTAACAGCAAATAATTTGAGTCTGTGGTAAATATTGACTTGTGGTTGCCAACCACGCAATGGGCTAGCCTTGTCCCTGTGAGAGACACCTAACAAAAAGATCGATCAGCAATTTAGCCACCACACTTGCCATTTTGTACGGAAAATCAACTGATTGTAGCTTCAGTTCTGTGGCACACCTAACTGAGGTCCCACCAAACCTAACTCCAAGTGTGGCTAGTTGTGTCCTGGCTCCTATCAAACACAGCCAAAAAAATTGTGTAGATGAAACAGTTGGTTCTGTTGGAAGTGCACGCTTTGCTCTCAAGTAGCTTGAGTTGCAACTAAAGTTCATTTCTGTCCATGCCTTGCATGCTTTGGTCCAGATAGCTTAAATTGCACCTAATGTACATTTGCTGTGGCGGACCATACTAACTTTATTCAGAATCATAAAGAATTTCATGATTGCACTAGACCTACAAATTGAGTTGATTCTTTCGTTCTTGAGATCTCTTGACTGGGAGAGAGCGACTGAGTATCTAATTGCCCACTGAGATGGGCATTATTGAAATATATGTAATGTTGCATCGATTAATTTTAAAATAACAAGGAAAATGTTTACCAGACGTGATACAAAGCATACCATGATGTCTCCTGTCAGTTAAAGACCCATATTCTAATGTTGGACAAATACTAGAATGCTCAGGTTAAATTACTTGGTAATCACTGACTTGTGGAGTCAATTATACACATGTGCATTGCTAGTATTTTGCTATAGTGTTATTGCTACTCTTGTGGTACCCTGTTTGGATATAGTTGAGAGACGTTTTCTTCAAGAAAAGTACAGATTTTACAGGCTTGTTGTTACTTGCCTCACTGATGACAATTTCTTTGTTGAATACAGGCGTCAAGTCCTTTGCAAGTCAAATATGCTGATGGAGAGTTGGAGAGGCTGGGTATGATCAATGTTTATGTAGATCTGATGTCTTTGTCTGATTTCTACATGGGTCTTTGCTTTTGGTCCGTATTGTCTACTGACATGTGAATAGTACACTCATGTTTACACTTGCCATGACTTGCAGAGCACAAGCTTTTCATTGGAATGCTTCCCAAAAATGTATCAGATACTGAATTGACTGATTTGTTTTCCAAATATGGAAATATTAAGGACTTACAAATTTTGAGAGGTTCACAACAAACAAGTAAAGGTACGCTCTTGTGGAGATGTTACTTTCTTTCTCAATCAAATTAAAAATATCATTTAAAAGTTAAAACTAAATATTGTTAAATAACTTTACTTATTGCAGCTGGCTGCGCCTTCCTTAAATATGAAACAAAGGAGCAAGCAATGGCAGCTATTGAGGCTGTAAATGGGAAGCACAAAATAGAGGTTTGCCCAAAATGAGTTGTGATAGCAAGGCAACTTTTACTTGTTGGAATTTACTCTGGTTAACACTCAACATAGCATATATGTCATATTGTCATGATTTTCAGTGAACTATATACTCTTTTTCCCCAACAGTTTATATGCATTCTCTCACTTGATTGACATTATCATTGTTGTATTTTCAAATAATTTATTTCCAGGCTGATAGTGTGAAGCCTTTGGCCAGTCATACATCTGGTCCAATGTGTTACTTTTCCTGAATAGTTGAGATAGTTTTATACTTTTATTATAAGTTCATGTATCCACTTCTATTCAGACTTTGCCTAGATTCATCACACATGTCCTGAATTTCCCCAACCAATCCACAACATGATTTAAATGATTAAAAAGGTAAAGATGTTCAAACAAGTGTTTGCACATCTAAAGAATAAATTGATGGTTCTTATTGTTAGTGTATCCCACATATCGGGCTGATGTTAGCATCTACTCAATGCTGGTGACATGCACACACTACAAGTTCATATCCCCTAAAACTGTTCTCATCCATAAAAAAACATGTTTACCTGAATGGTAGATAACTGGCAATGCAGCAACCCAACTGATATGCTTATTATCATTATCTTAGTTAAAGTATACATTAGATATATTTTCTGTTATAGCGTTCTTAGCCTACTCTTTGATACATTGGAAGTGCTTTGTAATAACCATCTAGACATCTTCTGAAATCCGTTTATTGTTTACTTTGTGTATAAATTCTTATCCATTTGGTAGGGTTCTAGTGTGCCGTTGGTTGTCAAATGGGCTGACACAGAAAAAGAAAGGCAAGCCAGGAAAGCACAGAAAGCTCAACTGCAACCACCTAATATGCCGAATGGAGGTCCAATGCCACATTCTTCAGCATTTGGAGCTTTGCCGATGGGATATATGCCTCAGTATAATGGATTTGGTTATCAGGTGATTTGTGCTGTTCTTTAAACCTTGTTTGCACTATACACCATTATATCACTTGCAATTTTGGATATTTAATACCTTGAGTGTTATGTTCCTAGTTTGATTTCAAGACAGTATTCTTTATAATTTGTTAGAGAAAAGTTCTTGCATAGACTGTTATTTGTGGAATTGTGTTTTTTGCATGCCAAAAGTAATCCTCAAAACTTCTGGTGTGGCTCTGATTGTTCCGTACTTTTGTACTCCCTCCATCCCATGAAACATGTCTGATATTTTTCTCAATTTGGATGTGTCTAGACACTAAATAGTACTATACATCCGAATTTTGACAATCTCAGACATGTTTCATGGGACGGAGGGAGTTGTTGCAAATAGAATAGGTGGTGTTTACCATAGTACTATACATCCGAATTTTGACAATCTCAGACATGTTTCATGGGACGGAGGGAGTAGTTGCAAATAGAATATGCGGTGTTTTCAGATGTATTGGAAAATAATAATTATTCAACCGAACTGCCAAAATTTAAATTCACTCCTGGGTATATTACTTGTGGAGCTTCAAGAGATTTAAATATATGTCTTGACTAATCAACATTCTTTTTTACGTGCACTCATCTAATATGGAATATAATTCCCTTTTTCTGTGCAGCCTCCTGGGACATACGGACTTATGCAGTACCCTTTATCTCCTATGCAAAATCAAACCCCCTTTCAGAATCAAGTAAACTCTATACGAGGCGTCAATCCTGAACTGTCCCCCAATTCAGTTCCTAGATCATTTAATGGAATGCAGTTAGGCAACCCTTATCCAGCTGTGCCTGGTATGCCGTATACTGGATCCTATCCTGGTGCTCTCATGAGCAATCGTCCTTTTGGGAATTCTCACAATTTGCTTAAAGTTCCAAGTGCAAACGTGAATGCTATTCCATATAGTCCAGGTAGCAATGGTGGTAACCATACACAAACAGAAGGTCAGCCACATTCGATGTTTATATTTTAGTTTACTGATTGTGCAAGCGAAAATACCATATTCTTCCAAGAGTAGCTTAGCCTGTTAATTATGATGTAATGTCCCCAAAATGCCATGTGCATTTTATTTCCACAGCATGGACATTTCCTGTCTCAAAAAATGAACATGCATGCATGGGTTAGCAAAATTATATAAGGCTATCAAAAGATGCATACAATAATCCAGCATGAATATTTTAGCCGGATTGACAACTCTAATTGTATGTCAAGTGACAAATATTTAATTCTAACTACTCCACTCATCCATATCTAGCATGTATATTGGTTTACCATTTTCCATAGCTGTAAGTGCAAAGTCTGTCGCATTATAAACCTAACTACACGTGTACAGGTCCTCCTGGAGCCAATCTATTTATCTACCACATCCCACAAGAATTTGGGGACCAAGAACTTTCCGAGGCCTTCCAGAGGTTCGGTAGAGTGCTAAGTGCCAAGGTGTTTGTAGACAAAGCCACGGGTGCCAGTAAATGTTTTGGTAAAGTCCCTCACTCGTAGGCTCTCCCTCTCTCTCAGCGCGCTGTGCACGTAATCCATTAATCCGTCTGCAATCTCGTGCAGGTTTTGTAAGCTATGACTCTCCCGTCTCCGCGCAGTCAGCCATTACTATGATGAACGGTTTCCAGCTAGGCGGCAAAAAACTGAAAGTACAACTCAAGAGAGACAACAGCAGGCACAGTAAACCTTTCTGACAAACCGTTTTGCGATTACCCAACCGTGCGATCATGTTCTTGGTACATATTTGTCAGATAGTTGACCGTGACACTGATTGTTTCCCCCTTGGCCGTGGGCGCTGCATGTCTGCAGAATCTGCCAGGGAGCCCCATGTATCTTCCTCGTTCAGTTCAAATTCAATTGGTGCCTTGTGTAATTTCATCTTAGTGTAGCCTTAGCACTTTGTACCATCAGACCACCTTGTAAACATCAGAAATTCAGATTCATTCAATTGTTACTTTTATCTCCTTTGAAAATGGGTTCCTAGTTGCTTAAGCTTGTTTCCTGAGTCGTTCCGTATCATGTCCATGCAGACATGATCATGTTTGCAGAATGTTTCTTGTAGAAGGTTGTCTCTTTTTTTGGCTGGAATTTTGTAGAAGGTTTCCATAGCAGGCTAGCTAGAAATTTTGGCTTTGACCAGTCTAAATACTTAGCTGGTTGGGTTGAAATGGTATTATTAGATTTGTGGAACAAAAATATTTTTAGAACGTTTCTGAAGTTAGGAAAGTATCTTCTGTACTTGATAAAAATGACGGTACAAAAAGGTTCTGTGACACACTACTGTCTTGGTTCCTTTTTTCCTTTGATGAGGAGCCTGTAAAGTCCACTGTGCTGGTAAAACCAAGAAAAACACTGGTTACCAACCAAATTACAAGAGGTGCAAAATTCTCTATTTGAAGGACAGATGGAGTGTTTTCCACACAAGAATTTTTGTCGGGGAGTATTGTCTTGCTTCTTGGTGAGATTAGTGAGAAAGAGCTACTGGGCTTGGGGCCCCACGGGCAAGGAATGTGGGCCCTGCAAGGTTGGCAACAACTGGGCCTGAGAACGCCGTAATGGGCCCCCAGGCTTGGTTCTCCCAACAACAATTTCGTCCTGTTAACTTGAAAAGGAAGGCGCAAGTTGCAGCCGAGACCATCTCGTTCTCGTGGAAAGGGTATCTCACCTGCTGCCAGCATCAATGTGGACAGACATTATTAGCCAGAGTTATGGTTAACCGTCTTCCGTCCATCGAGTCATCATTAGCTGACGTAACTTGCTGCTGGTGATCGACACGACACTTAGTGTTACGTGATGGAGTACTGATTAACTTGTATAGATAAAGATTAACTGATGTAGATCACAATCTGGGAGCAATTGTTTGCTTAAGAGAAATGGAGTGGATAAAGAACAAAGAGAATCCACGACAGGTTCGCCGGGTTGGTTGTCAGTGGAAGTGAGGTGCACATACTGTGTAACTCGGTAATAGCAGCAGCTCCATACGCAGAGTACGTGCATATCGCCCATAAATAGATCACCTGTCAGAGCTTTGGAGAGACAGTTAGACGTAGCAAGTACCGAATTCAGTTACAATTGCACGGAGATGTACAGTAAACTGTGCAAGTAAGTCCATGTGGAGCTATATGTACTGCATGCATACATAGTGCTTTGAAGGTAAAATGCCTACATAGCTGAACTGGTAGTTACACTCAACTCTAAACTTTCATAACTGCGTTTAACATGTTGTTGTTGGAGTTACAGATCCTTAAGTGGTGAAAATAAAAAAATAAACAGACTTTAATATCCCAATGAAATCAGCCACATCTCACATAAAACATGATAAGTTGAGCTAAGTTTTCTTTGCACATTATGTCGACAGACGATCCGATCACAATTGCACAAGCAAAGCGGAAATGTCACCCAATTACGTACGTACAAATTACCAGGTAATAATCCACAGAGCTACAAAGAACTAGCTAGGCACGGACCAAGCCTTGCACGGTAGCAGCGCCGGCGACGGCGCCCTTGCCCTTGACGGCGAGGTAGTAGGGCAGGAAGGAGCCCCGGTCCATGGGCGCGGACGGGGTGACCTGCAGGAACATGTAGTTGCCGGCGAAGAGGTCCCCGACCAAGGGCCCGCCCTCCCGGAGCCTGCCCACCACCTTGGCCACCTTGGCCCGCACCCGGCCGCCCATCGCCGCCGCCTTCCGCCGCAGCGCCCTCGCCAGGCTCGAGATCCTCAGCCTGCGCGCCGGACGCCTGCGCCCGCTGGAGAAGGACGAGGATGACGCGCGACGACGGCGCCACGACGTCCTCCGGGCGACGATCGCGGCGGCCGCGTGGCGGTAGTAGTGGTCCAGCGAGGCGGCGACGGCGTAGTGCGCGTCCTCTTGGCCGGGGCTGGCGGGAGGCGGCGGTGCGGGAGGGAGCTTCTTGAGCTTTTGGTAGGAGAAGCTGCTCATGGCGAGGTAGGACGACGAGGGCGGCATGGCGAGCCGGAGCGTGGAAGAATGAAGAAGAGATCGTGGCTAACTAGGGATGGTGGCTGCTGGATCGTGAGGACGCTCGACGTGTACTAGTAGTAGTGTTGCGCGCGCGTACATCGTTCCTGTGTCGCAGTGGTGTGTGGCTACTGACTACTGACAACGTAGCATTGTCTGTAGAGACCGGTCGGGACCCCTGCAGATCCCTACCTGACATTGCCGGCCAGTAGTATGCATCCGGCCAGTAGTATGCATAACCAGGGATCCTACTTGAAACTCGCACATAATCTTTGCGTGAACTAGCTGAATAACCGTATTTTGTTTCAGATAAAAAATGCTTGCAGGTATTTTTGGTGCCAGTAATGCTTAGTACAAGTTAGTACTATACTCCCTTCCTTCCAAATTATGTTGCATATAAAATTTAATCACAGTTAAAAATAATGATTTTTTTGCGAGGAACAAAAAAGAATGAAATTTTGACTGAATATATATGAACAATTATCATTAAACTTATATATGTTGTATGCATTAGATATTGAAAAATTAATATATTTGTCTGAATAGTTAAACTCCGCAAAGTTCAACTTTGACTGAAAATTGTATGCAACACATTTTGAGACGGAGGAAGTACTAGCCGCGGCATCGTCAGTGGAAAATAATGGATTTGCGGAGCCTAATTCATAAAGTTCCAAATCAAAACTATGCTCCATCTTTGAATGGTCATACACTGACTGCATACATGAACTAATAAACTCGCACTAGCTGATGACGGCAAGCGTTAATGTGTCTTCGCAACCCGGCATACGTCGCTATGTTTATCCGAGTTCCGTCTGGGTTTGGCTCCTGCCCGTCACGGTCACGTCATTACATCCGTGCTCCGTGTCATGGTGATCTAGCTAAGCCTAAGCTGGGGTTGGTGACAGGGAACGGCGGCGTAGTTAAGGAGGGCAAAGATGTGGTTGGGGCAATGGATGAATGGATGGGCAGGAACAGGACAGAGTTGTTTAGTTTGGCAGGACACTGTTGGTTGGCGGATGACTGCTGCGTGATCTTTCATTGATGTTGCCACCCCGCCGCACTCATCAGTGCTCGCTAACTAAACAGTACTCGGTGGTACAAGGGCATAGCATCGCTGGTGGATGGTCTCCTCGCACGTCCGTCGAGTGGCGGCCGTGCCGTCCTGGGAGCGTACAATCTGCGTGTTCCAGCGGCGGTAGAGGGGGATTGACGGCGACCGCGCAACCGAAACGTACGTACAGAGCTCGGTGTCGCTGTCGATTTTGGCAGTCATGTCGGCACCGGCACCGCAGACAGACGGCCAGCGAACAAACAGCTTGCCGTGACAGGCGTCCGGCACAACACTGGCCGATGGCCGGCCAGCCGCCTACATAAACTGGCCGCGTCTTCCACCTGCGCAAGATTCAGTCCCAGGCAGCAGGATGAAGCATCACACGCACAAAGAACAAGCCCCAAGAACCGGAGAGAAAATGCTATGTCTTCTCATGTAAAAAGTGTTTACACTCGAAGATCCTCTTCTGAACAGCGGCAGCAGTACACAGCGGCAAACCCAGCCAAGCATGCGTGCGCTAGAGAAGGGGCCTGCCACCGCTGTGGCTTTGACCACCACTACGAGCACGGCTAGCATAGCTTGCCCATTGTTGCCTTACTTGGCCTGACGCCTGACTTATACCCATCCGTATTTACATCAACTAACAAGTATAACAGGCTAACAGCGCGCCTGAGACAGGGGGACGCGGAGTTGTGCTTCACCACCCGCCCGGACATCTGTTAACCAGAGAAGAAAAAACCGCTGAGGCTTAGCCTCTATTTGGAAAATCTCTAATTTGAACCATCTGGTTAATTAGCCGCACATTTTCATCTTCTGTCACAGTAGGCTCCTCAGCAGAGTACAAGATATAAGGGCTACCAGGACCCAGTGACAGGAGCGCCTCCGGCTGGAATTAGCTGCAATGGGTCAATGGCATACGATAGTTAGTGAATTCTTAAAAGAAATGCAACATCAAGTAAGGGAGGGACACATGCATAAGTAAAAGGCTGATCGGCTGACCAGAAAATATGTTGTGAGCCTATGTTGAACATCGCATTTTATTAACATTATTATCAGTAGCTGGATACAGATACATAGCCCTTGATAAGTACTGATAAAGATCAAAGAAAAATACCCGTTCATAACTTTCAAAAGAACATACTGTACCATAATGGCACAGTAGAGGCCCTAGACACCTAAGACATAGCAGGTGGGAAGCCAAAATGAATTGTTCAGTTTGACTGCTATATTTTGCCTGATGCTATCATGAAATAATAACTTTGGAAAGCTTTGGAAACTAATCCCATAACTTATCAGTTAGGCATCCAGATAAATATTGCCAAGGTACCAACGAAATGAACTGAAATTTTCAGTTAAATAGTTGAACCTTTGGACAAGGTTTTACTTCCTTTGCCCAGATTCTACAGTGCAGAAAAAAAACATAAGTACGGATAATAAAGAATGAGAAATAACTCACATGTTTGCGGTGCAGGGGCCACATTCGACATTCCAGCAGAAGGACCTGTTGTTGCACGCTCACTCGGAGGATGTGCATCACCAAAAGAAACAGCGGGCAAAGGTGGCTCCGGAAGAGCTGGAGGGGACAGAACAGGTGATCTAGTGTGCATGCTGGGATCATGTGGAGGATGACGAACAGAAGGCGGCAAAGCAGCAGGATAAGTAGATCGGTGACCATTGGCCACAGGCTCAGCAGCTGGTGTTACAGGAACCTTATTCTTGGCCTTTTTGCCATATGGACACCCAGATGGTGGTGGAGCAACATGTCTGGGTGTATGTACAGGGCGATTAATCGGGGGAGCAGCAGGAGCCAAATGCCTGTTGTCTTCATGACCATGGTGATGGTGATGATGGCCGTGATGACCATGATGTTGCATGGGCGATGGACTAGGTGCATCAGAACTGCCCCTGCTATGTAAAGAATGTCTAAGATAGGAGGAAAGTCTTATCTGCTTTACTTTGCCAAATACGGTATGGTTCAGACCAAGGTTCCCTGAAGATGAGTTGGTAATTTTTTGTGCCAACTGCTTCATCCTTGGTACAGATGGCTGTTGATTCCCAACAATACGAACAATGTAGGTCTCAACAATAGTTGGAGGAAGAATTGTTGAACCTTGCAAATTTCCCAATTTGATGAACAGATTCTGCAATGCACAATAAACGAAGTTCAATTAAAGAAGAAAAGGAGGGCATTGTACACTACTGCACACCAGTACTGAAAATTTCGAAATTAAAGCCCCAGTCCTATTGGTATTCCAGAAGTGTCGAACAGAGTAGGACAGAAGAATGGGAGAGATGCATGTGAAGATTAAATAATGACATAGCTTGAGTTAGGATCAGCAAATATAGGCTTGCCATCATGTCTTTAAGAACCACACTACAGCACTACAGGCACACCCTCTGGCTGATCGACCTACATTCTCCCCTACAAAGTAATATGGGCAAACACGGCCGATGGAGGCTTTCTTACATATACCCATCCAAAAACAAAAGACAGATTGGAAGATGCAACAAGCTTATTAGGTCGTACAAGTGGATCTATCACATACATAAAGAAACAAACAAGTAACCAAACCCTTCAGACATACTCCATCCGTTCTCTTTTGGTCTACATTCTACAAATTTTAAGACCAATTAGCAAGTCATTTAATACAACTTTCAACCAATACACGCCGCATTAAAATTAATGGCATTCAATCGATAGAGTAGGACTGCTTCGTTTTTTGTGGTGTTGTTGATTACAAAGCTACAATCTTAGACTAATATGGAACAAAAAATTTAGTCCAAGATGTATACTAAAACAGAACGGAGTGAGTATTCAACAATGAATGTGATGGACAAAAAAGGAACAAGGTGAGAAGGTAGCACTGACCTCGTTAGCATCGAGCAGCAGTCCTGTCTTCATCTGATCCTTTAACTCATCAGTTCTGTCTTGCACTTTGTAGATTGGGAAATTCAGAGTGAAATTAAAGCTTGCACGGTGAGCTTGAGGAAGAAAAACATTTTGCGCAGGAATTACTGTTATTCCTCCAGGGAATTTAAGCACTTCAAAGGACGATGAATTGCCAAAGAGGGACTCGGTCAAGTGGAGCGTAGACTGCCGCACAACCAAGGACATGAAGGAGGACCTAAGAATGCTCAAATATGTCGATGATATAGTCAAGTTCTTCGGATAAGGCACGATGCTGAAGACGACATTTGTCCAGTTCGATCCAGCTAGCGGATGCAGTAAATTTACAACCACCTGCGTGTGTATTCAAGTATCAGTCAACGCATGTGGAAGAACACATCAAGAAGTGAAATAAAAGATGTTGGGAGGGGCATACAATTGAGTTGGGAATGCCAATTTCCGCATAGATGTCCAGTTCGAGCTTAGATTTATTTCCAAGGAGCTCGGGGACCGTCTTCTGCAGCCTAAAACTTGCCACTATATCATCTGGAAAAACAGAGTTTCATTAGGCACATGATATATCGATATGTCTAGCACTCTTGTATTTACAATAGAATAAAGAACGGTGGTTGACGCAACTGCTTAAACTGAACTGGAAAAAACAGAACCACAACGCTCCAAACAGTGCCACTTTAGTAAGTTCTATGTTTAGACCTTTGGAAAGGACTCGTTTAACGTTTGGGGAAATATTAGATCACACCCAAATTTCATGGACAGTGATCTATCATGGCTCAATCCTTTCTCATAGCTGTTACAATAACGCAGAACAGGAATTGACAGCAACTCCATCCCTTTAGCAGCTCACGTAGCTTTCCATCAATGGTGAAAATCTATCTCGAATAACAACGGTGCAAGATCATGCTGGACTAACACACTAAGACAGTTTTGGGACGGCAACCAATCCATACCAAGGGTAATACAGTTGCTGCAGACGCTTTCCTCCACCTACTACTCATTTCCTAAAAATAGCACCGACACATGCCTAAGAAACACGGATCAAATACAGACATTGAGTGACCTCCCTGAAACCAGGCAATGCCAATATGTGCAGCACTCTTATGCACGATAGAATAAAGAACGGTGGTTGGCGTAATTGCTTAAACTGAACTGGAAAAATCGGAACCACAACGCTCCAAATAGTGCCACTTTAGTAAGTTGTCTCTTTAGACCTTTGGAAAGGATTCATTTAACGTCTGGGAATAGATGATCACACCTAGAATTCATGGACAGTGATCTATCACGGCTCAAAATCCTTTATCACAGCTGTTACAATATAACAGGAATCAGAAATTGACAGCAACTCCATCCCTTTAGCAGCAGCTCACGTAGCTTTCAACCAATAATTCTACAGCCTGATGAAAAAGTATCTCCATTAACAAAGGTGCAAGATGATGCTGGACTAGCATACTATTTTTTTTATTTGAGATGCTGGACTAGCATACTAAAGAGTGTTTTGGGACTGCAAGCAATCCATACTGAGGGTAATACAGTTGCGGCAGACGTTTTCTCAACCTACCCATTTTCCTAAAAATAGCACCGACACATGCTTAAGAAAATGAAATACAGAGATTGAAGGAGGTTCCAGAAACCATGCATCGCGACTAAATCATGTGGCAATGCTCTAAGTAAATCATTTGGGACGGCAACCGATCCATACCGAGAGTGATACGGTTTCGGAGTTTTTCTCAACCTGCTCACTTGTCCGAAAATACTAGTAGCACCGACACACGCTTAAGGAAGAGCGATCAACTACAGACACTGAAACACTCCGGAAACGAGTGACTGGGCCTAAATCAGTAGACGACGCTCTACATCAGCAGATGGAAGTAGTAGGTCTAAGAGAACATGCAGCGCCTTCACCAGTCTGCTCACTGCTGGTTCAGAAGGCACGGTGTGGGTTTCCGTACACTCAGATCTAGAAACTTCCCCGGTACGGACCGAACAATAACCCGGCCGACAGCCAGGGAAGCCCGAAATCGAAAACGAGATCTCGCAATGCCGTACGATGTGGGCTGGCTGGGAGACGGACGCTCACCTTGGAACACGAGGCCCGGATCCGGCGCGTCCTCGTCGCCGGCCCCCCTCCCTTGGCCCGCGAAGGGCGGCAGCCAGAAGAGCGCGGAGAGCAGCACGGCCGCGCCGAGCACGAGCGCCGCCACGCATTGCAGCCGCACGGCGCCGCCACAGCCGCATCGCCCGCTACCTTCGCCGCCGGGGCCACCTTCCCCGGAGCCGTCGGGCGGGCGCTGGCGCTGGCCCCCTGCGTCCTTCCCCATGCGCGCGGCCGGGCTAGGATCTCACGCATCCCGGGCGGCCCTCGGCGAGGAGAGCGGGCGCCGCGCCGCCATTGCCGCCAGCCGCTGCTCGCTTGCCCGGTGGGTGGCTGGCTGGTAGGTCCGGTGCGGCGGCCGCTGCTGGTCGCTGGATTGCTTGCTTAAGGAGGAGGCGAGGAGCGGGGATGGGGTGCGGTGGGCGAGGAAGGTGAGAGAAAGTGAGAGGTAAACCGAAGCGCAGGAGCAGGAGCGAGAGAGAGCTTGGTAGGAGCGGCGGTTGGGGACTAATTTGCTTCCAGTGTGTGTGCTTAGCTTAGCTTGGCTTGGTGTTGGTGGGGCGTGAAAAGAAAGCGCGATCGGATCGGATTATTGAATCGCGCTTTGAGCTGCGTTAGTGCCGACTAATTGCTGCTTTTTTTCTTTTGTGTGTGCTTTTCTCTGTGTGTGTGTGTGATGATACTGGTACAAACGGGATTTGTCCCCTAGTTTCGGTTTTGTTTCTACCTGGGTTTTCCTTTTGTTGCGGACGAAGGTGCTGTGGATTTTGAATTCGGGAGGAGGGCAAACGTAGGAGGAACAGGAGGGATCCCATGTGGTGGATGGGTATGTGGGTGGAGCTGTGAGAGGGTGGATGTTAGGTGGCGTGTGGTTGTCTGACTTATCGTGCATGCCACTGGTGTTACACTGCCACAGGGTATTTGGTATTTGGTAGCAGCACCCTAGCACATGGCCACAGGGTGCATACAATATTTGGCCAACCAAATTACAACATTGTCCACCGCTCAATATTTGGTCTAAACCACATGATTTAACACTTTCTTGGTGAGGAAATAACCTGCAGGTCGATGATTGTAAGGGCAATGCCACGCTCAGAGTTTAAATCAGAGGTTTAATATTTTATTGTCTAATAAAAAATGTGGAACTTTTTCAGTCGGAGGCAACAACAAAGCGTCTCTGATGCATTCGTTAATCTCAAGACCGTCGGATCAGTTTCTTGGACTCATACTCTCGGAGATGCTCATAGGAGTAGATGTGTGTACGTTCATACGGGTTGAACGTATGTATTTATTGTGAACGTCTGTGTCTGTACCGTGTTTCACAAAACAAAACAAAAAACACTTTCTTGGTGTGTCATCGTGTACAACTTGGAATGGGAAACATTAGAAGGAGGGAGGAGGAAGATGGAGGAGAAAATGATTTTGACTATGAATAACTATGCTTAAGATGGCGTCGGTCTGGCAATAAGCCCCTTCATCCAGGCTTACACATAATCTTTCAAGAGACATTTCTACACCCATAACATAGATGGGTATTGAGATCCTAGTCATGGAGCTTTGGTACATCTCTATTTCGTTCGGTGTCTTTGGTGTTTGGTTTCTCTTGTATCTTTTTTGTTTAAATCATTTATCTACTTTGTAAGAGAGTTTCATCGTAACCTTGTATCAGTTCGAACGTTGTTGCTTTATTTATAAAGTGGGTTTAAAACCTGTTTCGAGACAATAGACGAGTACAGTGATCGACATGGACGAGGCAATTCTTGGGGTAAACATGTGCTCGACAACTGGCTAAAGCCATGGAAGCAACCGAGGCGGAGCTTGCCGCGTCCTCCAAGGGGGAGGATGAGGGAGCCTCGGCCGCGGTATGGGCAGAAGGCGCCGGGGATTGCAATTGGGCCTAACCATCCATCTGATGTTATATACAAAACCTTGTTGTTCTTGCAGCTGTGGAGTATCAACTCCAAAACTAGCGACAAGGAAGGTCTCCGTTGGTTGATGAATGAGCTCCGGGAAATCTACTTTCGTTCGCGCGCTTGATGGTGCATGAAGTCTACCCTCGGCTGCCCCGGCTCTCCAATGGTGCCCCAGTGAGGTCTAGTAGCCTTAGTTTGTTCAGTTGCTTTGGTGGTCTTGTTTCGGCTAAGTCCCTTGTTTCCCGTACTTTTGGCTATGTTGTCCGCCGCAGCAGTGTGTAATAACTTTATGAACCTCGCCGGAGCTTTATTAATTTAAAGTCGGGTAATAATGCCTTTTATCTAAAAAAGAATACCTTACTAGAGTGGATGCTGGGAGCGCAATTAACACGTTCATGTATAAAGCCAACAGAGAGGAGAGCTAGTGCGTGTATTGATCGATTATTATCACTTGTGTACGTGTCACCGCGCGCGAAGGAAGAAAAGAAGTTGGTCTACGAACGAACGTGGGACGCCGCTTTCGTCTTTCGGGGAAGCCGTTCTTATCCATGACTCCATGAGCGAAGCAAGAACAGTGGACAGCGATGGAGCGCGAGGCACCGATTCGGTGGCACAATGGATCCTCTCCGTTGCGGCGTGATAGCTAGCTGGTGGCCGTGTAGCTGGATGGGTGAGCCACCGAACGACTCGGGACGGAAACACCCGTGACCGCGGAGGGCCCGGCTAAGCAGCTTCGTCCCGCGCCCGGTCCTAGAGGCCCACCGGTCAGTGGAGCAGTCTCTCTGGTGTATCGTCTAGCTGGTCCACGTGCTCTTCCCGTAGATTACGAACGACGACGTGATCGGCGGGCGCGCCCGACGGCGACCGGCGGCGGAGAAGAACAGTACCATGACGCCGGGAGCTACACCGCACCGAGCCACCGAGAGAAACGGAGCAGCGCCCCGCCACTGCCTCGTGGGGCAGGCTGTTCGGCAGGACCCGCCCGTCAGCGGGCGGGCGGCCAAAAGCGAGGCGTAGGCGCGCGGTCGCTGGATTCAGTTGGGAACTCGCTGTCGGCGATTGACGAGGAGAGGCGCCATGCCGCTGCCACTGCCATGCCACGGTCGCGTCCGCCGTCGCCGTCGATCGATGAGAGACCATGCAGCGCAAACCTACCAGCCGCTCAGCCTCAGCTGACCTCACCTCACGGCTCACGCCCGGCCTCTCTAGAAGATCGGGATGTAGCACGCGACTGTGGGTTTGGTTGGAGACTTGGAGCATGCTGTGTACTGTACTTCGTCTGTTAGGAGGCTTATTACGATGGTGTTCGAACGTCAGGCTCTTCTTAATTGTGTGCCTGTGATGGCTCATTAAGGTCCCGATTGGTTTTTTTCTTTTTTGAGATACACCGCCTTTATTAAACCTCCATGAACAAGGGAATACAAATGCCTTCAGGCACACAATGATGGTTGATGGGCACTCGGGCACTAATGAAGTAATCATCATCTTGGGCTGGGCTCATGATTCATGCCTACACCCAATACGAATCACAAATCAATTCACTGGTCTAGACGTTTTCTTCAGCAATCATTCGCAGCAGACTATTATAGAGTTTAACAACACACCGCAAGAGTTTGTGCAGCTAATTAACTGCAAAAATTGTGCAAGACATAGCGTCTCGGACAAGAATTGCGAGGACCATTCTTCTCTTGACAACCTTGATAGAAATTTCAGAACCGATCTAAAAACCGTGCCTACAAAACTTTAATCTTTCAACATCATCATCATCATCGATTGCAAAAATATCATATTTGGTCAAATTTAATTATGCCCAAAAAAGATTGCAAATCCACCAGTGTAACGTCTATCATCATGATAACCTCACCTGTAAATGTGATGTCAGTTCTGAGTGTGCCTTGAATATAGCGCAAGATCCTTTTTGCAGCAATCCCGTGGGATGTGGTAAGAGCATGAAGAAATCGACAAATTTTGTTAACAACAAAGGACAAATCCGGACGTGTCAACGCAAGATAATGTAAGGCGCCAACAAAGCCTATGTATTGAGTGCAATCCTTGGCCTAAGGGGTGTACCATCGGTGAGAGATGATCTTTCATTGCTTGACAAAGGTGTAGGACAAGTGTTGCACTTAATCATACCAACTCGAGCAAGCAAATCAGCGGCATACTCGTCTTGAGACAATAACAATCTGTCTTAACTTCAATTCCCAAAAAGAAGTGTAAATCACCAAGATTTTCGAGTGCAAAGTCTTCACGTAAATCCCCAAGGAGAGACACAATAATATCATTGGCATTTTAAGAAAAACATAGTTATATCTAACTTATTATAGATGAAAAGGGATGTGTCAGCCTTATAAGATATAAAGCTAAGTGCAAGAAACCATGTGCGATGAGCTTGTTTTAGTCCTTAGAGTGCCTTGTCAAGCTTGCAAATGTGATGCAGAAGGTTTGGATCATGAAACCCAGGTGATTGCTTCATGTAAACTTCCTCTTCCAGACCACCATGAAGAAACACGTTCTTGACATCCATTTGACGGAGACTTAATCCACGAGAAATCGAAAGAGCTAAGACAAGGTGAATAGTGGCCGCTTTGACAACATGACGGAAGGTGTTTTCATAGTCGATGCCATAACGTTGCTTGATGCCCTTGGCAACGAGGCGTGCTTTTTACCTGTCAGTGGTGTCATCCGCATTTTTCTTGATGCGGTATACCCACTTGCAATCAATCAAATTTTTCTTAGTGCTAGGGATACAGTATGCAATATCTTGTTATGAATCAATGCACTGTATTCATCTTTCATATCTTTGTGCCACCTTTGATCACCCAAGGCTTCCGAGGTACTATGCGTTTATCCTATAGAGGTTAGCATGCCATATCGTATTGTACCATATGTTAAGTTTTGGAATTTTTGATACCTTTTTGAAGATGTGTGCGAGGTTCAGTTGTAGAAGGCAGTGCAAGATCAACAACCACAAAAGTTTTGGGCTCTGAATCTAGGGTTACAAGGGTAGAGATCCTACTGGATACGACTAAGCCTAGACACAACTACTATGCTAAGTACTTCTTGTCTTGCACATTAAGGATCTGATTGACATAAGTTTTTTTAGGGCAAATTCGACCGACATACGTCATAGACCGGATCCGGCAACTTGTCTCCAGGCAGTATCCCACCCACCCACTAGTTTTCTTCTCCGGCAACTAGGCCACCCGGTTGTGCCATAAGCCTCACCACCATCTGTGGGCCACCCAGGATTACCGGAATCAAGGCGGTATACCTAGGTGGCATTGGCATATCCCCAACACCCATCGTTTGCGAACCCACAGAAAAAGGAAACTTTCTCAGCTTATACTGTCTACCTACCATCGTGCGAGATACCAAGCGCGCATACATATTCTGCAACTCATGTCAGGCTTTTTTTTCGCAGGGGCATGTGAGGCTGGTCTTTGATCTTGATAGTCCTCGGAGCAAGACTGGTAGTGGACGCTCGTGTCGAAGTAGAGATAGAAATGAATCACCATTAGAATTCCCTCTCACCCTCTTTACTTCGTACGAAGTAACTGATGACCCACAAGTATAGGGGATCGCAACAGTCTTCGAGGGAAGTAAAACCCAAATTTATTGATTCGACACAAGGGGAGGTAAAGAATACTTATAAGCCTTAACAACTGAGTCGTCAATTCAGCTGCACACTGGAAAAGCACTAGTAACGGGGGTGATGTGAAAGCAGCGGTAATATGAGAGCAGTAGTAACAGTAGCACGAGCAGCGGTAATAGTAATATGAGAGCAATGGCACCGGAAAATAGTTGATACTACTTCCAATGACATGTAGAACGAGTATATGATGATGAGAGATGGACCGGGGTTCCCAGCTATCTACACTAGTGGTAACTCTCCAATAACAAGTGTTGGGTGAACAAATTACAGTTGGGCAATTGATAGGATTGCAATAGCATTAAGACAGAACATCAAGATTATTAATCATGTAGGCATGTTTTCCATATATAGTCATACGTGCTCGCAATGAGAAACTTGCATAACATCTTTTGTCCTACCAGCCGGTGGCAGCTGGGCCTCAAGGAAATCTACTGGAAATTAAGGTACTCCTTTTAATAGAGCACCGGAGCAAAGCATTAACACTCCGTGAAAACATGTGATCCTCATATCCAAGCCTTCCCTCCAGGTTGTCCCAATTTCTGTCACTTTGGGGCCTTTGGTTCCGGACATAGACATGTGCAAACAACTTGTAGATACAATCTAAGCAATAAGTAGAGCTTAAATCTAAGATCATGCCACTCGGGCCCTAGTGACAAGCATTAAACACAACAAGATTGCAGCAACAATAACTTCACAAACTTTATAGATAGACTAATCATAATGTAACAATCCATCGGATCCCAACAAACACAACACCGATTACATCGGATGAATCTCAATCATGTAAGGCAGCTCATGAGATCATTGTATTGAAGTACATGGGGGAGAGAGTACCAACTAGCTACAGCTAGAACCCGTAGTCCATGGGGGAACTACTCACGGAGCATGATGGAGGCGGTGGCGTCGATGGAGATGGCTTCCGGGGGCACTTCCCCATCCCGGCAGGGTGCCGGAACAGAGACTTCTGTCCCCCGAATTGGAGTTTCGCGATGGTGGCGGCGCCCCTGGAGTCTTTCTGGAGTTTCGTCAATCGGTATCGCGTTTTTAGGTCGAAAGGGCTCTTATAGGCGAAGAGGCGGCGCAGGAGGGGCACCAGGGCGCCCTCCCCATAGGCCGGCGCGGCGAGGGGCCTACCCGCGCAGCCCTATGGTGTGGGGCCCCTGGGCCTCCCCTCCGGGTCTCCTTCGGTGTCCTGGTCCGTCTCGGTGAATTATGATGTTTGGTCTTCGTTTCGTCGAATTCCGAGAATATTGCCCGAACGACCTTTCTCGGAACCAAAAACAGCGAGAAAACGGAACCGGCACTTCAGCATCTTGTTAATAGGTTAGTTCCATAAAATGCATAAAAACATTATAAAGTGCAAGCAAAACATGTAAGTATTGTCATAAAACAAGCATGGAACATCAGAAATTATAGGTACGTTGGAGACGTATCAGCATCCCCAAGCTTAGTTCCTGCTCGCCCTCGAGTAGGTAAACGATAAAAAAGAGTAATTTCTGTAGTGGCATGCTACTTACATAATCTTGATCATACTATTATAAAGCATATGAGATGAATGCAGTGACTCAAGGCAATGATCTATAGTTGCTAACAAATAGATAACATATAGCAAAACTTTTCATGAATAGTACTTTCAAGACAAGCATCGAAAGTCTTGCATAAGAGTTAACTCATAAAGCGATAAATTCAAAGTAAAGGCATTGAAGCAACACAGAGGAAGATTTAAGTTTCAGCAATTGCTTTCAACTTTCAACATGTAAATCTCATGGATAATGGTCAACACAAAGTAATATGATGAATGCAAATATGCAAGTATGTAAGAATCAATGCATAGTTAACACAAGTGTTTGCTTCTAAGATGGAAGGAAGTGGGTAAACCGACTCAACATAAAGTAAAAGAAAGGCCCTTCGCAGAGGGAAGCAGGGATTAAATCATGTGCTAGAGCTTTTTAAGTTTTGAAATCATATAGAGAGCATACAAATAAAGTTTTGAGAGGTGTTTGTTGTTGTGAACGAATGGTAATGGGTACTCTAACTACCTTATCAACCAGACTTTCAAGAGCGGCTCCCATGAAGGACGTTATCTCTACCGACGAAGGTAGATCATCCCTCTTCTCTTTTGTGTACACATGTACTTTAGTTTAGTTTTTATTTTTTTATTTTTTTAGATGACACTCCTCCCAACCTTTGCTTTCTCAAGCCATGGCTAACCGAATCCTCGGGTGCCTTCCAACAATCACATACCATGAAGGAGTGTCTATTTGCAAAATTAAGTTGCTTACTGATGAATAGAGCAAAACATGTGAAGAGAATTATTAATGAAAGTTGATTAATTGGGGGCTGGGAACCCCGCGCCAGCTCTTTTTACAAAATTATTGGATAAGCGGATGAAGCCACTAGTCCATTGTGAAAGTCTGTCAAAAGTAAATGACAAGATCGAAAGATAAAACACCACATACTTCCTCATGAGCTATAAAACATTGACACAAATAAGAGATAATAACTTTTGAATTGTTTAAAGGTAGCACATGAAGTATTTACTTGGAATGGCAGAAATACCACATAGTAGGTAGATATGGTGGACACAAATGGCATAGGTTTTGGCTCAAGATTTTGGATGCACGAGAAGCATTTCCTCTCAGTACAAGGCTTTGGCTAGCAAGGTTGTTTGAAGCAAACACAAGTATGAACCGATACTGACAAAACTTACATAAGAACATATTGCAAGCATTATAAGACTCTACACTCGTCTTCCTTGTTGCTCAAACACTTTTACCGAGAAAATATCTAGACCTTAGAGAGACCAATCATGCAAACCCAGTTTCAACAAGCTCTACGGTATTTCTCCACTAATAGGTTTAAACTACATGATGCAAGAGCTTAATCATGATCTACTTGAGAGCTCAAAACAATTGCCAAGTATCAAATTATTCAAGACAGTATGAGGCATTTTCTGTTTCCAACCAAATAACAATAAGTGCAATAGCTTTCAACTCCGCCATGAACATTAAAATAAAGCTAAGAACACCAGTGTTCATATGAAAAAGCGGAGCGTGTCTCTCTCCCACACAAGGATTGCTAGGATCCGAATTTATTCAAACATAAACAAAAATAAAAACAAACAGACGCTCCAAGTAAAGCACATATGATGTGACCGAATAAAAATATAGTTTCAATAGAAGAAACCTGATAAGTTGACGAAGAAGGGGATGCCTTGGGCATCCCCAAGCTTAGACGCTTGAGTCTTCTTGAAATATGCAGGGATGAACCACGGGGGCATCACCAAGCTTAGACTTTTCACTCTTCTTGATCATATATCATCCTCCTCTCTTGACCCTTGAAAACTTCCTTCACACCAAACTTCTCATAAACTTCATTAGAGGGGTTAGTACTCAAAAAACTTGAATCCACCTTGTTCCTGTAGTGACACATTGCAAGAACTCAATAAAACATTAGCTACAGCTCTCCACGTCTAGAAAGCCTTGCTTAAAGTTCACAAGAGACAATGCAAAAAACAGAGACAGAATCTGCCAAAACAGAACAGCCAGTAAACATGAATTTTAAACAGGTACTTCCGTTGCTCAAATCAGAAAACTCAAAACTAATGAAAGTTGCGTACATATCTGAGGAACGCGCACGTAAATTGGCAGATTTTTCTGAGTTACCTACAGAGAATCATACCCAGATTCGTGACAGATAGAAATCTGTTTCTGTGCAGAAATCCAAATCTAGTATCAACCTTCTATTAGAGACTTCACTTGGCACAACAATGCAATAAAATAAAGATAAGGAGAGGTTGCTACAGTAGTAACAACTTCCAAGACACAACAAAACAGTATCAAAATAAAGACATGGGTTATCTCCCAAGAAGTGCTTTCTTTATAGCCATTAAGATGGGCTCAGCAATTTTAATGATGCTCACATGGAGAATAGAAATTGAAGCAAAAGAGAGCATCAAAAAGCAAGTTCAAAACACATTTAAGTCTAACCCTCTTCCTATGCATAGAAATCTTGTACACAAATAAATTCATGAAGAACAAAGTGACAAGCATAAGAAGATAAAACAAGAGTAACTTCAAAAGTTTCAGCATATAGAGAGGTGTTTTAGTACCATGCAAATTTCTACAACCATATTTTCCTCTCTCATAATAATTTTCAGTAGCTTCATGGATAAACTCAACAATATAACTATCACATAAAGCATATTTCTCATGATCCATAAACACATAATTTTTATCAAGCTCAGAAATAATAGGATCAAAGCTTTCAAACTCACTTTTATCAATAATATAACAAGATGATTGATCAATCTCAAAAGATATGGGACTCATAGA
Organism: Lolium rigidum; assembly: GCF_022539505.1. Classification (NCBI taxonomy): domain Eukaryota; kingdom Viridiplantae; phylum Streptophyta; class Magnoliopsida; order Poales; family Poaceae; genus Lolium; species Lolium rigidum. The sequence goes on along the minus strand of NC_061513.1, from coordinate 32,457,470 downwards.
TAAAGTCAAGAACTCTCCAATCCCATTTTCATTAGTAGTACAATTAATATTATCAAGTAACATAGGACCATCATCTAGAGATTTATCATAAACATTTGCCAAGCAAAACTCTTTAGTACCATGCATTTCGACATCGAGCACAAACAAAGCATTATCATAAGATTTATCAAAGTAGCATGGATTATCATAGATAACAGTAGCATAATTATTCTCACAAGTTTTACTAATAGGAAATATTTCAAGAGAATCCACAGGAACATAACATTCAACCTCCTTTGGTAAGCATGGAGGACAATCAAATAATGTAAGAGATAAAGAGTTACTCTCATTAGAAGGTTGGCATGGGTAGCTAATCCATTCTTCCTCCTTTTGTTCATCCCTCTCCTCTTCTTTTTCATCCAATGGGCTTTCAGGTTCATCAATTTCCTCCTCTTTTTCATCCAATGAGCTTTCAGGTTCATCAATTTCTTCTTCCACAGGTTCCTGCAAATTGTGAGTGCATTCTTGTGCATTAATGAGTCTCTCTTTATAATCAATGATATAAGGATTATCACTGTAGCTTTCTATGCAAAAATTAAGGATAGAAGAGACATAATCTTTAAGGTCCTTACAAACAACACAAGTTTCATAATTTTTAACAATGAAGGATTCTATTTCAGAGGCTCCCATAAATATGACAAATTGTTCTACCTCTTCGAACCCAAGATGAATATAGTTATTCCAATTATAGTTCTTAATCAAAACTTCTTCACTAAAGCCACATTGAAATTTCAGATGCTTAGTATCCTCTTTAGAGCAACAGTTTATATTATGGCGTTTAATCAAGATTTTAGCAATTGTATTCAATTTTTCTATCACAGCACTCATAACTTTACCCGTTCTTGATTCTCTATAATTATTATATAATTCAATAAGCTCCAAATAGGTTGTAGGTTTTCCCATAGCAACAGTTTTTAATTTTTCGGTTTTTCAAAATTTTATGGATTTTCGGGTATATAGGGAAAGTAAAACAAAACAAAAACAAAAGTAAACTAAGCAAAATAAAACTATACAGGAATAAAATAAGCACAAATAAACTAAACAAAAGTAAACTAAGCAAAACAAAATAAAATAAAGCAGAGATAGAGGTAGAGTGTACTCCCCAGGTGAACTTATGAGTAGAGCTATGCCTCCCCGGCAACGGCGCCAGAAAATAGTCTTGATGACCCACAAGTATAGGGGATCGCAACAGTCTTCGAGGGAAGTAAAACCCAAATTTATTGATTCGACACAAGGGGAGGTAAAGAATACTTATAAGCCTTAACAACTGAGTCGTCAATTCAGCTGCACCTGGAAAAGCACTAGTAACAGGGGTGATGTGAAAGCAGCAGTAATATGAGAGCAGTAGTAACAGTAGCACAGCAGCAGTAATAGTAATATGAGAGCAATGGCACCAGAAAATAGTTGATACTACTTCCAATGACATGTAGAACGAGTATATGATGATGAGAGATGGACCGGGGTTCCCGACTATCTACACTAGTGGTAACTCTCCAATAACAAGTGTTGGGTGAACAAATTACAGTTGGGCAATTGATAGGATTGCAATAGCATTAAGACAAAACATCAAGATTATTAATCATGTAGGCATGTTTTCCATATATAGTCATACGTGCTCGCAATGAGAAACTTGCATAACATCTTTTGTCCTACCAGCCGGTGGCAGCCGGGCCTCAAGGAAATCTACTGGAAATTAAGGTACTCCTTTTAATAGAGCACCGGAGCAAAGCATTAACACTCCGTGAAAACATGTGATCCTCATATCCAAGCCTTCCCCTCCAGTTGTCCCAATTTCTGTCACTTTGGGGCCTTTGGTTCCGGACATAGACATGTGCAAACAACTTGTAGATACAATCTAAGCAATAAGTAGAGCTTAAATCTAAGATCATGCCACTCGGGCCCTAGTGACAAGCATTAAACACAACAAGATTGCAGCAACAATAACTTCACAAACTTTATAGATAGACTAATCATAATGTAACAATCCATCGGATCCCAACAAACACAACACCGATTACATCAGATGAATCTCAATCATGTAAGGCAGCTCATGAGATCATTGTATTGAAGTACATGGGGGAGAGAGTACCAACTAGCTACATCTAGAACCCGTAGTCCATGGGGGAACTACTCACGGAGCATGATGGAGGCGGTGGCGTCGATGGAGATGGCTTCCGGGGGCACTTCCCCGTCCCGGCAGGGTGCCGGAACAGAGACTTCTGTCCCCCGAATTGGAGTTTCGCGATGGTGGCGGCGCCCCTGGAGTCTTTCTGGAGTTTCGTCAATCGGTATCGCGTTTTTAGGTCGAAAGGGCTCTTATAGGCGAAGAGGCGGCGCAAGAGAGGCACCGTGGCGCCCTCCCCATAGGCCGGCGCGGCCGGGGGCCTGCCCGCGCGGCCCTATGGGGGGGGGCCCCGGGGCCTCCCCTCTGGGTCTCCTGCGGTGTCCTGGTCCGTCTCGGTGAATTATGATGTTTGGTCTTCGTTTCGTCGAATTCCGAGAATATTGCCCGAACAGCCTTTCTGGAACCAAAAACAGCAGAAAACAGGAACTGGCACTTCGGCATCTTGTTAATAGGTTATGTTGTGGGTATACTTCATGGGTGTACCATCGACAGTGCCTAGATCCGGCAAGCCCGGGTGGCCCACAGATGGTGATGAGGCATGTGGCCCATCGGGCGGCCCAGTTGCTGTTGATCCTGACGGAAGATGTCCGGCCCAGGAACAGGGAGTCGGATCCGACTGACCTCGAGGAGGAACCCGGATCCACGGAGGCCCATTAAGGGACCCGAATCCGGTACGACATAGATGGAAGGGCGGATCCTTGACGTACACGGCAAGACATTGTACCGTAGTTAGGCTATCTGTAATCCGGCTAGGACTCTCCATGTAAACCCTAGATCCGTGCGCCTTTATAAGCCGGATCCCGGGAGCCCTAGAGACCAAGGTTTCGGATTTCGTTTTGCAAAATTTACCGCCCCTGGGCGAAATGGGCGAAATTCGTTTTTTCGGAAAAATTTCGGAAAATGCCGGACGAAATCAACAATCCAAATTTTGAAATCTGGGACGAAAAATGGACGAAAAATGAACGAAAAATGGACGAAATTTGACAAAAAAATATGAAATAATCAAGAACAATGATGCACAGCACTTCGTAGCAAAATAAACACACATGAATCATACGGCAGAATCTATCCATCAGATAAGAGCATTTGATCAACAGTGCCCAAAAATAACAACATAAGAACCACAGTTCAACAATAGCCGATATTAACCATCACAACATATTAGTCCAACAGTAGGCTAGGCTAGTTAACGGACGAGTTCAGAATCACAATCCATACTACAACCGGGCACTTCAAAGTCCAATCATATCGGCCCCAAAACGAGAACATGAACTCATTTTGACTTCACGTTCTTACACCGCCCCAAAACATTCTTCAACTCGTCCCAAAACGAGAATATGAACTCACACGCATCTTGCATGAAACAGCAACATAGCTTTGCTCCCAGGCTTCTTAACCTTGCAATTTAAAGAAAAACACATATCATGAAAGGTAATGTGGTACCACTGTGAATATACAAGCTTAAATGTGTTCCGGAGAATATAATGAAGCAATCATACATTTACATACAAGTCTTGTTATTTTCAGTGACAATATGGAAGTGCATACCCGTTTCTATTACATGTTAGGAGACAAAGTGGACACAATGGGATTATGGTTAACATTTTTTGCATAGTTTATGTATCATCTTGAACAATCTATTACCAGATTTTATTTTCGTTCAAGAGGATGCAATCATGCAACAGAAATAGATGGTGTAAATTATTAAAAAAATTATCATTGGCAACCAGAATAAAAAATGTACCTATCTTATTTGTAGAGGCTGCTGACGTTCTTGACCTTCTTGACTTTCCTAAGCCGGGCAGACCTCAGCATTGTCACATCCCGGGACTCCCTCATTGCAGCACGAACATTCCTTGGAACATTTGGGCACTCCCCGACATCACCTGGTATACCAGCAAGGTGCTCCCTAAAGCGGGTTGCACCTCCTCTACTCTTTAGGCGGCAATACCGGCAATCAAAGCCCCCACCAATCTTTGGGCCATGATTCCAGATATGATAGATGTCATTGTTTAGAAGTCCTACATTTAAAAAAAAGAATGAATTACGATTATAAAAGAGTTAACACAATGAACTAACATATATAACATCTCATAAAAGATAGCGAGGCGTAAGAAAAAGAATTAATACGAGTACCTCTAAATGCATGTTAATATCAAATGAAAACAGAATGAACTAGGAGTAAACAGAAACAACACATCTATTAACTCTTGGTGCATCATAATAACAAGTAAAACAGATTATGATGTCAAAAACGAATTAACCATGTAGTAGACATAATGAACTAGCATACCATTTGTTAAAAGATAGCAAAGTGTAAGAAACAGAATTAAGAACAACTGGACTTAATTAACAAGTAACAAGTAATAACTTGTAAAACAGAATATGATATCAAAAACGAATTAACCATGTAGTAGACATATGAACTAGCATAACATTTGTTAAAAGATAGCAAGGTGTAAGAAACGGAATTAAGCACAACTGGACTTAATTAACAAGTAACAAGTAGTGCATCATAATATGCATCAAAAACGAATTAAGCACCAGTTAACAGAGTGCAAGAAGTTAACAATGTATGGACCTTTCCAGGTTGCCTCTGTTGTTGGTGAATCATTCACCATCACAACATCTTCATCACCAGGGTTGCCATTGCTCCTCCTTTCTTTATCTGTAAAAAATGTAAATATATTTTAGGAGCTAACAGCCAGATGCATACACTTGTTGAACAGAAATGTATAATATAGATAATCTATCAACAAAAGCTAGTACAATCAATTTATACATTCATGCCATCATACAAATAAGCATGATCGATCAAAACTTATAGTAGTACACACTAACACACAAGATATCAGAGCACTGGACGAGCATCTAAGTTTATTTTGGTGCTTTCAGAGCCACATATAATACTCTGAAAAATAGCTATACCAATATACCATTGATCTAGCATCAAAGATTCTGCGTCCATTTATATATAGCACAGAGTTAACTATGTCCTGGTTCTAGAAGACATTAACTAAATATAACTGATTATCATGTACTCCTGTTCTTCTATTCCATATATGCCAATGGTGTTATTCGTCCCCATACACAACACTGTTTGCACATGAATCTTCTCTGTGATGGGCTGCTACGTATTTGTGTGATGGACTACACAAGTTAGCTACAAAATCTAAACTACCACAAACTCTAATTAAGCATGCATTGTACTGGTACGCTACTTCTCATTCTCACCTTGCCCAGCATGCGGACGTGCAACTCCAGAGCCATTGCTTGCGTACGGGAGCAGTGGCGTTGCCTGAGCCCAGCCCCACCATCGGCCGCGTGTGGCTGCGCTCCATGCTGCTGCCGCCGTCGACCCGGTCGCCGCCTGAGCCCCGATTCCCCCGCAACGATCGCGTGCAGTCGTGCTCCATGGTGGAGGTGCCACTACCGAACCGGTCAATGGCTGAACGACCGCCGTTGAGGAAGCCTGCACATTCCATGGCCGTGGATGGGAGGGAGTGGATGGAGGAGAAGGTTGGCGAGTGGTGGATGCTCGGGGAGAAGGATGGCTACGGGCGGAGGCGGCGCTGCCCCCGCCTCACTCTCTTGGTTGCCTCCAGCCGCCGCACGGGTGAGAGGCAAGTGGGGAAAATGAAAATTAGGGTTAGGAAGCACCCAATTCGACCTTTTATACCTCCTGGGGTTATCTCTGGACTATTCTTGACCTTGGGCCGGGCTGCAAATTCAAAACGGGCCGAATTTATTTGAGCGGATCGTACAGATTCCGGGCCCAAACGAAATGGACGAATTTCGGACGAAATTCGATTTTTCGGGCCGAAATTCGAAACCTTGCTAGAGACACAACTACAACTCATTGTAACAACGCGAAAGCGCCCAGATAATTCCAGACAAGCAGCAGTAGGCCCTGTCGTCGTGCAGGTGATCCGAAGCTGGGTAACTCGCGTACCACCGTCCCGTGTGCACTCCGCCCTATGGCCCCTACTTCTTCTCCCCTCGTGAGGATCCCTCCTCCGGGGTACCGTCGAATAGGCAACGACGGTTGGCGCCCACCGTGGGGCCTGTGGCGTACGGAGGCCGGAACCGGGAGGGTTCCGCCATGGGAAGCTACGACGACACCATCGCTGTGGGGCGCGTCCTTTACGCCGGAAATCTGCCGATCGTCCCTCCGGATGAGTATTGGATTCCGGCTAAAACCGACCCCGTCAAGCTCTCCATCGTCCCAATTGGCGGCATACACATCTTCATCGGGGAAACCGTCGATTTCGACGGAAACCCACTGGTAAGTAACGCTGACGCGACCGCCGCTGAGCAGGACGCAGTCGCGAAGATCCAATCTGAGACGCAGGAACTTCCTAGCGAAGATTCCGCCTTAGATCTGGAAAAATCAAAACCCACCCAATCCGCCCCTGAGCAGGAAATAATGGTGGAAGACCAATGCAGATCCGCCTGGGTCTCCCAGGTGTTAGAAAAGCAAAGGTGTCACTTTGTACACTTCTTGGCCCATACCGCCGGAACCGCCCCTCATGAAGCCGGAGCTGGTCCCGAGCAGGTCGAGGCCCCGGAAAACAACGCTGCTCCGGACCAGCAAGAGGCTGTCGGAGAAAGCGGAACTCCGGCTGAAGAGTCAATTTTGGGAAACCTAAGCCCAATTTCCGGAGACAGCCAATCCATGGACACTGAAGAGTTCGATCGCAAGATGAGGGAATATGGACACGGTGATCAGCCTGAAGTTGATTCCGCCCAACCAAAGCAGATACTTGCAATTGTAGCGGCGCTGGAAGGAAACAGATCAGAAGAGGCAGGCACCCAATCCGACCCCCAGCCGTCTCATCAGGGATCCCCAATGTCGCGAGAGCGGCCCCGCAGGGATTCTTCCTCGGAGGACCTCCTGTCACCTGAAGAGATGGTTGCACAAGCAGGCATGGATGCGGTTTATCGCTCGGATATTCTTAACAAACCCATCACTCCCGAAAACATAGAAGCTTTAGAAGCTAAAAGACTGGAGCTGCTGGCCACAGCCAAGAAGTTCAAGGACACCGCAGCCGCCATGCTGGAGGAGAGGAAGCACGCCGCAGTTTTTGTGGAAGACTTCATCCAGCGTGAGCAAGAGGTGGACGAAGGACTGGCAAAGGTCAAGGAACTCCGAAAGCATTGGGAGGACAAGATCGTTGAAGCTCATCATGAGGTCGAAAAGGTCCGGCATGAGTTGATAGCTCCCCGCAGGATCACCTTCGCGACCCCAACGGAGCAGCAGCCGTTCGCAACCCCGAAGGACAATATGACGAAGGCTGCAGAAATCTTGAAGAAAACGAACGAGGAGATTGACATCGACTACGTTCGCACGCTCGTTGCTTCAGCAGTAAGGCAGCAGAGCAAGGCAGACACTTCGCGCAAGTTGGAATCTAACCCGGAGCATTGCGTCTCCACTGCGCAGAAGGACGCCCACGACAATCGCCATCGAGATAACGAGTCGCGAACCGGATCCTCGGAACGCAGGCGGAAAGCCAGGGAACACCCAAATCCGATCCCCGTACCATCAAAGACGCCACCGTCAGATCCGAGAAAGGGAAAGGATCCAATGTACTCTGGACGAGACAAGTACCGCAACCCCTCTCCTCCGCCCAATGGTTACCCGCGTCCCCCTCGCCGCCGTAGTCCAGTCGGAAACACCAGGCCTCAGGGGCATGGTGGAATTGTTATCCGCGACAACGTGCTGCCCTCAAGAAACAGGAACAGGGAGCGCACGCCGGAACCTCGCCGGAATCAGAACAACGATCGTGAGCCCGAGCCTAGAAGGAGCCGGAATGAGGAGCGCGACCGGAGCCCCGCCGGAGCCGGAACGACCGGGGGCAGCCGGCGCCACGGCGAAGGCAGCCACAGGAGCCGGAGCCAGCACCGGGAGGGCCGGGGAGAATCTCAGGGCGGAAGCAAGAGGTCGGATCGGCCCCCTCGCAGGTCCCCCTCACCACCACCTAGCGGTGGCGGCGGAGGTGGAGGCGGAGGCGGTGGCCGGAGATCTCGCTCTCGCTCAAAATCCCCGCGCCACGGCTCGCGCGACGCGCGGGAACGCCTCAACGAATACAGAACCGACTACATCGGACCAAAGTGCTTTGGCAGGATGATTCGAGAGGAACCAAAGCCAAGGAGCTCCCTCAAGCTACCCGGAAACTTGAAGCATTATGATGGCACCGAAAGGCCGGATACCGGATTGAGGATTACTATAATGCGGTAACCTTTGCCGGAGGGACCCCTAATATCGCCTGCCGCATGCTCCGGATTGTACCTTGTAGGTCCAGCCCGGATCCGGCTCGGTGACCTCGAGAAAAACTCCATCTTTTGCTGGTTTGACCCGAAGACCGCTTTCGAGAAACACTTCGAGGGCACCTACAAAAGACCTGCCACGGCAAGCGACCTACAAGCCCGTATCCGGAAGAAGGGAGAATCCTCAAGAAACTTCCTCACACGATGGTTGGCATGCGAGAACGAGTGCGAAAACGTCGACCACACCACCGCCATGTACGCCTTCATTGGTGGACTGCAGAGAGGAGGATTGCCGAGGCATAAGCTCACATGTTTGGCTAACGCCAATAAACCGACTTTGGATGAAATGATCTCCATTGCCGGTGACCACACTGCCGCCGATGACGACGCGAGCGGTGATATCGCAGCTACAGCAATCCCCCTACACCAACAAAAGAAGAACCGTGATAACGGCAACAACAGCGGCCATAAACGCAAAAACCCTGATGACCAGAAGAGTGGCGGATCCGACATGGTTGCCATAGCGTTCCAACGCGGAGGTTCAGGAGGCGGAAGAGGACGCGGCCGTGGAGGCGGAGCCGGCAGGGGTCAGCAGCATGGCACAGAGGTCACAGCCGGCGGATCCCGCGCCCCGCAAACCTACGAGGAGTATAGAGACATGCCCTTCCTGGCCCACTTGGATCCGGCTACAGGGAAGTCCACTCACACCAACCGCAACTGCAAGTGGGTCAATGACCTAAAAACGACCCGGAGGCGGGATACAAGCGAGCCCGGAAGCACCGCCCACGCGGCAAAGGAGGCAAGGGCAAGAACGGGGATAAAGAGGAGGACGAGTTCCGAGGCGATGGACGAGGATGATAACTCGCCGGATCCCAAAGCCGGATCCGCGAGGTAAATCCAACCCCTTCGAGAAAAAGAGCGTGGGGGCTTACCACACCTTCCTCGGAACCCCAACAGTCCGTGCTACAAAGTCAGCTACCCGAATCCTGAACGCCACAGTTCCGGCTGTGCCGCAGTATGTCAGGTGGTCGGAATTTCCGTGCACATTTGATAGGGAGGATCACCCTGCCATTGTGCCACGAGAATGCTACGCCTTGGTTGTAAGTCCTCGCTTTGACGGGTATGATTTCTCCAAGTGCCTCATGGATGGCGGAGCCAGCTTGAACATCATGTACCTGGAGACTCTGGAGCGGATGAACCTCACCAGGGAACAGCTCAAACACAGCAACACTGAGTTTCATGGCGTGGTTCCGGGTAAGAAGGCAAACTCCCTCGGCAGCATCACACTTCCCGTGGCTTTCGGCGATGTTCACAATTTCCGCGAAGAAAAGATCACGTTTGAAGTTGTGCCCTTCAAGAGCTCCTACCATGTCATCTTCGGCAGGCCCACCTACCACAAGTTCCACGCAAGGGCGTGCTACATCTACAACAAGCTCAAGATTCCGGGTCCCAAGGGTATGATCACCATATCCGGAGACTACAAGAAGGCTCATGAGTGCGAGTTAGGCGAAGCCGCCTTCGCGAGTCGGTAATATCCGGAGAAGAGCCGAAAGGCTACAGAGCCGCGGTGGATCCGACTGAGATGCAGACCACCAAGAAGCAGATCTCCGAACAGAAAACGTCCTTCAAGGCAGCGATAGAGACCAAGAAAGTCAACTTCAAGGAAGGCGACGATTCCAAGCAAGTCTCAATCGGGGCCAACATGGACCCCAAATAGGAAGGCGCGCTCGTCGAGTTCCTCCGCGCTAACATGGATATCTTCGCATGGCAACCTTCTGACATGTCCGGAGTACCTAGGGAACTCGCCGAGCACTACCTCAACATAAATCCGGGGCTAAACCGGTGAAGCAAGCTATGCGACGCTTTGGAGATAAGAAGCGCCGCGCCATAGGAATGGAACTAGCTAAGTTACTAGAGGCGGGTTTTGTAATAGAAGTTATCCACACCTGATTGGGTCGCAAATCCCGTCCTTGTACCCAAAAAGAACACTGAAATACTAAGAATGTGCATCGATTACTCTGGCTTGAACAAACATTGCCCGAAAGATCCGTTTCCCTTGCCGCGCATTGACCAAGTCATTGATTCGACGGCAGGGGCGGAACTTTTGTGTTTTCTTGATGCGTATTCCGGGTATCACCAGATCCGGATGAAGGAGTCTGACCAAAAGGCGACCTCGTTCATCACCCCATTTGGCACTTACTGCTATGTTACTATGCCTTTTGGTTTGAAAAATGCAGGTGCCACCTACCAACGTACGATGCAGCGGTGCTTGAAGGACCAAATCGGCCGGAACGTACACGCCTACGTCGACGACATCGCGGTCATGACTCGGAAAGGATCCGACTTGATCGGCGACCTCACGAAAACCTTTGAGAATCTCCGTCGGTACGAGATGATGTTGAATCCGCGCGAAGTGCGTCTTTGGCGTACTCAGCGGAAAACTCCTTGGCTTCATCGTCTCTAACGGGGGCATTGAAGTGAACCCGGAAAAGATCAAGGCAATTTTGTGCATCAAAAGGCCAACTTGTCTCAAAGATGTGCAACGACTCACCGGTTGTGTCGCAGCAATCAGCGAGGTTTGTTAGCCGTCTTGGCGAGAAGGCACTTCCCTGTACAAGCTATTGAAGAAAACGAGACAAGTTTGTCCGGGACGAGGCGGCGGATGCGGCACTACAAGGGTTGAAGGAGATACTCACTTCCCCACCTATCCTAGCAGCTCCAGGAGAGTCGAGCCTATGCTCCTCTACACGGCAGCCACCAACAGGGTCATCGGCCTCGTCATCGTGGTGGAACGACGGGAAGAAGGTCACGAATATGGAGTCCAAAGGCCGATCTACTATATTAGCGAGGTCCTTACGGAATCCAAACGAGCGCTACCCTCACTTTCGGAGGTTAGCCTACGGAGTATTCCCGGGCAGCAGGAAGCCGAGACATTACTTCCAAGAACATCCGGTAACGGTCGTGAGCAAGGCTCCGCTGTCAACGATTCTCAACAACGCCGACGCAACGGGACGCACGAGCAAAATGGGGCATTGAATTATCCGCCTTCGATATCGGCTACAAAGCCAGGATCTGCGGTCAAATCACGGGTCTTGGCGGATTTCGTTGCAGATTGGACAGAAGCTCCGGATGCTAGTCTGGAGCCGGAACCAGAGACATGGGTTATGCACTTCGATGGATCCAAGCAGCATCAAGGCTCAGGAGCCGGAGTCACCCTGAAGTCCCCTACCGGAGAAGAACTGCAGTACGTTTTGCAGATACACTTCGAAGCTACAAACAACATGGCGGAGTACGAGGCTCTACTACACCGGACTCGCGCATCGCTAAGGAAATAGGGATCAAGCACATCATCCGCTGCGGAGATTCCGACACGGTGGCACAAGCAAGTAGCCGGAACCCGGAACGCCGGAAATTCCGTCATGGCGGCTTACGGAGACGAGGTTGACGAGATCGCCAAGTGCTTTCTAGGATACGAAGTCAAGTATGTCCGGAGAGACGACAACGCAGCGCGGACATGCTATCCAAGCTCGGATCCGGCGAGAAGCCAATTCCGCCTCGGAATTTTCTCGGAGCATCTCCGGATACCCTCGGTGAAGGGCGCTAACCCGGAAAACCCGGAGGTGGCGGTGTCTCCGGCCAAAGAGGTGATGGCTATCATTCCGGCTTGGACACAGCCTTTCCTGGACTACCTCATCGATCAGAAGTTGCCGGAGGACGAGGTCCTCGCGCGACAGATCATCAGACGAGCAAGATCCTACACAATAGTTGATGGACGGCTCTACAAGCGAAGTGCAACAGGGGTATTTCTCAAATGCGTCTCCAATCAAGATGGCATTGAAATCCTCAGAGAGATCCACGCAGGGGATTGCGGGCATCATGCCGCCCCCAGGTCACTCGTTGCAAAAGCTTTTCGGCTAGGCTTTTACTGGCTCACAGCTAAAGAAGACGCTGACAAAATAGTCAAGACCTGCCGAGGTTGTCGAGTACTACGCTACTCAACCAAACGCTCCGGCCCAAGAGCTGAAGACCATACCTATCACCCGGCCATTCGCGGTGCGGGGGCTCGATATGGTTGGTAAGTTAAAAAGATCATCTCTCGGCGGTTTTGAATACCTCTTGGTCGCCGTTGACAAATTCAGCAAGTGGATCGAGGCAAAGCCGGTGAGAAAAGCCGATGGTGCTACGGCGCTAAAATTTGTCCACGACCTCGTGATGAGATTCGGCATCCCACACAGCATCATAACAGATAATGGCACAAACTTCGCTCAGGGAGAATTGAAGGATTATTGTGAGACAATGGGGATTCGATTGGACCTTGCATCTGTGGCTCACCCACAATCCAATGGCCAAGTTGAAAGGGCTAACGGTCTAATATTATCGAGAATCAAGCCACGCCTTGAAGAACCGGCTGCGGCGAGCAGGCTGGAGCTTGGGCCGACGAACCGGACGCCTGTCTTGTGGAGTTTGCGAACTACCCCTAACGGAGTCAACGGGGTTTACACCATTTTTCCCGGTATACGGATCCGAAGCCGTACTTCCCTCCGACATCATCCACGATTCACCGCGAGTTTCCACCTACAATGAAGAAACAGTCGACGAGGCCAGACAGCTATCTGTGGACCTGATCGAGGAAGCTCGGAACTTAGCTGACCAGCGCTCCGCCATCTACCAGCAGAAGCTCCGACGTTATCACAGTCGTCGAGTCCGGAATCGCTCGTTCATGGCCGGAGACCTGGTTCTCCGCCTTCGCCAGGTGAAAGACCATAAGCTGCAATCTCCGTGGGAGGGACCCTTCGTCGTTAGCAAAGTGCTTCACAACGGGTCGTACTACCTTGTTGATTTCCGCGAGCTAAGGGACAGACCTGCCAATTGGCACCGGAAACGCAAGCGTGAGGATCCGGATGACATCTACGACGAGACAGATCGCCCCTGGAACATCGCACAGCTACGTCCTTTCCACACTTAGCATATTTTTTTTCCGAGTTACAAACTCTGTAATAGTTATACATGATCAATGAAATAAAGCTTTTGGTTCACTCTATGAGTCATTTACCTCCTTTACTTGTTCATTTTTAGATCGTGTATGTTTTTCCGACTAAAACCGCAGAGCTGGATTTTTCCGCCTAGGCGTGTATAAAAGTTGTGATTTTCAAAAATCGTCCTTTAGGACGTAAGCTTAAGTTTTCTGATTAAGTTGTTGTTTGTTGCGAACTCGTGGATTCCTAGTAGCGATTTCCGGCACCTATGCTTGGGGGCTTGTTTCCGCGGTTATTGACGGATTGCCATTGGGCTTCGTCGCCGGCGCGGCGTTTCCAGCAAAGGTCTTCCGGCTCGCGGAAGGTCAAGCGGGCAAGCCGGAAAACAACGAAGTCAGCACTTGCTTTCCGACATAAAACGAAACATGCACATAACATTAACGGATAGCAGGATAAGTGTCTCCGCCCCATGCATAATCGTTTTGTTCCTAGCTACTTAAGAATTTAAGTCTTATTACAAACCCACTCCGGGGCCAAAATGATGCAACTTGTTTCATTGTCTAAAGCAGGAACTCTACTCGGAGTCCTCTTCTTCAGATTGCTGGTAGGTGGAGCCGTCGTCGCTGTCACCAGATCCGGCTTCGGAGCCGTCACCAGAGTTTCCTCCGGAATGCTCGCTGCTTGACCCGGAGCCTTCCCCATAATACTCTGGCTCATCTGCCTCCTCCTCTGCATCGGAAAATCCCGTGGGAAGATCGTGTTTGTTATACCAGAACGAGTGATCCACTCGCCTGACAAACAACTGCTCATAGCCTTCGGTTTCCGCGAGGAGGGCGCCCATGTCGGAATCCCTGGGGGCTCCACGTGCAACATCCGCCAGGTTGAGCGAGGGGAAGTGAGCCTTGCAGGTGGCCAAGACTAGGGAGGCGGCTCCGCGTGCTGAAGACTTTTGCCAGTCCTTGATGAAGTCCGGCACCTGTCGCATAAGTTTGGTCATCGTATCGATGACTCTGGTTTTGGCCTTCTTCAGAGACAGAGCCGTGGTGATTCCGCGACAGGCTTCAAATAACGCGTCAATTGAACTCCGCGCTTCATCGTATGCCTCCGTCCTCTTAAGGTTTGATTCTTTTGACCATTCAAAGCCAAGGCTTGCTGTGGAAGAAAAAGGTTCAGTTCCGTTAGAGAGAAAACATACAAGATGATCGGAGCAACGACACGGAAAAATGCTTACGGAAGATAAGTTTGTCAATGGCCTCCGCCTCCTCCTCCAGAACTCTGTTCTTGGATATCACGGAGACCACGCGGCCCTGGCTTTTCTCCAGTTTGTCAATCAGCTCCGCCTGGTCGCGGGCATGCTTCTCGGAGAGCTCTTTCCTCGCCTCAGTCTCCTTACTAGAGGATTCTTGAATGTAGGCTTTGAGGGACTCGTTCTCCGCCTCAAGCACCTTGACCTTGGCGGAAAGCTCATCGAACGAGGAGTGCTTGGCAGTTTCTTCTGAAGGCAGAAAGTTGCACATATTATGCACCCTGAACAACTATATCAGAACAAAAAAGCAAGACCCGGATCTCGTACCTTGAAGGCGGGATTCAAGCAGCTGGATAACTTTTTGGCCATTTTCCGCGTTCTGGCGCAGCCCCTCGATCTCCGTGATTTGTTCCAGCACGTGCACGCGCAGATCTTCGTGTAATTTCCGCGTGGTCTGCGAAGCAGCAAGGAGTTAGTCGGATATTTAAAATCTTGGGGGCTAGCGAGGAATTTAAAGTCTTGGTTCAAAATTTTTAAATTTCCGCCTAAAGGTACATTTTGGGAAAGCATCGGCTAATACATGTTACACGGAAATATATCACCCAATGCTTGGGGGCTAGTGTTACCTGCCGCACTTCCTTGTGCTTGGCGAAAAAATCCTTCAGGTTGTCCTCCAGGTTGGCGAGTTCACGCACCTCCTCGTCCGGTTTTCCCCATACCTTGTTCAGCATGGCGGAAACTTCCGCGTGACGTTGTGCAAGGGTAAGCTTTTGGAGGGACGGAGTTGGTTGGAGGTTGACTCGGGTCGCGTTGGTAACTTGGAGGAGCTTAGCCTTTTGCTCCTGTTCTTCTCCAGTGGGCCCCGCGAAAGCGGAGCTTGGCTGATCTGGCGGAGGAATGGGTGAGGAGGTCCCCTTGGCGGAGTCGCCATGATGAGCGGGATCTTCAGGAATGTCATCAATGTTGATGATATCCTTTGGATCCGGCTTGGAGGCGGATGAAGCCTTGGGCGGAACTTCAACCTCAGGAGTAATAGGAAAAGAAGCCGGAGATGGCCTGGCTCTCTTCTTTGGGACCCTTGGGGCCTTGGGGGGCTGGCTTCCGGAGCTTCAGAAAAAACATAAGTGTAAGAGTGAGCGTGAAACCAGAACTTGGATCTTGGAAGTAGAAGCTTACCCGGAAGGCTTGAAGAAATGCTTGGATGGCGGCTGCCCCTTGTTGCTTGGTATTAATCGGCGAAAGGCGCTTCTTCTCCGCCTCCGCTTTCCGGGTGGCCGCAGTGCTGAGCACTTCGCGGGCGCGTTTCGCATGGGGGCTGGAAGGAGCCGGCTTCTTCCTCTTAGCAGGGCGTGGGGCTTCAGGAGCTTCCGCCTCCGATGCGGCATCCGGATCCGCGTTACCGGTGGATGGGACTCGGAGGAGAGTTCCGAGTTCGTTTTCCTCAAGCGCCTCGAGCTAATGCAAAGATAAACACTTAGACAAAAAAGTTTGCAGAGAAGCAATAGACCAAAGTCAAAGCCGACGTACCGCGGTTCCGGATCCATTCGTGTGGATGTCTTTGTTGCATACGTGAACACGGAGTTCACGTGGGGTTTTGATGAGGACCCGGATCCTCTTGTCGATGGCGTCGGCGGAGAGATTGTCTTTGGTGGCGCGCATCGGATCATCGCGCCCTGTGTATTCAAACATCAGGCGGTCCCTGTGTTGGAGCGGCTGGATCCGCTTGGTGAACCAGGAGAGGGTTAAATCCTTCCCCGTCAGCCCCTCCTCTGTGAGCTTGCAGATCCGCCTGACCGCGCGGGTCAACTGAGGCGAGTCGAAGAAGTGGGGGCACTGTGTCCATGCCGGAGTTTCACTGGCGGGGCTGTTCTTGAATGTTGGAAGTGTCCTGTCGCCCGCCGGGTCGGAGACGTCCTTCAGGTAGAAGAAGCCTCCGGACCAATACCGCGCGGATTCGTGGCGGTCGGTATGGGGGTAGACGCGGCCGGGGCGGAGGATGAAAGTGATGGATCCGCAAGTCGCCAGCTCGGAGGTCTGGCGGATCTTCTCCTTCTTGACAGTAAAAAAGTATTGGAACAGAGAGATCTCGGGGGTTACCCGGAGATGGCCTTCGCAGAGGGTAACGTGGTTGCTGATGGCGAGCACGCTGTTTGGAGATATGTTGTGGGGTTGGAGTCCATACGTCTTCAGAATCTCCAGGAAGAAGTCCGAAGGCGGAAATGAAAATCCGCGCTCCACCAGTGCCTTCGTCAGCACCATCTCATCCTCCCTCGGAGCCGGAGCTAGTTCATTTGGAACTGACCTCCAGCTTCCGGGTTGCAGGAAGCCCTCCGCCTCGAGGTTCTTCAGCTCCATCTCGGTGGTGGTACAGGGCCACCATTTTCCCTTAGCTTCAGAGTCTCGCTTGCGAGCTTTCGACTTCTTTGTGACCTCTTCCGCCTGGTGCTCCGTTTGGCCCGCCCCGGAGGTTTTCTCCGGGTGAGCAGAGGTCCCTTCAGCTTCCTTGCCGGAATCCTTAGAAGGACCCAGCTTGACTGGAACAAAAGGTGGAGGGGCGGAGGAGATTGGAGTGACCATGATTGGTTCTGAGGTCGGAGGCGGAGTCGTCGAAGACATCTGAGGAAAAGGTTTTGGCGGAAAGCACTCTTTAGTCGGATCCAATGTCATCTTCCCCAAATTCATCCCTACCAACTACGGTGCGAAAGCGAAGCTCAAAGAACTTACCGTAATGGTGTTTGCGGCGGTCGGAGTCGCCGGCGACGAGTTTTCCGCGCGGTGGCTCGCTGATGTTAAGAACAGGATGAACACGGCGCGGCGGCGAAGTACCTCCGGTGATGCTCCGGTGAGATTCCGGCGCGGCGGGGAGGAAGCTCGTGGCGGCGCTCGGCAGAGGTGAGAAGGGGGGTGAATGAGGGCTAAAGGCCTCGACGGTGGATATTTATAGGCCGGAGGGATAAGATTCGTGTTCCGCATCCTGTGGTCGGAACGCAAGCGTCGCACCATTGGATGCGTGACATGTGTCCCAAACCCTAAACGGTAAAAATGGCTAGAGATAAGTTACCGCAGAAATCGCGCGAAAATGGCGCCAGATTTGGCGGAACCGTTTGAGTCTTTTAAAGATTCCGGGTAATCGCGTGAAGATAAAAGGCTCTCATTCGCAAGCAGGGAACTAACCCGGAAACGTGTCTAGTACCGTCGATGGATGAAGTCCCGCAGGATGGGAGCATTTTCCGACTAAAAGTTGGGAAAGGAAGAAAATGTGAAGTTGGAGTTCTTCAAGTTTCTCCGCGTTACTGATATTGTCGGAGGCCATGATGGACCAGCAAGGCGGAAACCGCAGGTGAAACTCGGAGAACTCTGGGGGCTACTGTTGTGGGTATACTTCATGGGTGTACCATCGACAGTGCCTAGATCCGGCAAGCCCGGGTGGCCCACGGATGGTGATGAGGCATGTGGCCCATCGGGCGGCCCAGTTGCTGTTGATCCTGACGGAAGATGTCCGGCCCAGGAACAGGGAGTCGGATCCGACTGACCTCGAGGAGGAACCCGGATCCACGGAGGCCCATTAAGGGACCCGGATCCGGTACGACATAGATGGAAGGGCGGATCCTTGACGTACACGGCAAGACATTGTACCGTAGTTAGGCTATCTGTAATCCGGGCTAGGACTCTCCATGTAAACCCTAGATCCGTGCGCCTTTATAAGCCGGATCCCGGGAGCCCTAGAGACACAACTACAACTCATTGTAACAACGCGAAAGCGCCCAGATAATTCCAGACAAGCAGCAGTAGGCCCTGTCGTCGTGCAGGTGATCCGAAGCTGGGTAACTCGCGTACCACCGTCCCGTGTGCACTCCGCCCTATGGCCCCTACTTCTTCTCCCCCTCGTGAGGATCCCTCCTCCGGGGTACCGTCGAATAGGCAACGACAGGTTAGTTCCATAAAATGCATAAAAACATTATAAAGTGCAAGCAAAACATGTAAGTATTGTCATAAAACAAGCATGGAACATCAGAAATTATAGGTACGTTGGAGACGTATCAGTAACTAGTTTTTTCCAAAAAAATGATTTGTCTTTCAAATTTTAGTTCATTTGTTTGAACAGAGGGCACCCTAATAGTGATCCATTTGCATCTCTATGTCGAAGTCCACATTATAATCTTGAACCATGATGCTCTTAGCGAGCTTGGGGCCGAGGAACTTGCCTAGTGGGAAGGTTGGTAGGTCGGGCGAGGGTCCCTGGTCCACTTGGTCATCATGTTATGTAGCCGAATATGTCCTGGGAATGGCTCAGCCTCCTTGTCACCAAACCTTCTTCCCCTCCCTCTGACGTCCACCTATGTTTTGGTGACCGTCGACGTCTCCTTCACTAGCTCGTTCAACTTGGGTTTGCAACCCTTGTTCTTCTTTATCCTATACTCCTCCATTAATCTTGTCTCTCCTGAAACCATTTCTTGTGGTCGTGCAACAGCTACATATAATTTTTGGGAATCCGATAGTGTTTGTACTCGAAGGTAAAACAAGGCAAGCTGTTAGACATAACATAGAACTCAAGCTATTGCAACAAATAGATTAGATCGATGTATTTGGTAGTTGCAGATTTCTAGGTTCTAGATTGATCCATTGATACATCTCAAATGTATCTACTTTTTTAAGTACTTTGCTCAATGATTTGCTCCGAAATCTCACCACACTTGGATGAAAACTGCTGAATCTGATGTGTTTTTAGCGAAGTCTCCCTTTTACCAAGTTTTCGCAGGAAATAAAATAGGAAAAAAAACACCACGAAAGTTTTTCATGAAAAGGAAGTGCCTGGAGCTTTGGATCATGAGAGGGGATCCACGAGGCCCAAACGAGGCCAGGTGGCGCGCCCTACTTTTTTGGGTGCGCCACCCAGACCCGTTTGGCCCTCGGTCGCCGTCTCGGCTTCCCCCTTCGCGTGGTGCCTTATATACCCTAAAAACCTACCCTCGGAAGAACACGATGTTTCGCAAACAAAGTCCCGCCGAGACCATGATCTTTGTTTCGGGGGTCAGATTGATCCTGCTCTGCACCCCCAGAGAGAGGGATTTCGAGGGCTTCTTCATCATCACCGCCACCGACATCATCACCAACTATCATGAACTCACTCTCCATCACCATGAGTGAGTAGTTCTCTATAGGCTTTCTAGAGAAACGGAATCACTTCTACGTGTTTGGGTTGATGATCCACCTAGTTTTATTGTTTCTGGTAATTATGTTAGTATTTTTTTAATGAATAAAGCTCACAACAGAGCCTTGCTGTTTTCCTCAACAACAAAAAAAGCAGGCTACACGTGATGACGGGAAGGTGAGCAGAGGAAATGGGCCCGATCATTTCCGAGACGGATCTCTACCTATGGCCCAACCCTCATGGTCTCGGCCCAGTCTACTCCCATCAAAGACCACAGGACAGAGACCCCCAGCAGTCAAACGCCGCAGTCTCTTCCTCCTCCCGTCGCAGTCGCAGTCGAGTCTCGCTGCTCTCCGGCTCCGCTTCTAGGGTTTTGCCTCCGTCCCTCCGCCAAGGTTCTACCCCCGCGCACCACCCGCCCCCCGTCCGCTCCACCATGACGGCCGCCGAGCTGCAGGCGGAGCTGCTCCGCGCACAGCTCGAGGAGCAGAAGATCGAGGTGACCGTCCATTCCACCCCCTCTTTTTCCGCGTTCTTGAAGTCGCCCTCTCCCATGCCGTCTCCGTGCTTGTTCCGCCTTTAGATCGGCTTCTATCTCTGTCAAGGACATGGCTTTATGCCGCCAGATCTCGTTCTCGAACTAGGCACCAAAGGTTTCGCCTTCCGCGTAGTTAGTTGGTCGTATCCAGCGCGCGCTGGTTGCTCGTCTGCCTTCGATCTGGGTGGGAATTTTTGTTTTCTGTCCATCCATCTGTTCAGTGAACTGTTTGGTAATTTTTGTTGGAGAAGGTGGACGAGACCCTGGGCCTAGCTTCCACCGTGGGAGCTGAGGGCGCGGTAGTTTGATGTGCAGGGATCTCGCTGACTTGTTCAGCCAGGAGTTTAGTTTCCATGCGCAAAGATTGCTCCTTTGACCCTTTCTGGTCCTAGCCCTGATGTTATAGACCTGGGGTTCGTGGCTTATTTGTCAGTTGTCCTAATTATGTGTGTTGCTGCTAGCTTGCGAGCATAGAAAAAATCGTTGACCTTTGGTGTTTGCTGCAGTAGAAATGTGGCATGACTTGTTGGTTAGCTTTGGTTGTCAGCTGGGAACCTAACTATGTTGTACATATTCTTGTGTGCTGATGTGTGAGCATAGTTTCTGTTGTCAACGCAAATAGCAATTCCCTGTTCTGTAATTTTTTTTCCTTGTTTAGTTTTTTTTTTAAAACTTTTGGGGTGTCTTTTATCCTCTGCTGATTCTACTTCGTACATGCTCACATCTTCATTCTGGGAAGATAATACTGTGGCTTCACTGTTTACTGCTCTCTCATTTCTGCATATGCCTAATTCTGTTTTTTCTGCTGCATATGCCCTGTTTTTTATGTTCTGTTCTTATGCATATTAGCTTATATTGCTGCATGGCACATTTCCTGCAGCAACAATATAAATGTGTGTGTGTGTGTGCATAGCTTTCTGTTGTCAACACAGATGAAAGTTCCTTGTTATGTACAAACTCTTCTGTTTTGCTTTTGGAATGTCATTTCATTTCCTTGTATCCTCTGCTGATGCTACTTAGTCTGTGCTACATTAGTGGCAGAGCTAGGATTTCAAGTGTGGGTATGTGAAGTGATAAGCCGTGAGCCACTCATGACTCGCATCTTTATCCTCGGAGTATAATACTGTGGCTAGACCGTTCATCTTCTTTTCTTCTTTCATTTCCGCATATGGCCAAGCTTCTGTTGTTCTGCATATGACCTGTTTTGAAGTGGAGCTGGCTAGTGTTTACTGCTTACAATTGTCAAGTAGTGATCTTTTTAATGCATGCTCTCAGGGAGATGAGCCTATCATTGAGGATGATGATGACGATGATGAAGATGATGATGACGACGAGGATGATAAAGATGATGATGATGTTGAGGGTATGTTGAAATTCTGTACTTCTTTCTGTTCAGTTCAAGTAGCTGTGCTTTAGTTACAATACCAGCCTATTTCTTATGGTAATACGTGTTCGAATGTAAGTTTAAATATCTCACATTATTTCCTGTACCCAGTTTCTAAACTGAAATTGCTTATACAACTGCTGAATAATTGATTTGTTTTTTGTTTTGTTGAGCTAAAGTTAGTTATTTCTTTATCTGATTTGGTTCACTATTGATACAAACTCTTTTCCTTTTCTTATTTTGAGTCATTTTGACCTGTTATTTATGTGAAGAATAGACACAGACAAGTTTATACTCACCAATATTCTGTTCTTTCCGTACATACAGCTATGCCTTTGTGGTTTATGTTCTTCATCTCTTGGAACTGTCTCATATTCACTCATTTCTGAATTATTGAGTGCTGCTTAATGTACATTATTTATAGTTCTATCTAGTATTGCTTGCCATTTGTATATAATATATTAACTTCTGTACCGAGGCAACACCTTCTATCAATGTCTATCTGCATTGACATATAAGTGAATGCTCAGGTATAGAATTTAGTTTGATAGGAGCAGTTCTGAATGTAAAATCTTGCTTTTGCAAGTGTAGTCTTGGTGGAGCTTTGTTGGTGAATCATTTCAATGCATTTATTGTGAGTTTATAATGTAGTTTTCCATTATATGAGGAACTAATGGTCAGTCTTGCTTAAGAACAGTGAAGTGTCCACTTACCATTTCTAATGACTAATTAATAATCCATGAAATGCTATCCCTAGTCGTAGACCTCTGGTCTTGCGTAAAATTTTGAAAATCTGTTCAGTCTTGCTTGAGAATAGTGAAGTGTTGTAAGAATTATCACAATTTCTGCTCAGTCTTGCTTGAGAAAAGTGAAGTGTTGTAAGAATGCTACACTTGCCATTTCTAATGACTACAAATAGTAATCCTTTTGAAGTGAACTATGTCTAGTTGTATAGTTCTGGTCTTATGCATTTTTTTTTTGAAAATCTGACAATATGCCACTGTAATTTCCTGTACTAGGAGGTGATGCTAGTGGAAAATCTAAGCAGAGCAGGAGTGAGAAGAAGAGCAGAAAAGCCATGCAGAAACTTGGCATGAAGGCCATCACTGGTGTGAGCCGTGTTACTGTCAAGAAGAGCAAGACTGTGAGCTTCCTGATCACTTCATGCCATTCTTCCCTGTAGCCATCCTATATGCTTTTGCTGTTGCATTTTCTTAACTCCCCTTCCACAATTTCAGGTTATGTTTGTCATCTCCAAGCCAGATGTCTTCAAGAGCCCACACTCAGACACCTACGTCATTTTCGGGGAGGCCAAGATCGAGGACATGAGCAACCAGCTGCAGACTCAAGCCGCGGAGCAGTTCAAGGCGCCAGGTGGGAGAGGTGGCCCCTCAAAGGGCGAGCCTTCTGTGGCAGCGGCCCAGGACGACGAGGATGAAGACGAGACTGGCGTGGACAAGAAGGACATCGATCTCGTGATGACGCAGGCCTCCGTGCCAAGATCCAGGGCGGTGAAGGCGCTCAAGGCTGCTGATGGTGACATAGTCAGTGCCATCATGGAGTTGACCAACTAGGTGCTGGGAGGGTGAACTTTGACCTGAAAGTAGGGGGTGGTGGGCAGTAGTCTTTTTTGGCCATGTCATATTGAATGTTGCAGCTGCGGAACTGGATGTTCTGTTCATGTCTCTTCAAACTTCTAGCATGTAGGGTTACTTTTGACATCGAGGATCCGGCAAACTCTGGAATTTGTGGGAATCTGATCTGAATCAGCTGCGCCAATTTATTTCTGCAAATGCAATATCACTCTGTGTTTGATATGTCATTCCAGCTTTTGGATTTTTTGATGCCCAAAATCCAGTCTAATTATATTCTGGCCACAGCCAAAATTTTGGTCCTTGTTTTGGATAGTCACCAAAATTTTGGCTTATCGCAATGCCAACTTGTCGCTCCATTTTTCTTATTTACTGGCCAAATCACAGGAAGTAAACCAGGACAGATTTGGTTCCTCCCAAACCTGTAAATTCGTACAATCATGATCGTTGCATGCAAATTCGTGAAATCATCATTGATTTAGAAATGATATTTTCTCAAGTTCATTCGCCTGAGCTCGATGATTGAACTAGAATGGCTCGGAAAATATTTTAGCAGTGAAGGAAGTCCACTTTTCGTCCTTGAAGTCTTGAACTTGACTGAAATTTTACTTTTGGTCCTAAGTATCCTGTTTGGTTAAAAACAAACCCTTAACTTTCTAGATCGATCATTAACATGGTTTTCGTGAAGCTTCTGCACATGCGGCGGACGAGCGGAACAGTGGACATGCGGGACGACCTTGTGGACGAGCGCGATGGCGACGACCGCGGCGCCGTCGAGCAGAATCGAGGTAGAGACGATTCAGGTCAGGGATTATTTTGACCGAGCTATCCCTTTCTCTCGCCTCCAGCGGCGCGGCCCCAACGGCAACTGTAGGCGAACCGGCGACAGCGCCCCTCCACTCGCCGTTGCCCAGGATCAGCGAAGCACACGCGACTGGTGCGGTGGGCTGCAGCGAGGTAAAACCCTCCGTTCCTTCGCTTATGTGGTAAGTCTAGGTTTTGATTTCGAATCTGTACGGGCCTCCTCGTGAGGCTGCGATTGAGGGGGTAAGAGATGCAAATTTGATCCAGTTTTTTTTTCTTTAGATCGAGAGATGTGGTTCCCGGGCTCCATTTCCACTGGGAACGAAACCGCATCAACTTATTACAGAGTCTAAAACCTTTTGATCTCCATGCTCGAGCATGCTCGTACAAGCTCCTAGGCAAATTCTACATGTTCAAGACTATTCAGCACAAGAGTGTCCGTCATCAGAGCTAATTTTGATCCAGTTGCGCTATGCTCACTCCTTGGGGATGAGGGACTTTGAGCTCTTTCTACTTCATTTGGTTCATGAAGAGAAGATACGTTTCTGTATGCCTCACATTCTCAATCTGCTCCAACCCATCCTAGTTGTCATTGCTCTCTAGCTCAGCAGCTTCGACTTGCGGTGGTGCTTGTTTTGTTGCTTGTAGTACCATGATAAGAGAGGAGATTCTACTAGTGACATCTTGGTTGCAAGTAGCTACCATGATAGGAGAGGCGGCCACAAGAAGAAGACTACAGAGGCAGCACACCCTTTATGGGCGAGGGTGGTAATGTCTAGACTAGACAAGGTTGGTCAGTGCATTATCCATTCATTTTGTGACCGCATCCTAGAATCTGCACCGAACATGACCCCTGACCATTAAATGCCCTTTCTCCAAAGAGGTTTTGGCCACATCTCTGTGCTCTACTTCATTGTGCCCAGGTCACCTCGTCCTCTACACTCAATGCTATTTTCCAAGCTGGAGCGAGATGGTGAACTTAGAGCAGTGCATATAAGTTTGGTAGCCATCCTCACCCTTGTAGCCTCATTCACCATCTAGAGTTTGTGGAAGGAGCGAAATGCTCCAATCTTGAAAGACGCAATTCCCGCCCCTTTCAGGTGGCCCTCATGATTGTAAATAATATGTCATCCCTGATTGGCACGAGAGACTAGCCTAATGTTATCACTCTGCTTTGTAGCCTCTATATAGTATTTTATTTTTTGATCCTTGTTAGCTTGTAAAACTCTTCCCTCAAGATTATGATCTCCTAGAATTTCTGGGCATTTTGATCTCTGAGAATCTGCAAACTGTGTTATTTATCTGAATTGGCTGCGCTAATTTATTTCTCAAAATTCAATGTCACTCTGTTTGAGGCAGCATGTCATTCTAGCTTTTGGATTTTAGGGTATTGTTGGTCCCCAGAATCCAGCCTAATTATATTTTGGTCAGTCACAATTTTGGTCCTTGTTTGGATAGTCGCCAAAATTTGTAACATTGGCCAAATCGCAGGAAGCAAGCCCCTTCAAAATTTTGGACAGCCTTGAACATAGTCGCCTGCAAATTCGTGAAAAATCACAGTCGGTTTTGGAACAAGTTCGGGAAATTAAAATCGATTTTGAAAAAAATTCGATTGCGCTAGACCATGTGTGATTACAAAAATAATTACAATTGTGCAATATCTTTACAACGGCTGTCTCACACAATGTGTTGGTGGAGTCCAGCCAGAGCGCCTGCTACCCTTTTCTCAGGCCTCCAACAGCGACCACTGCGAGCTGGTAACCACAGTCCCTCCCCTCTCCATAGCGCCCCATCCGCTCTATCTCAGTCGGCTGTCACCCAGGAACAGCGCCGCACACGTTCATGCAGTGAGGTAAAACTCCCTATTTTTCGCTTTCCCTTGCACTGTAAGCCTATGTTTTGATTTCGAATTTGCACCAACCGTCCCCATGAGATGTAAATGGTATGTGGTTGAGGGGTCCACATTTTTTTCCCTTTAGATCGAGAGCGGTGATTCCATTTTCACTAGAAATGAAACCGCATCAACCTACAGGGTCTAATCTTTTCATCTTACGCTCCACACATAAGTATCTGGAGCTGAAACACCAAACAAGCAAACAGAAGATACAATAGAATCACGTAAGCAGATGGACACCACTTCTGTGATGATAAAGCTGCAATTGAGGGGTAACAGATGCAGATTTGGTCCAAGATTTCTATTTTTTTTCCTTTAGATCAAGAGAGGTGATTCTCAGGTTCCATTTTGGTTCCGCCTAGAACATCTTCGCGTGCAAATTCGTAAAATCATCATGATCGATTTTGAAAGGGTATTTTTCAAGTTCATTTGCCTTAGCTCGACGATTGAATTAGAGCTGGTCCAAAAACATTTTAGCGACACGCCCGCTATCCCTTTCTCTCGCCTCCAGCGGCGCGGCCCCAACGGCGATCGTGGGCGAGCCGGCGACAGCGACCCCAGGTACAGCGAAACACACAC
This sequence comes from Lolium rigidum, assembly GCF_022539505.1. Classification (NCBI taxonomy): domain Eukaryota; kingdom Viridiplantae; phylum Streptophyta; class Magnoliopsida; order Poales; family Poaceae; genus Lolium; species Lolium rigidum. The sequence goes on along the minus strand of NC_061513.1, from coordinate 32,430,874 downwards.
TCGTGCCCGGTGGACGACTCAGCGAGCCCGGCGACAGGTGCGGTGGGCTTCAGCGAGGTAAAACTCTCTGTTCCTCGCCTTCGCGTGTACCGTAGGCCGTTTCTCCAGTGCACAATCTAAAAAAATGGAAGAAAATTGGCAGCATGAGAATAAAATGGCTTCAGGCAGCCATACATAAACTGTTAACCACATTACATATCTCTAGGATGGAGAGAACAAATGCAAGTCCAACCATACTTGACTATGCTCATAGAAGACAATCTAGAAGTACACATCATCGCAGCAGAAAAATCATCCTTAAAACTTACTAAAACAGTAAAACATAATCAGAAAGTGGGAGTTGTGTCATGAGCAAGCAAGTACTTTCTTATAAATAATATTAATGGTAAAGATAAGATAAACATTGGTTAGACCAAAGTCATAACTCATAAGCCATATAGCTGCACCCAGCTTTCTTCAGGTTCTTGCAGCTTGAGCTTGAAATTATACTCTCCCCGTGAGGCTGCGATTGAGGGGGTAAGAGATGCAGATTTGATCTAGTTTTTTTTTCTTTAGATCGAGAGGTATGATTCCTGGGCTGCATCTCCAGTGGAAACGAAACCACATCTACTTACATAGTCTAAAACCTTTTCATCTCCATGCTCTGAGCTCGAGCGATGTTCAAGCTCCTTGAGAAATTATAGTTCTTGAGGTCTTTTTAGCAGGAGACACTGCAGTATCAGTGCTAACTTCGATCCAGTTGCGCTATGTTCCCTCCTTGGGGATCAGCGATTTTGAGCTCTTTCTACTTCCCCTTTTGTTTGAAGATAAGATGCGTTTCTGTATGCCTCACATTCTCAACTGCTCCAACCCATCCTAGTTGTCATTGCTCTCTAGCTCAGGAGCTTCGACTCTGGTGGTGTTCGCTTGGTTGCTAGTAGTACCATGATAGGTGAGGAGGCTCCACTGGTTGTCATCTTGGTTGCAAGTACGTACATACCATGGTAGGAGAGGTGGCTACAAGAAGTGGCTACAAGAAGACTACAGAGGCAGCACGCCTTTTATGAGCGAGGGTGGGTAACGTCTAGACTAGCGAAGGTTGGTGAGTGCATTATCCATTCATTTTGTGACCGTGTCCTAGAATCTGCACCGAACATGACCCCTGACCATTAATTACCCTTTCCCCAAAGAGGTTTTGGCTACATCTTTGTGATGTACTTCAATGTGACTAGGTAACCTCGTCCTCTACACTCAATTCTGATTTTTCAAGCTGGAACTCTGGAAAGAGATGGTGAATTTGGAGCAGTGCAAAGAAGTTTGGCAGTCATCTTCAGTTCCTCACCGTTGTAGCCTCATTCACTTTCAGGTGGCGCTCGTGATTGTTAAATGACATGTCGTCCCTGGTTGGCATGAGAGACTAGCCTAATGTGATCTCTCTCCTTTGTAGCCTCTGTATAGTATTTTCTTTTTTGATCATTGTTAGGCTGTAAAACTCTTCCCTCGAAATTATGACCTCCTAGACTTCCTTGCCATTTTGATTTCTGAAGATCCGCAAAATATGCTATTTATGGGAATCTGATCTGAATTGGCTGCGCCAATTTATTTCTCAAAATGCAACGTCACTCTGTTTGAGGCACTATGTCATTCTACCTTTTGGATTCTAGGGTATTGTTGGTCCCCAAAATCCAGCCTAATTATATTTTGATCACAACCAAAATTTTGGTCCTTGTTTGGATAATCGCCAAATTTTTGGCTTTTGCCGGATGCCAACTTGTCACTCTAATTTCTTATTCTTTTTGTAACATTGGCCAAATCGCAGGAAGCACGCCCCTTCAAAATTTTGGACAGCCCAGAACATAGCCGCCTGCAAATTCTTGAAAAATCACAGTCGGTTTCGGAACAAGTTCGTACAATTGATTTTGAAAAAAGTTCGATTGCATTAGACCACGTGTGATTACAAGAATAATTGCAATTGTGCAATGTGTTGGCAGACACTCCAGCCAGAGCGCCTGCTTCCCATTTCTCTGGCCTACAGAGGCTTGGCCCCAACGACGACCGCATCCCCAGTTCTCTCCAGAGCGCCCCATCCGCTCTGCCTCAATCGGCCGTCACCCAGGAACAGCGCCGCACATGCTCATGCAGTGAGTAAAACACTAAAACTCCCTATTTTTCGCCTTCCCTTGCACAGCGAGCATAGGTCGAATTTGCACCAACCGTCCCCGTGAGATGTAAATGGGATGCGGTTGAGGGGTTAAGAGATGCAGATTTGATCCACCTTTTCTTTTTTCCTTGATCGAGAAAGCTCAGAGAGGTGATTCCATTTTCACTGGAAATGAAGAAGAGCAGAAAAGCCATGCAGAAACTTGGTATGAAGGCCATCACTGGTGTGAGCCGTGTTACTGTCAAGAAGAGCAAGACCGTGAGCTTCCTAATCACTTCATGCCATTCTTCCCTGTAGCCATCCTATATGCTAGTGCTGTTGCATTTTCTAACTCCCCTTTCACAATTGCAGGTTATGTTTGTCATGCCCACACTCAGACACCTACAACATTTTTCGGGGAGGCCAAGATCGAGGACATGAGCAACCAGCTGCAGACTCAAGCCGCGGAGCAGTTCAAGGCGCCCGGTGGGAGAGGTGGCCCCTCAAAGGGCGAGCCTTCTGTGGCAGCGGCCCAGGACGACGAGGATGAAGACGAGACTGGCGTGGACAAGAAGGACATCGATCTCGTGATGACGCAGGCCTCCGTGCCAAGATCCAGGGCCGTGAAGGCGCTCAAGGCTGCCGATGGCGACATTGTCAGTGCCATCATGGAGCTGACCAACTAGGTGCTGGGAGGTTGAACTTTGACCTGAAAGTAGGGGGTGGTGGGCAGTAGTCTTTTTTGGCCATGTCATCTTGAATGTTGCAGCTCAAAGGAAAATATGTGCGTAGGCTTAGGCGACTCGCGGGGCGAGAGGCCTGGCGTCCCTGCCGGAGTCTCACCCACCGGCGGCGCGCGGCCCCTGCTCTGCTCCCGGCCTTCTCTCAGTGGAGGAGGCTGCAAGGGCCGCTTCTGGGCGGCGGAGGCGGACTTCGGCGACGATGCGGCGGTCAGCGAGGCCAGTTGGGAGGCTGATTCCTCCGGGGTTGACCTGCCAGATCCGCCGGGGATCCCGATGGGGGTCACCCTCGGCGACTTTGTGGCCGCAGCACAGGAGCTTGGGGGCTCGCTGACGGCCAGGCGGCGCTCGGCTTTTGCTCCTGGCGGCAGGGGTTTGAGATTCCCCACCGGAGCTGGTGACGGCCGGTGGGAGAGGGGGCGACGCCGCCGCCCTGGCTCTGGTTCTTGTCTGCTGTCGAAAGGCCGCCCCCAGGAACCTAGACCACGTCCGTCTTCCCCACGCTCGACGGCGGCTCCTCCGGCGCCGGCTGGCCCCGTGGTGCCCTCGGTGACGGGGCGCTCTCCCGCCGGCGACGCGCCGCCGCCAGGTGAGGATCCGCGAGACGGGGAGGACCTCACGAGGGAGCGGCTCCCGCTGTGGGCGGAGCCTGGGCCTGGGCCGTTCCTTCGTCCGTGGGCTGGGCCGCTTGACCTGGCCCACGAGCTTCCGACCCCGGTGCTGTCTCCTGTGGCACTGGGCCGAGCCCACTTCGGCCCATCCGGCGGAGTGGAGGCCTCTCCCAGGCTTAAGTGGTGGTGGATTCCACGCGGGGCGCGTGACCTATCATTAGGGTTCCCTGCCTCCCGTTCAGACATCAGAATACGGCGGCGGCGGGCTCGATCCATCATCATCAACTCCCCACCCCTCCCCTCTCTCAGTCCTACGCATCGGCGGTGAGGATGGAGCGTCAGCGTGGTGCGGCGGCGGGTGGCCAGAACGGAACAGCAAGCGCCGGCTGGAGGAGCGGCCGGCGGTGGAGGAGGCGCGCATGGAGGCGGACTCGCGCGCGCGGCGGCTGGAGCGCGGCGGGAGTGCGGCGGGCGGCCCGGGCGGTGGTGGCTCGGGCAGCGGCGGAGGCTCGGCCAACACCCACAACAACAACCGTCGTGGTGCGGGCCACCCGACGAACTCGTCCGCGGCTGGCCAGGGAGGCCAGGGCGGGCAGGCCCCTCCCGCCTGGTGGCTGACGAGGGAGAAAAAGCGCCAAGAACAGGCCTTGCGTGCCGCGCAGGAGGGGGCGGGTGCAGGTGCCCCGCCTCTGGAGCCGCAGCGTGGTCGTGGGCCAGCGCGCAACTCGGGATGTGCGCAGCAGCAGCCCCGCCGCCAGTCCGCGGCGCCCACTCCGTCGGCCCGGTCTACTCCGGCGTCTGGTGACTCGGGCTCATCCAAAGTGGAATGCTTCCGCTGCGGCCGCCCCGGCCACTTCCAGGCCGGATGCACGGCGGACCCGATCTGCGTCGTCTGTGGCAAAGAGGGTCACTTCTCGGCGGATTGTCCGGGTTTGGCACCCCCGGAGTTGTGCTTGATGGGACAGGCCATCTCCGGGGAGGGTTTCTTCTACCTAGACTTCGATGAAGGTGGGGACGAAGAGACGGAGGCCTCCAACGCGGCGGTCCTGTCGTTTGACGGCCTGCCCTTGTCAGCTCGGGACCTTGAGGCGGAGCTCCACCACCTCATCGGCATCGACTGGGATTGGAAGGTGACCAGGTGGCTGCCAAGGAGTTCACCGTCCTCTTCCCGTCGCAGGATTGCCTCCGTATGAGTGCTCGCAGCGGGAAGCTGTTCTTTCCGCTCAGCAACTCCACGGCCAACATCAAGTTGGCGGACGCTGACCCCGCTCCGGCGGAGATGCTGCAAGAGGTTTGGGTGACCATCTCCGGTCTCCCTCGCCGGATGCGGCGTGTGGACATGCTCTTGAAGGGGATGAGGATGTTGGGTCGTCCTATCGAGGTGGACCTCGACTCCCTCACGCGCCGCGCCCCCGTCCGCATGCGGATCGCTTGCCGGAACCCCTCCAAGCTCCACGGCCTGGTGCAGCTCTTCCACAAGAATGAGGGCTTCAATGTGGGCATCCGGGTGGAGCAACCCCCGGCCTCCTCGGCGCCCCCTCCGGCCCCGCAGCGGAACGACGACGACAACGACAGTATGGGGGACGACGACGATGACAGTCTGGGGGACGAGGAGGAGTGGCGTCGCCTGGGCGAGAAGGACAAGGACAAGCAGGCGGCTGCGCAGGACCCGGCGGCAGCGGGGAACTCCACGGCGCCTGCACCCTCGGAGCAGGCTGCCCCGGCGGATGCCCCTGCCCCTGCGCCCGCGGCCCCCGTCCTGGACCAGTACGGCAGCAACCTGCCTTCCTCGGCAGGGGGTTGGCCTCTCCCGCTGCTGGTCCTGGAGAAGCGGCGCTCCCTCGAGACCCCGCCCACCACTACGCCGGCCCAGCAGCAGCTGGCGGTGCTGGAGGGAGTTCCCACGTCGCCGCCGGTGGATTCCTCCACCCTGGTGATGGTCGAGTCGGACTACGACTCCGACGCCTCTGAGGAGTCCCCTGTTGGCCTCACAGGTGCCCGGTCCGGAGTGGCTGGTGCTGGCCCTGGCGCTGCACCCTTGGGGGAGTGTGGTGATCAGGTGCTCGGAGCGGAGGCCTTGGGAGTGGCGTCGGCGGTGGTGCCGCGCAGGACGAGGACCAGGACGGTGCCGGCCGGCCCGGCGCAGAAGAGTGCGCGCCTCCAGGGCCCGGCGTCCGCGGTGTCAGCGATGGAGAAGGCCCAGCACAGGACAGCTTCCAAGAACCTCGACCCGGCAGGTACTTTCACTCCCCTCGCCCACCTTCCCGACGATCATTTGACCTCGGTTGCACGTGATTCTGGGCTTTCTTTCATGACGGAGAAACACACCGAGGCGGAGATTCTTTCCCTCGTGCGGGCCAAGAAGGCCGCACAAGCGCTGCTTGCGCAAGCTGCCCTGAGTAAGGAGGCGCCACTTGTGGGCGCTGGTGCGTTGGCGCTACCCTCGGCACCTGACGTAGTAGGGACTACACCGGTGTGCTTGGAGGAGGGTCAGGAGACCTTGGTGGACGTTCCAGTCCAGGCTGCTCCTCAAGCCAATAAAAGGAGCGCGCCGGCCGTGTTGGCATCCCGCCGTGGGCGGAGGAAAGCCACGCTTTCCTAATGCGTGCTGGCTTCTATAATATCCGTGGGTTCGGCAGACCGGGCTGCCGTACCCAGATTAAGGAGTTGATCACCCGAGAACAGCTCGACTTTGTCGGTCTTCAGGAGACCATTAAGTCCTCCTTCTCTGCGAGCGAGCTGCTTAGCATCGACCCTGCGGGCCGTTTTGCTTGGCACGATGTCCCGGCGACGGGGAGGTCCGGAGGTATCCTATTAGGGGTTAATGAGGAGTTCTTCGATGTGTTAGGTTGGAGTAGGGGCTCCTTCCACATTAGGGTAGACGTCTTGCAACTAGACTCGTCTTCCCGTTGGTCTCTTTTTGTGGTCTACGGACCGGCGGATCACCGCCGCTCTCCTGCGTTCCTACAGGAACTCGCAGAGGCCATCTCGGCTTGTCCCCTGCCTCTTGTGGTGGGGGGTGACTTCAACCTGATCCGGGGGTCCAGGGACAAAAATAACTCGAACATCAACTGGCCCCGTGTTCATAGTTTCAACGACTGCTTAGCTAGCTTGGAGCTACGAGAGATCAGGCGCACGGGTGCGAGATTCACCTGGTCTAACAAACAGCTGAACCCGGTCCGCTGTGTCCTTGACATAGTTTTTATGTCCACGGACTGGGAGTCCCTATTCCCCCTGTGCACCCTGGTGGCAGAGACCATCATTGGTTCGGATCATTCTCCTCTCATCCTGAGCTCCGGGGAGGAGCTTAGGAAGCGTAGCCCGAGATTCTTCTTCGAGAAGAGTTGGCTGGAACGTCCGGAGTTCGTCGATTTGGTCACTTCCAAGTGGAACGACTTAGCCGCGGTGTCGGTGCCGGGTGCTGACTCCATTGACCGATGGAACCGGGTCTCGGGGGGCCTGAGACAATTTCTCAAAGGGTGGGGCGCCAACCTCGGTAAGGAGGCACGCGACCTTAAACAGGACCTCCTGACTCAGATCCAGGCTCTCGATGCCCAGGCCAACACTCTAGGCCTTGACGAGGAGGGTTGGGCGATGCGCTACCACCTCGAGGGCCAGCTCTCGCACCTCGCCAAACTTGAGGAGGTCTACTGGCGACAACGCAGCCGCCTTACCTGGCTACTCAAGGGTGATGCCAACACCGCTTTCTTCCATGCCATGGCTAATGGTAGGAAACGGAAGTGCGCCATCTCGCGCCTCTCCACTGACTCGGGGGTCATCTCGGACCCTGGCGCGCTACGGACCCACATTTATGACTTCTACCGTCAGTTGATGGGGGTCTCCGGGGAACAGGGTTTGTTTACCTTACGCTCCAACACCTGGGACGCGTTGGGGCGGGTCTCGGATGAGGATAATGATAGCCTTATGCTCTCCTTCACAGAACAGGAGATGGACTTTGTCCTCGCTAGCATGAGAGTGGACACGGCTCCGGGCCCGGATGGGTTCCCTGTAGTGTTCTTCAAGACGTTTTGGAGATTGCTAAAACCGTTCGCTCTGGCCATCGCCAACGATTTCGCTCTGGGGAGAGTGGATATCGCCCGCCTAAACTTCGGGATCCTGACCCTCATTCCTAAGGTTCACGGTGCTGATGACATCAGGAAATTCAGACCTATTGCGCTCATTAACGTCATCTTCAAGTTCATTGCCAAAGCTTATGCCATTCGTCTGTCTCCGATTGCCCACCGTACCATTAGTGTCACCCAGTCGGCCTTCATCAAGGGTCGGCTTATTCACGAAGGCGTGGTCTGCCTGCAAGAGATCATCCATGAGACTAAATCCAAGAAACTTGGGGGAGTTTTCTTGAAGCTTGATTTCGAAAAGGCCTATGATAGGGTCAACTGGTGCTTCCTCCGCGAGGTCCTCACCCACAAAGGTTTTGACCCCGGCTGGATCCATCGGGCGATGGGTTTGGTCAAGGGAGGCCAAACGGCTATCACCATCAACGGAAAAGTTGGCAACTTCTTCAGGAACGGACGGGGAGTCCGTCAGGGAGACCCCCTCTCGCCCTTACTCTTTGACTATGTTGTCGAAGCTCTAGCGGCCATCTTGGACCAAGCTAAGGGGGCGGGACACATTCATGGGGTCATCCCTCACGTCATCCCAGGGGGGGTAACGCACCTCCAATACGCTGATGATACGATCATCATGGTGCAGACGGACGACCTTGACATCGCCAACCTCAAGTTCCTCCTGCTCTGCTTCGAGAGCATGTCTGGGCTCCGTATTAACTTCCACAAGAGTGAGGTCATGGTTCTGGGGACCACGGACTTTGAGAGCCAGCGTATTGCCAATATGCTAAATTGTAGACGGGGCTCCTTCCCCTTTACCTACCTTGGTCTTCCGATTAGTGACCGGGGGCTCTCTGCTGGGGACTGGCAACCCCTCACTGCCAAGGTGGAAAAGCGCGCGGAACCCTGGATGGGTAAGTTTATGTCTTCCGCCGCTAGACTCACGCTCATCAACGCGTGTCTTTCCAGCCTTCCCATGCATGCTATGGGTGTTTGCCTCTTGGGCAAAGGGATCCATAAGCAGTTCGACAAACACCGCTCCCGCTTCTATTGGAACACTAATGGGAGTCGCAACAAATACCACTGGGTGCGGTGGTCGGCCATGTGTAAGCCGAAGAACTTGGGGGGTCTAGGCATCATTGACACGAACCTCATGAACACCTGTCTCATGGCCAGATGGGTCTGGAGACTCTATAGGGGCGATACTGGACTCTGGGCAGACATTCTCCGTGGGAAATATCTCCAGGACAGAGATGTTTGGGTCGATCCCCCGGGCCCTGGATCCCAATTCTGGAATGCTCTACAGAAGATCAAGCGGGTGTTGCGCTTGGGGGCGAAACACCATGTCGGAAATGGGGCCTCGACCCATTTCTGGCTAGATTGGTGGGTGGGATCTGGAAAGCTGCAAGATCGGTTCCCCCACCTTTTCGCCATTGCGGATGCGCCGGAGGCCTCCGTTGCTAGCCTTTGGTCTGACACGGGCTGGGCCATCCCCTTTCGCCAGGAATTGGGCCTACCTGAAAGAGTGGAGTGGGTCAACCTAATGAGGGATATTGAAGCCCTTCGGCCAACGGCTACCCCTGACCTAATGACTTGGGTTCTGGAACCTTCGGGGAGGTTCTCGGTTCGCTCGCTTTACCGCAAACTCTGCGATGGTTCTCCCTCCAAGGCCTTTGGCGCCATTTGGCGACTTGCGATCCCCTCGCGTATCCGTATTTTCCTTTGGCAATTGGCGCGGAAACGTCTTCCGACTAATGCCAATATTCGGCACCGTCGAGGCCCCTCCACGGGTAGATGTGCCCTGTGTGGTGAGCTTGAAGACACTAATCACATCTTTTTCGATTGCGGGCTTGCAAAATTCATGTGGAGCGCAGTTAGGGAACTGCCATCCTGTTCTTGGAATCCCTCTTGCTTTGCGGATGTTTGTAGAATCTTACAAAACCAAACTTCTAAGTTGCAGCGTGTTCTGGGGATTTGCTGTGCTGGCCTTTTATGGTCCTTGTGGAATTTGAGGAACAAATTCACAATCGAGGGGTCTTTCCCTTCCCAACCGGCTGACTGCCTCTACAAACTGTCTATGTACCTCCAGGTGTGGAAACCAGTGGCTAGAAGGACGGACCGAGAAGACATCCAGAGGGCGATTGAGAAGATCTGGACCCTTCACGCGGCGACACGTGATGCTGTGGAGGACATGCCGGTCTGACCTCCTTCGCCGGACGCCATTTATGTATCCCTAGTTTGTTCTCCAGACTTCTTATGTGTGCCCAGCCTTCGTGCTGCGGGCGGTCTGTGTGAGACTCTTGGTGTGTGCCCAGCCTTCGTGCTGCGGGCTGTGTTGTGTTGTATTGCTATCGAACCTTGTGGCCGTGGGGCTTTATTAATTTAAAGCCGGGGTCTGCTCGAGCCTTCTGTCTAAAAAAAAATGTTGCTGGCAAACTCTGGAATTTGTGGGAATCTGATCTGAATCAGCTGCGCCAATTTATTTCTGCAAATGCAATATCACTCTGTGTTTGAGACAGTATGTCATTCCAGCTTTTGGATTTTTTGATGCCCAAAATCCAGTCTAATTATATTCTGGCCACAGCCAAAATTTTGGTCCTTGTTTTGGATAGTCACCAAAATTTTGGCTTATGCCAATGCCAACTTGTCGCTCCATTTTTCTTATTTACTGGCCAAATCACAGGAAGTAAACCATGACAGATTTGGTTCCTCCCAAACCTGTAAATTCGTACAATCATGATCGGTGCATGCAAATTCGTGAAATCATCATCGATTTAGAAATGGTATTTTCTCAAGTTCATTCGCCTGAGCTCGATGATTGAACTAGAGCGGCTCAGAAAATATTTTAGCAGTGTTTCGTCCTTGAACTTGACTGAAAGTTTACTTTTGGTCCTAAATAGTATCCTGTTTGGTTCAAAACAAACCCTTAACTTTCTAGATCGATCATTAACATGGTGCTTCTGCACATGCGGCGGACGAGCGGAACAGTGGACATGCGGGACGACCTTGTGGACGAGCGCGATGGCGACCGAGCAGAATCGAGGTAGAGACAATTCAGGTCAGGGATTATTTTGACCGAGCTATCCCTTTCTCTCGCCTCCAGCGGCAACTGTAGGCGAACCGGCGACAGCGCCCCTCCACTCGCCGTTGCCCAGGATCAGCGAAGCACATGCGACTGGTGCGGTGGGCTGCAGCGAGGTAAAACTCTCTGTTCCTTCGCTTATGCGGTAAGTCTAGGTTTTGATTTCGAATCTGTACGGGCCTCCTCGTGAGGCTGCGATTGAGGGGGTAAGAGATGCAGATTTGATCCAGTTTTTTTTTTCTTTAGATCGAGAGATGTGGCTCCCGGGCTCCATTTCCACTCGGAACGAAACCACATCAACTTACTAGAGTCCAAAACCTTTTCATATCCATGCTCGAGCATCGTACAAGCTCCTAGGCAAATTCTACATGTTCAAGACTATTCAGCACAAGAGTGTCCGTCATCAGAGCTAATTTTGATCCAGTTGCGCTATGCTCACTCCTTGGGGATGAGGGACTTTGAGCTCTTTCTACTTCATTTGGTTCATGAAGAGAAGATACGTTTCTGTATGCCTCACATTCTCAATCTGCTCCAACCCATCCTAGTTGTCATTGCTCTCTAGCTCAGCAGCTTCGACTTGCGGTGGTGCTTGTTTGGTTGCTTGTAGTACCATGATAGGAGAGGAGACTCTAATGGTGACATCTTGGTTGCAAGTAGCTACCATGATAGGAGAGGCGGCCACAAGAAGAAGACTACAGAGGCAGCACACCCTTTATGGGCGAGGGTGGTAATGTCTAGACTAGACAAGGTTGGTCAGTGCATTATCCATTCATTTTGTGACCGCATCCTAGAATCTGCGCCGAACATGACCCCTGACCATTAAATGCCCTTTCTCCAAAGAGGTTTTGGCCACATCTCTATGCTCTACTTCATTGTGCCCAGGTCACCTCGTCCTCTACACTCAATGCTATTTTCCAAGCTGGAGCGAGATGGTGAACTTAGAGCAGTGCATATAAGTTTGGTAGCCATCCTCACCCTTGTAGCCTCATTCACCATCTAGAGTTTGTGGAAGGAGCAAAATGGTCCAATCTTGAAAGACGCAATTCCCGCCCCTTTCAGGTGGCCCTCATGATTGTAAATAATATGTCATCCCTGATTGGCACGAGAGACTAGCCTAATGTTATCACTCTGCTTTGTAGCCTCTGTATAGTATTTTATTTTTTGATCCTTGTTAGCTTGTAAAACTCTTCCCTCAAGATTATGATCTCCTAGAATTTCTGGGCATTTTGATCTCTGAGAATCTGCAAACTGTGTTATTTATCTGAATTGGTTGCGCTAATTTATTTCTCAAAATTCAATGTTACTCTGTTTGAGGCTGCATGTTATTCTAGCTTTTGGATTTTAGGGTATTGTTGGTCCCTAGAATCCAGCCTAATTATATTTTGGTCACAGTCACAATTTTGGTCCTTGCTTGGATAGTCGCCAAAATTTGTAACATTGGCCAAATCGCAGGAAGCAAGCCCCTTCAAAATTTTGGATAGCCTTGAACATAGTCGCCTGCAAATTCGTGAAAAATCACAGTCGGTTTTGGAACAAGTTCGGGAAATTAAAATCGATTTTGAAAAAAGTTCGATTGCGCTAGACCATGTGTGATTACAAAAATAATTGCAATTGTGCAATATCTTTACAACGGCTGTCTCACACAATGTGTTGGTGGAGTCCAGCCAGAGCGCCTGCTACCCTTTTATCAGGCCTCCAACAGCGACCACGGCGAGCTGGTAACCACAGTCCCACCCCTCTCCATAGCGCCCCATCCGCTCTATCTCAGTCGGCTGTCACCCAGGAACAACGCCGCACACGTTCATGCAGTGAGGTAAAACTCCCTATTTTTCGCTTTCCCTTGCACTGTAAGCCTATGTTTTGATTTCGAATTTGCACCAACCGTCCCCATGAGATGTAAATGGTATGTGGTTGAGGGGTCCACATTTTTTTCCCTTTAGATCGAGAGCGGTGATTCCATTTTCACTAGAAATGAAACCGCATCAACCTACAGGGTCTAATCTTTTCATCTTACGCTCCACACATAAGTATCTGGAGCTGAAACACCAAACAAGCAAACAGAAGATACAATAGAATCACGTAAGCAGATGGACACCACTTCTGTGATGATAAAGCTGCAATTGAGGGGTAACAGATGCAGATTTGGTCCAAGATTTCTATTTTTTTTTTCCTTTAGATCAAGAGAGGTGATTCTCAGGTTCCATTTTGGTTCCGCCTAGAACATCTTCGCGTGCAAATTCGTAAAATCATCATGATCGATTTTGAAAGGGTATTTTTCAAGTTCATTTGCCTTAGCTCGACGATTGAATTAGAGCTGGTCCAAAAACATTTTAGAGCATCTCCACTCGTCCCCCCGACGAGGCCCCCGAGCGACGATTTTCCCATCCGGACGGCGAAATTCGGCCCAGTCGCGACCCCGGTTCCTCGTTTTCGTCCGGATTTGGCCCTTCATCCATCCGGCGAGCCCACGCCATCCCCGGCCTCCCGGGGACCTATCGGGGACTCCGGACGAGTGAAAAGCGGGGAAGGGCCCGATCTGTCGGTGACTCGACACACGAACCCCACCTCCACCCCTCGTATCTCTCTCGCCGCCGGCACCACCCCGCCGGCTTGTTGCCCAGATTCCGCCGTCCCTCCTTCCCCACCTGCCTACATTCCGACGTCTTTCGATGACGGCCTATCTGGCTGCTCTTCCGCCGGCCTGTTTCCCGACTTTGGCCTGCTCCTCGTCGCTCGCGGCTCGGGTTGCCTCGACCACGCCCGTCAGGTGTTCGTCCATTTGCCTCGCCGGCCATGGACTCGGACGAAGAGGAGGAGCAGATGTTCGTCGAGCTTATGCAAGAAGGGATGGCAGCAGCCGCCCAAGACGACGAGCACATATGGAGGCTCCGAGGCAACGCCAACGCCGACGCCAACTAGTCTGTCTTAATTTGTTTGAAAAATTGTGAAATTATGTGCTTCATTTGTTTCAGCACTTGTTAAACATTGTACTGATTATCGCCGAATTTGTTTCAGCAATTTTCGTACTCTTGGTCGCCGAACTTGTTAAATTTAAATTTGTTTGAAATATGTCAAATGGTCGAGGTTGGGGGTTTCCTGCCGGGGGGACGGCTGGAACTTCGGCGCTCCCCACGCCAAATCTTCCTCCAATCCGGACGAAAATTTCGCCGGATTTGGGCGTGGGGAGCGCCAACGAGTGGGGATGCTCTTAGCGACACGCCCGCTATCCCTTTCTCTCGCCTCCAGCGGCGCGGCCCCAACGGCGATCGTGGGCGAGCCGGCGACAGCAACCCCAGGTACAGCGAAGCACACACTCGTGCCCGGTGGACGACTCAGCGAGCCCGGCGACAGGTGCGGTGGGCTTCAGCGAGGTAAAACTCTCTGTTCCTCGCCTTCGCGTGTACCGTAGGCCTAGGTTTTGATTTCGAATCTGCACGGGCCCTCCCCGTGAGGCTGCGATTGAGGGGGCGAGAGATGCAGATTTGATCCAGTTTTTATTTCTTTAGATCGAGAGGGGTGATTGCCGAGCTGCATCTCCAGCGGAAACGAAACCATATCTACTTACATAGTCTAAAACCTTTTCATCTCCCTGCTCTAAGCTCGAGCGATGTTCAAGCTCCTAGAGAAATTCTGATTCTTTAGGTATTTTTAGCACAAGACATTGAAGTACCAGTGCCAGCTTCGATCCAGTTGCGCTATGTTACCTCCTCGGGGATCATCGATTTTGAGCTCTTTCTACTTAACCTTTTCCTTGAAGATAAGATGCGTTTCTGTATGCCTCACATTCTCAACTGCTCCAACCCATCCTAGTCGCCATTGCTCTCTAGCTCAGGAGTTTCGACTCTGGTGGTGTTCGTTTGGTTGCTAGTAGTACCATGATAGGAGAGGAGACTCGAGTGTTGTCATCTTGGTTGCAAGTACGTACCATGATAGGAGAGGTGGCTACAAGAAGAAGACTACAGAGGCAGCGCGCCTTTTATGAGCGAGGGCGGGTAACGTCTAGACTAGCAAGGTTGGTGAGTGCATTATCCATTCATTTTTTGACCGCGTCCTAGATTCTGCGCCAAACATGACCCCTGGCCACTAATTGCCCTTTTTCCAAAGAGGTTTTGACTACATCTCTGTGCTCTACTTTATTGTGCCCAGGTCACCTCGTCCTCTACACTCAATGCTGATTTTCCAAGCTGGAGGGAGATAGTGAATTTGGAGCAATGCACAGAAGTTTGGCAGCCATCCTCTCACCGTTGTAGCCTCATACAGACACACGCCATCTGGAGTTTGTGGAAGGAGCGAAATGCTCCAATCTTGAAAGATGGCACCTCCTGCCCCTTTCAGGTGGCCCTCATGATCGTAAATGACATGTCCCTGATTGGTGCAAGAGGATTAATCTACGTCATCTCTCTGCTTTGTAGCTTCCATATAGTATGTTCGAATGTCACTTAATTTACTTTTATAATGTGCGGATGCTACTTAGTATGTGCTCACATCAGTGGCAGAGCTTGGATTTCAAGTTTGGCTATGGAAAGTCATAAACAATATTGGTTTGCTTCAATATGACTTTTTTTTCTGCTTCAATAGAATATATTTGCAAAAACGATGGGTATGCAACGCATATCCTTTCCTCAACCTGGCACCGCTCATGACTGCATCTTCATGTTGGGAAGATAATACTGTGGCAAGACTGTTTTTTTCTTCCATTTCTCCTTATGGCTAAGTTTTTTTTGTTCTGCACATGACCTGTTTTGAAGTGGAGCTGTTTAGTGTTTATTACCGCTTACAACAGCCAAGTAATATGATCCTTTTAATGCATATTCCCAGGGAGATTAATATATCCTGGATGATAATGATGATGATGATGATGATGAGTTGATAAGGATGAAGACAATGATGAGGATGAAAACGATGATGATGATGTTGAGGGTATGTTGATATTCTGTAGCTCTTTCTGTTCATTTCAAGTAGCTGAGCTTTAGTTAGAATTCCAGACTACTTATTGCAATACATGTTCGAATGTAAATTTCAATATCTCAAGTTATATCTTGTACCCAGTTTCGTAATTAAGAAATTGTCATCTGATCTGCTGCGCAATTGATACATATAATCCGTGTTTACGTATTTTGAGTCATTTTGACATGTTATTTATTTGAAGAATAGATGCAAGCCAGTTTGTACCCCAAATATTCTGTTCTTTCCGTACCATAGCTATGCATTTGTGGTCTACTCTCTTCATCTCTTGGAACCGACTCTTTGTTCACTTGTTCAAACTATTGGAGTATATAATTTATAATTTTCGTAAGTATTGCTTGCCTTTGTACATAATATTATTTGCTTCTGTACTGAGGCACCAACTTGTATCAATGTCAATCTGCACTTACATTTAAGTAATCCTGTATGTAAAATCTTGCTTTTGCAAGTGTTTTGGCGGAGCTTGGTTGGTGAATCATTTGAATGCATTTAAGTATGAATTGGTACTGGTACAAAGGACTAATGGACCTTAACTAGAAGAATTTATCACAGTTTCTGTCCAGTCTTGCTTGAGAACCGTGAAGTGTTTACACTTGCCATTCTAATTACTACAAATAGTCACTGTTCTAAAAGTCGTCCGAGATGTCGATTTATCGGCCGATTTATCGTGAATCGGGTGATAACCGATAAGATTTTGGCATATCGGCAAGTTTATCGCTCCACCGATATTTCGGCCGATTTTCTGTATGAGAGCCGATATTTCGTCCGATTTTTGCTCTCATGGCCGATATTTCAGCTGATTGTTAGAGAAATTTCAATGATATTTGGTATGGCAGTCGATATTTTCATCCTATGATTTTGTAGAATTGTGCATTAGCTCAAATTTTCCATTATTATTGATTCAAATGCAAGGAATCAAGGTAGTACTTATGTGCAATGCTTAAATATTATTTTTTTGCATAGCATATTATAGAAAATTTAGTGTCAAAAATTACGATTTAGAAAAAAAAATAAGTTGATAAATGGCCGACCGATAAAATCGATTAATAGGCCGATAAGCGATTAATCTTCTTTTTAAGGCCGACCGATAAGTTAAGATTAAGGATTTCTTGAACATTGCAAATAGTAATGAATGAAGTTTATGTCTAGTTTTATGAAAAAAATCTTGTAAATCTGTTCAGTCTTGCTTGATAACAGTAAACAAGAACGTTATGCTTGACGTTTGTAATGACTACTTCATGGATTAATATTTGTAGTCATCAGGAGCTCATACTTCTGGTCTTATGCAAAGTTTCGAAAATCTGACAATATGCCTCTGTGCTTTCTTGTGAAAGATCTAAGCAGAGCAAGAGTGAGAAGAAGAGCAGGAAAGCCATGCAGAAACTTGGCATGAAGGCCACCACTGACGTGAGCTGTGTCACTGTCAACAAGAGCGAGACCGTGAGCTTCCTAATCACTTCATGCCATTCTTCCCCACAGCATCATCCCATATGCTAGTGCTGTTGCATTTTCTTAACCCCCCACTTGACACTTGTAGGTTATGTTTGTCATCTCCAAGCCATATGCCATCTGTTGTTGTAGGTTTTCTCCTAAAAACTCAGCATTCTCTTCTTAATTAATGGATGAGGCAAAACTTTTCCTTCCATTTTAAAAAAAAAGAGCCCGCACTGAGACGCCTACATCATCTTCGGGGAGACCAAGATCAAGGACCTGAGCAACCAGCTGCAGCCGCAAGCCACGGAGCAGTTGAAGGCACCAACGGGCGGGAGAGGCGTCCCCTCGAAGGGTGAGCACAACCGTGGCGGTGACCCAGGACGACAAGGAGGAAGACAAGATGGCCGTGGACAAGAAGACATTGAGCTCCTGATGACGCAGGCCTCCGCACTGGGCCTCCGTGCCAAGATACAGGGCTGTGAAGGCGCCCAAGGCTTCCAATGGCGACATCGTCACCTCCATCATGGAGCCGACCAACTAGGCACTGGGAGGTGGAACTTTGACTTGATAATAGGGGTGTTTGGTGGTAGTCTTTTTGGCCATGCCATCTTGAATGTTGCAGCTGCGGAACTGGATGTTCTGTTCGTGTCTCTTCAGACTACTGGCACGTCGTTTTCCATGGCATTTAGACCTCGGAGGATCCGCAAACTGACTATGTCTCCATGCCATCTCGTTGCAGTTGGGGGAACTGGAGGATCTGTTCAAACTATTCGCATGTGGTTTTCCTTGGCATTTTGACTTATGATAGGATGTGCGAACTGTGCAATTATGGGAATTTGAAATTGACTTGCGCCAATTTTTGTTTCAAAATGTATGTCACCCTTTGTTTGAGGCAATATGTAGACTTGTCACTTCATTTTTTAAACTCCTATTGGCCAAATCGCATGAAGCAAATCACAGCAAAATTTGGGTCAACATAGGCGCCTACAAATTCGATTTTGAAATAGCGTAAATTTTCCTGATATCACAACTCTTGCACGCATCTTTGGCACGGTGAATTTGAGCTTAAACCTAACAAATCCACAATGCTGCTATGTTTGGGAGAGCTCCACTCCACCTAACTTCGCTTCACCACTAAACTCCACTCCACTTGTAAAACTCCGGAGCAGTAAAAACTGTTTGGCTGGGCGTGTTCGGAACCTCTCCAGCTTCCAGCTTCTCCAACTCTGTGTGCGGTTGCTTCAAAATGGCTTTGTAACAAAAAGTTCATGCACTTTAATGTAGCTTCTTCTGCTGTTCTGTGGGGTTTATGGCTTAATAGAAATAGCCTTGTGTTTAACAAAACCACTTGGGTTAATGTGAAACAGGTGTGGCGAAGGGTTCTCTTCCTCCTTCCAGATTGGTTGAAACCTTTCAAAGAACTAGAATCTGGAAGAAACGGTCGATTCATGGACCTGCTGCTAGCCAATTTAAGAGCTCCTCTCTGCCTCCCAGTGGGGTGAGATGTCCCTCCTTCGATTGGATTTCTTCCTGGAACTCAAACTTTGATGGCAGGGCGACGCTGGCCTACCTCCTGGACAATCCTGGCGAATCCCACAAGATTCATGTGATCACCTGATCACCTGTGTGGTCTGAGAAGGTGGTGAAGACTCAGGATGATGCCAGAAAGTCTTTGGTGAACGAAGCATGGGAGTTGTGCTAGTGTGTGTCTTACATATCGTTTGGTTCCGTAATGGATTTAGATGGCGTCTGTTTTAGTGTGTGATCACTGCTCTAAAACCTGTTCCAGGTTTTGCTGGTATTTCGGAGTTGGTTGGGATGGCAGCCAATCTCCCCAGCAAAACCTGTTTTCTTTTTCGCTGTCTCCTAGTTTACTTCTGTAAAAGACTTTGGCTTCTTTTTCAATGAAATTGGAGCTGGGGGTGACCCCTATTGATCTAAAAAAAAAACTCTGTGTGCGGAGCAGCACCGAACACGTTAACTCCGCGGAGCTAGATCTGCGAAGCTGGATCATTTTTGTGTACAAAACGCGAAGCTGGTCTTTTGGAGATCCGCGGAACAGCAGAACCCGGAGCTGCGTATATTTACGAAATTTTGCCACCGCCAAGTGAGCTTACCGCTTTGATTAGAATTTCCTTCGTCCTCCTTACCCGTCCCGCACGAGCCCGCTAGACACAGTGACCTCGCCGCCGCTGCTTGCTCGTCCTCCTTCTTCCGCCGATGTTCGCCCATACTCTTCCGTCTTCCAATGTCTCACATGTCTCTTCTTTCCTCCGCAGTATCATCCACGCGACCCCTCGTGCTCGGCGACCCCGACCCTAGCCACGGCCGCACGAGCACAAGGCGACCATGGAAGTGACCTGCTAGCCGAGGCGACCTCGGTGAAATTCTCAGTCTTCGTTGTCTCCCGCAACTTTGAGTTCATTGATTCCAGTTCCCCAAATCGAATGTATGAAAACGAATCGACTCGATTTTTCATCTTTTGTGAGCTCAGATTCAATTCCTTTTGTACAAAGGATCCCCTCCCTCCCTCTAATCAATTGGCAGTTCCAATTTCACGAATTGGTGGCCGCCGGCGAGATCCTCCGTTGAGCTCTGCCGCTCAGGTACACTTTCCTTCTTCTTTTCAGGTAACGTACTGTTTGGAAGCTGGCATGCAGTATTGATTCCATCGATTTGGGCTGCAACTTGCTTCCAAATGGGCTGGATCGGCTATAAATGGGCTGCCAGCCCACTGAAATCGGAGGAGCCGTGCCGAACGTTTTAAGCTCCAGATGCGACGCTGGATCTTGGTCGATGGAGCTGAATTTGAGGATTTGGAGAAGCGGGGCTACTTCCGACACGCCCCTAGGTTAGCTTCAGATCCTTGTTTCCAGTCGTTTGATGTGCAACGTCCATGAGACCATCATTTGCTACTAGTAGCATTACTAGTATGTTTCCATTTGATCTCACTGCTGATCGATCAACACCATAACCTTTGCATTTTATTTCTCAAAATATATCTCTGCATTTGCATACAACCTGAAAAGAATACATATGATGAACTGAACAAGAACTATTCACGGATTGGCTGCAGATTGAACAAGAAATTACAGGACACGACAAATTATCCAGAACTATTCACAGATGTGATGTTTGCCCGTGCTCTTGTTGTAAGGCACAACCTCTTGGAGTCCTGGTGCAGGCAGGCGGCGGGATTCTCCGAAACAGCGAAAAGGCAGCGGCGGCCAGCAAACAGATGGCCACGTTGGCTGTTCTTGCGCCGCCTGTTCAATCCAAGGACGGGGATCGAGCAGGGGTGTCGTAGAAAAGGATGACTGGGCGAAGGGGACAGAGGCGAGGGAGGCGGAGGGTCACCGGAGCTGCAGTCGGGCGATGGGATTCCTGAGAAAAATGAGATGGCGGCGGCGGCTCGCAAGCAGACCTCCCCGTCCGCTCGTGCTTGCGACGCTGGGTCGATCCAAGGAGGGGAATCGATCGGCGGGTCGTAGAGAGGAGGAAGCCGGAGGTCGGGCGAAGGGGAGGACGGCTCGGCCGCCGCCGGAGATGGATGCAGCGACTAGCCCTAGTCGCCACACACCATGGACAGACATGAATCAGGGGACAAGGGGAATACCGATTCGGGGTGGGCTGTCTCGCGAAAAAGTGAAGTGGAGCAGGTGAAGCACCTATTTCTCTACTCCACGAAAATGAACTACGAGAAGCCACCGCTTCACTCCACCTGAGAACTAGAGTTTGGATGTTTAGGGCATCTCCAACCGGCTGACCCAAACGGACGGGCTGGGCCGTCCGTTTTGGGCCGTTTGCATGGCCGGCCGGACACGCGGACAGCGACCCGCGTCCGCGTGTCCGTTTGGGTCGCACGCGGCGCCCAACGCGGCGATCCAAAGAGACGCCACGTGGTTCGTCTTCGTTGCGCGGCGCTGCGCCATGGCAGGCCTCGACGGGACAGCCATGGTGGGCGGTGGAACGCGCGGGAAAGATCCCGCGCGTCACCAAGGTTCCCGCGCGCGCAACGCCATTGGCGCGCGCGCCGCGCCCAAGTTTCCCGCCAGGCCGCCGGCTATAAAGACGGCGGCGGTCTCACACCGACCGCATCACTTTCCTCTCCCACTCCACCTTCTCCGCGCGGCCACTCCAGCTTCTCCGGCGCCATGCCGCGCACTCGCGAGCCACGTGGGCCAAGCTCTCCCTCGCCGCCCGGGCCGGGTGCCCGCGGACGGAGGAGGAGGAGCGCGCGGACTCGCGGTGGGTCGCCGACGACGAGGCGCTCCGCGTCGCTGCCGAGGCGGCGGCAAAGAAGGCAGGCGACGCCGAGATGGTGGAGGCGGCCGCGGACGGCTGGTACGAGGCCGCGGAGGAGGGGGCGGCCGCCGCGGAGGAGCCCGTCGACGAGGAGGACCTCGTGCTGGCGAATATCAACGCCGCCATCGAGGAGCGTCTCGCCGATCTCACGCGCGCGACCAAGGAGCACGAGGCCACCTGGCGGGCCGGCCGCCGCCGATTAGGCGACCTCCTCGGCCAGAAGAACGAGCTGATCGCTATGCGAGCAGCCCGTCACCTCATCCAGATGCCCTCGCCCGAGCGGCGCGCCCGGGAGGATGCTGAGTCGGCGGAGCGCGGCCGGCAAAAGCGCATGCGCCGGCGGCAGGAGAACCACGAGGCCTAGGCCCCCGCCCGCGCCCGCCTGGAGGCGCGCACCGCTGTGGAACGCGCCGCCCTGCAGGAGCTTGAGGTTTGCGGGAAGCGGATGGTTCCGCCGCAGGAGGCGGAGCGCGAGCGCGCCCGAGGTGCTCGGACGGAAAGGAGGAGGATGCAGGCCTCCGCCCAAGCCGCCGCTGCCACCGCCGCCGCCGCCGCGCCACCCAGCTGGTAAGCTGGAGTGGAATCCTCACGCGTACAGGCCGCCCGCGTCGAGTGAAATCCACGGCCCCGACGGCGAGCCGGCGAGGAGTCGCCGGCGGCCGCCGGCCCCGTACGTAGTAGGATAGAAGTAGTAGTTAAAAAAATTGTAATGGGTTCTTTTTAATGAAAACAAATGTTTATGTCTATGACACGCGGGCCAGGGGCGGACAAGGGGCGGACGCGAGCGACCAGCTTTTCGCGTCCGCGGCCACGCAAACCCGGCCCAGATTTGGGCCGGGTTTGCGTCGTTCCGGACGCCGCGGCCATCCGTTTTAGGGATGGGTCCGCGCGCTGGGCCGGGTTTTTGTCCGGCTGGACCCAAACGGACGCGCGGGCGCGGTTTGGGTCGCCCCGTTGGAGATGCCCTTAGGGCAGCTTCACCGGCTTCACCCGTAGATTGGTGAAGTGGAGCTGTCCCAAACACACCCTTTTTCAGAATGCTATTCTTACCAGAGATAATATCAAGAAAAGGAATTGGCCTGAATCCCCCCTATTTGTTCCTTTTGCAATGAACATGAACCTTTGAAACATTTATTTTTTGGCTGTTCACATGCTAAAGTAATATGGGGGGTGGTTGGGTCTGTTTTGAATGCTCATGGCTGTCCCAAAGTCTGTGGCAAAGTATAACATGGTTGCATGCTTTCTTCCCTCATGGGGAAAAGTATCATATGCTTGTGTTGGCTGCGATTTGCTGGGCGGTTTGGAATATAAGAAATCAGATAACCTTTGAGAACAAAACCATGAGGTCCCCTGTGGTAACTATTTTTTGCATGTGTTCGTTTCTCCGTTTTTGGGCAGGTATGTACAATGCTACGGAGGCGGAGGAGATAAGGGGCGGGGCGGATCAGCTGATGGGGAGAGCGTCTGACTTGGCGTGCTTCAGGACAAGTTCTGTGTCAAATGGCACGGCTGCTACAACTCCTACTAGGCTGATGATCACGGAGGGCTGATCAGTGGTTACAAAAAGATGTTAGACTTTGTTCCCTTTTGGTCTGTGAGGTTTTGCTTGTTGGCTGTGGTGATGTTATGAACTTTTCTCTTCCTGTGGTGTGTTCTGTTTCCTTCTGTAGTTAGGGGTAGGTTTTTTGCCCCGTAGTGTGGCTTTCGACGCCGAGGCCATGCAGCGGGTTTTCCTACCAAAAAACTCTTCCTGTCATTCCCTTTTTCTTGTTTCCTTTTTAATTGCTGTAGCATCAAAAACTCAGAGTACCTTGTATTTCCGTTGAGCAATTAATGGAAAGGGGAGTGATCCCAGGTTGAATTCCCCCCCCCCCCTTCACTTTCATCCATCGTGCCCGCTCGATCCCTTTCTCTCGCCTTCAGCTGCGCGGACCCAACGGCGGCAGCGCCGGCTCTCCTCGCCCCCTCCACTCGCCGTTGCCCTGAAACAGTGCCGCACACGCTCGTGCCTGGCCGGTGTCCGACACAACGAGCCCGGCGACCGAAGCGGTGGCCTGCAGTGAGGTAAAACTCCACATTCCCCCTTCGCTTCTACCGTAAGCCCAGGTTTTGATTACGAATTCGCACCAACCGTGCCCGTGAGATGAAAATGGGTAAGAGATGCAGATTCGATCTAATTTTTCTTTGTCCCTTTACTAGATCGAGAGGGGTGATTGATTTGCAGACTCCACCATTTTCAGTGGAAACGGCTTACAGAGTGTAAAATCTTTTCATCTCCATGCTCGAGCATCGTTCCAGCTCCAATGGAAATTCTGGATCATCCATATTATCTAGCACGAGACCTTCCAATACTCGGTATGACTGCTAGGTTCGATCCGATTTGTGTTTTTATCTTGCGCTATGTTCCCTCCTTGTGGATCGGCGACTTTGAGCTATTTCTAGCGTGTCATTTCCTCGCAGAGATGTTACGTTCCTGTATGCCTCACATTCACAACCTATTGCGCCGCTCCAACCCATCCTAGTTGCCATTGCTCTAACTCAGGAACCTCGGTTCGGGTGGTGTTACTTTGGTTGCTAGTAACTACTACCATGATAGGAGGGAAGATATTGCAGAGCCAGCGCGCATCCTTTGTAAGGGTGGATAATGCTTAGGCAAGCCACGGTTGGTGAGTACATTAGCTTATTCATCTCTTAATATTGTGACAATGTCCTCAAATCTGCATCACATCTAAGCATTAATTGCCATTTCTCCAAAGTCTACTTCATTGTGCCCAGCTCACCTCGTCCTCTACACTGATTTTCCAAGCTGGTAGATGATGAGTTCAGAGCAATGTACAAACTTGCCACAACCCTGACCGTTGTAGCCTCATACACCATCTGATATTTGTGGAAGGAGCAAAATGCTGCAGTCGTGAACGATGCCACCTCCCGCCCCTTTATGGTGGCCCTCGTGATTGCTGTGTTGGAATATCTGTACGTATATGAGTAGACACGGTGTAGTACACCGCCCGATCTCATATGTATCCTTGTAAAACACGGCAGAGGTTTTTCCTGCCATATATAAACACGAAACCCGAACCCTAACAGGTATCGGTTAAGCCTAGTTCGCTATTATGGTATCAGAGCGATTCTCTTCCATGACCTAGCCACCGCCGAAGAAAAACACCCTCCACGATCTTTGTCGATCGGAAAACTCCAACAAACCAAACCCCAACGATCTCTAGATCGGAAACTCAAAAAACCACAACCAAATCACGATCCTTTTGATCGGAAACTCCATAAATCTTTCCCACGATCCTCCTCAGATCGGAAAAACACCCACGATCTTCAGATCGGAAAATACCTCCCTGGTCATGGCGTCCTCGTCCACGGCATCTGCCCTGGTACCCTCCCTGGGGTCTCCTCCTTCCCAGAAGTTCACCAGATCGAATTTCTTGTTCTAGAAAACACTGGTCCATCCTGCTCTCCGTGGTGCTCAGGTCCTGGACCTTCTTGACGGCTCCGATGCTGCACCGGTGACACACCTGGAGGTGGAAGACACAGAGAAGAGAAAGCAGAAAGTCCCAAACCCGGCGTATGCAGCTTGGGTGTCGCGTGACTCCACGTTGCTGAGTTGGATCCTCAATTCCCTCTCACCGGAAATCCTCGCCCACACCATTGGCGTTGAGTCAACTGCTAGTGTCTGGGCCATCATCAACAATCTGTGCGGCTCTCGTTCTCGCTCCCGAATTAACCGGTTGTGAGGGGCACTTCAGAGCACCAAGAAACTGCACATGTCTTCCCCTGTCTTCTTCGCCAAGATGAAGGCCTTTGCATCTGAGCTCGCCGCTGCAGGGAAACCAGTCGAAGAAGATGAGATGGTTGGGTATCTGGTTAATGGGCTAGATGCCTCATACAATGACGTTGCTGGTGCTGTCAACAGAAATAGTGCCACGACTCTGGATGATCTCTATGATCAGATTGTTGCTCATGACATGCGACAGCTGTCCAAAAGTGATCAGAACGCTGGCTTTAGTTCTTCTGCTAATGCTGCTGCTCACCGAGGCCAAGATGGACGTGGCCGCGGTCGATCTCCCGATCGTGGTGACCGTGTCTATGGACAGCGCTGGGAAGATAGACGCTGTGTTGACGGTGACCGGCGTCGCGATGACAGTGACATACGTCGGGATGATGGTGCTCGCTGGGAAGATCGCCACCGCGATGATGGTGGAGGACAAGGCCACCATGATGGTGGACAACGCTGGGAAGACCGATGCCCACAACAGCGTCGTGACAATGGTGGCTATGAGCGCTGCCGTGATGATGGAGGATATAAGCGTCATCGTCGTGGACATGGCCACGTTGCTACTGCCTTTGTTGATGTCACATGTCAGATATGCACAATACATGGTCACCCTGCCTCCGACTGTTGCTGGCGCTTCAAGAAAGATGACAAGAATGATGATAGTGATTGATACGTCTCCGACGTATCGATAATTTCTTATGTTCCATGCCACATTATTGATGATATCTACATGTTTTATGCATACTTTATGTCATATTTATGCGTTTTCCGGAACTAACCTATTGACGAGATGCCGAAGGGCCGCTTGTCTGTTTTCTGCTGTTTTTGTTTCAGAAATCCTAGTAAGGAAATATTCTCGGAATCGGACGAAATCAACGCCCAGCATCTTAGGATTGCATGAAGCTTCCGAACACCCGAGAGCCGCCGGAGGGGGCCACGAGCCCACCAAACGATGAGGCCGGCGCGGCCAAGGGGGGCCCGCGCCCTCGTTGTGTCGTCGCCTCGTTGACCTTCTGACGCCGCCTCTTCGCCTATATAAAGGTCCCTGACCTAAAACACGAAACGAAAAAGCCACGGTACGAGAAACCTTCCAGAGCCGCCGCCATCGCGAAGCCAAGATCTGGGGGACAGGAGTCTCTGTTCCGGCACGCCGCCGGGACGGGGAAGTGCCCCCGGAAGGCTTCTCCATCGACACCACCGCCATCTTCATCAACGCTATCTGTCTCCCATGAGGAGGGAGTAGTTCTCCATCAAGGCTCGGGGCTGTACCGGTAGCTATGTGGTTAATCTCTCTCCTATGTGCTTCAATACAATAATCTCATGAGCTGCCTTACATGATTGAGATTCATATGATGATGCTTGTAATCTAGATGTCATTATGCTAGTCAAGTGGGTTTTACTTATGTGATCTCCAGAGACTCCTTGTCCCACGTGTGTAAAGGTGACAATGTGTGCACCGTGTGGGTCTCTTAGGCTATATTTCACGTAATACTTATTCACCGTTATGAATGGCATAGTGAAGTGCTTATTTATATCCCTTTATGATTGCAATGTGTTTTGTATCACAATATATCTCACGTGCTACTCTAGTGATGTTATTAAAGTAGTTTATTCCTCCGGCACGGTGTAATGGTGACAAGTGTGTGCATCGTGTAGTACTTGGCGTAAGCCATGATTGTGATCTCTTGTAGATTATGAAGTTAACTATTGCTATGATAGTATTGATGTGATCTATTCCTCCTTTCGTAGTGTGAAGGTGACAAGTGTGCATGCTATGTTAGTACTTGGTTTGGTTATGTTGATCTGTTATGCACTCTAAGGTTATTTAAATATGAACATTGAATATTGTGGAGCTTGTTAACTCCGGCATTGAGGGTTCGTGTAATCCTACACAGCTTAGTGGTGTTCATCATCCAACAAGAGGGTGTAGAGTCTAGCATCTATCTATTTATTCTGTTATGTGATCAATGTTGAGAGTGTCCACTAGTGAAAGTATGATCCCTAGGCCTTGTTCCTAAATATCGCTATCGCTGCTTGTTTACTTGTTCTACTCGCTTGTTTACTTCCCGCAATATTACTACCATCAACCGCACGCCAGCAAGCACTTTTCTCGGCGCCGTTACTACTGCTCATATTTATTCATACCACTTGTATTTCACTATCTCTTCGCCGAACTAGTGCACCTATTAGGTGTGTTGGGGACACAAGAGACTTCTTGCTTTGTGGTTGCAGGGTTGCATGAGAGGGATATCTTTGACCTCTTCCTCCCCGAGTTCGATAAACCTTGGGTGATCCACTTAAGGGAAACTTGCTCGCTGTTCTACAAACCTCTGCTCTTGGAGGCCCAACACTGTCTACAAGAATAGAAGCACTCGTAGACATCAAGCACTTTTCTGGCGCCGTTGCCGGGAGGAAAGGTAAAAGGCACTCATACTCCGGTCCCATGTAACTAAGTACTTTTCTGTTGCCGTTGTGTGTGTGCTCGAAGCTATTTCCTTTAGATCCTGCAATTGCATCTTTTTGTTTCTTGTTTACACTAGTTAGGCATAATGGACAACAATGAGCTTCTTATTCTATTTCCTGATTTAAGACATGGATGGTTTGATGCGAAAATTAAAAAACCCATGGAACATATTAGTATGAACGCTTTGAACACCATTGTTGCTAATGATATGGAAAATTCTAAGCTTGGGGAAGCTGGCTTTGATGAGCATGATATTTTTAGTCCCCCAAGCATTGAGGAGAAAATTTACTTTGATGATACTTTGCCTCCTATTTATGATGATTATAATGATATTGGTCTTTTAGTACCGCCTGTTATGGAGGATAAATTTGATTATGATTACAATATGCCTCCTATATTTGATGATGAGAATAATAATGATAGCTACTTTGTTGAATTTTCTCCCACTACATCTAATAAAATCGATTATGCTTATGTGGAGAGTAATGATACTTTTATGCATGTAAATAAGAATGCTTTATATGATACTTATATTGTTGAGTTTGTTCATGATGCCTCTGAAAATTATTATGAGAGAGGAAAATATGGTTGTAGAAATTTTCATGTTACTAAAACACCTCTCTATATGCTGAAATTTTTGAAGTTACACTGGTTTTATCTTCCTATGCTTGTTACTTTGCTCTTCATGAACTTGTTTATTTACAAGATTCATATGCATAGGAAGCATGTTAGACTTAAATGTGTTTTGAATTTGCTTTTTGATGCTCTCTTTTGCTTCAACTACTATTTCTTGTGATTGCATCATTAAAACTGTTGAGCCCATCTTAATGGCTATAAAGAAAGAACTTCTTGGGAGATAACCCATGTGTTTATTTTGCTACAGTACCTTTGTTTTATATTTGAGTCTTGGAAGTTGTTACTACTGTAGCAACCTCTCCTTATCTTTATTTTATTGCATTGTTGTGCCAAGTAAAGTCTTTGATAGCAAGGTTGATACTAGATTTGGATTACTGCTGCAGAAACAGATTTGCCTCGTCACAAATCTGGGCAGAATTCTCTGTAGGTAACTCATAAAAATCTGCCAATTTGCGTGTGTGATCCTCAGATATGTACGCAACTTTCATTCAATTTGGGCATTTTCATCTGAGCAAGTCTGGTGCCATTTTAAAATTCGTCTTTACGGACTGTTCTGTTTTGACAGATTCTGCCTTTTATTTCGCATTGCCTCT
This sequence comes from Lolium rigidum, assembly GCF_022539505.1. Taxonomy (NCBI): domain Eukaryota; kingdom Viridiplantae; phylum Streptophyta; class Magnoliopsida; order Poales; family Poaceae; genus Lolium; species Lolium rigidum. Next base: position 32,402,074 of record NC_061513.1, on the reverse strand, counting down.
TTTGCTGTGTTGGATGGATTTCTTTGTTCCATTGACTTCCAGCAGCTTTGTGCAATGTCCAGAAGTGTTAAGAATGATTGTGTCACCTCTGAACATGTGAAATTTTGATTATGCACTAACCCTCTAATCAGTTTGTTTCGAGTTTGGTGTGGAGGAAGTTTTCAAGGGTCAAGAGAGGAGGATGATATACTATGATCAAGAAGAGTGAAAAGTCTAAGATTGAGGATGCCCCCGTGGTTCATCCCTGCATATTTCAAGAAGACTCAAGCATCTAAGCTTGGGGATGCCTTGGGCATCCCCTTCTTCATCGACAACTTATCAGGTTTCTTCTCTTGAAACTATATTTTTATTCGGTCACATCTTATGTACTTTACTTGGAGCGTCTGTTTGTTTTTGTTTTGTTTTGTTTGAATAAGTTCATCCTTGTGTGGGAGAGAGACACGCTCCGCTGGTTCGTATGAACACATGTGTTCTTAGCTTTTAATGTTCATGGCGAAGGTTGAAACTGCTTCGTTCATTGCTATTCGGTTGGAAACAGAAAATGCTGCATGTGGTAATTGGTAAAATGTCTTGAATAATTTGATACTTGGCAATTGTTGTGCTCATGTTTAAGCTCTTGCATCATATACTTTGCACCTATTAATGAAGAAATACATAGAGCTTGCTAAAATTTGGTTTGCATGATTGTTCTCTAGAGTCTAGATATTTTCTGGTTAAGGTGTTTGAACAACAAGGAAGACGATGTAAAGTCTTATAATGCTTACAATATGTTCATATGTGAGTCTTGCTGCACCGTTTTATACTTGAGTTTGCTTCAAACAACCTTGCTAGCCTAGCCTTGTACTGAGAGGGAATTCTTCTCGTGCATCCAAATCCTTGAGCCAAAAACTATGCCATTTGTGTCCACCATACCTACCTACTACATGGTATTTCTCTGCCATTCCAAGCAAATACTTCATGTGCTATCTTTAAACAATTCAAAAGCTATTATCTCTTATTTGTGTCAATGTTTTATAGCTCATGAGAAAGTATGTGGTGTTTATCTTTCGATCTTGTCATTTACTTCGGACAGACTTTCACCAATGGACTAGTGGCTCATCCGCTTATCCAATAACTTTGCAGAAAGAGCTGGCAATGGGGTTCCCAGCCCCAATTAATTAACTTTCATTAATAATTCTCTTCACATGTTTTGCTCTGATTCATCAGTAAGCAACTTAATTTTGCAAATAGACACTCCTCCATGGTATGTGATTGTTGGAAGGCACCCGAGGACTCGGTTAGCCATGGCTTGAGAAAGCAAAGGTTGGGAGGAGTGTCATCCATAAATAAATAAAAAAAACTAAACTAAAGTACATGTGTAAACAAAAGAGAAGAGGGATGATCTACCTTGCTAGTAGAAATAACGTCCTTTATGTGAGCCGCTCTTGAAAGTCTGGTTGATAAGGTAGTTAGAGTACCCGCTACCATTCGTTGACAACAACAAACACCTCTCAAAACTTTACTTTTATGCTCTCTATATGATTTCAAAACTTAAAAAGCTCTAGCACATGATTTAATCAATGCTTCCCTCTGCGAAGGGCCTTTCTTTTACTTTTATGTTGAGTCAGTTCACCTATCTCTCTCCACCTCAAGAAGCAAACACTTGTGTGAACTGTGCATTGATTCCTACATACTTGCATATTGCACTTGTTATATTACTTTACATTGACAATATCCATGAGATATACATGTTATAAGTTGAAAGCAACCGCTGAAACTCAATCTTCCTTTGTGTTGCTTCAATACCTTTACTTTGATTTATTGCTTTATGAGTTAACTCTTATGCAAGACTTATTGATGCTTGTCTTGAAAGTACTATTCATGAAAAATCTTTGCTTTGTGATTCATTTGTTTACTCATGTCATTACCATTGTTTTGATCGCTGCATTCATTACATATGCTTACAATAGTATGATCAAGGTTATGATGGCATGTTGATGTCTACGTTCCCCCTCCTTTCCTGTAGACAGTGTTGGGCCTCCAAGAGCAGAGGTTTGTAGAACAGCAGCAAGTTTTCCCTTAAGTGGATCACCCAAGGTTTATCGAACTCAGGGAGGAAGAGGTCAAAGATATCCCTCTCATGCAACCCTGCAACCACAAAGCAAGAAGTCTCTTGTGTCCCCAACACACCTAATAGGTGCACTAGTTCGGCGAAGAGATAGTGAAATACAGGTGGTATGAATATGTATGAGCAGTAGTACGGCGCCAGAAAATAGCTTGCTGGCGTGCAGTTGATGGTAGCAGTATTGTAGGAAGTAAACAAGCAGTAGTAACTCAGCAGTAGTAACGCAGTAAAACAGTAAACAAGCAGCGATAGCAGTATTTAGGAACAAGGCCTAGGGATTATACTTTCACTAGTGGACATTCTCAACATTGATCACATAACAGAATAGATAAATGCATACTCTACACTTTTGTTGGATGATGAACACATTGCGTAGGATTTCACGAACCCTCAATGCCGGAGTTAACAAGCTCCACAATAATGCTCATGTTTAAGTAACCTTTAGTGTAAGATAGATCAAAAGACTAAACCAAGTACTAGCATAGCATGCACACTCGTCACCTTCATGCATATGTAGGAGGAATAGATCACATCAATATTATCATAGCAATAGTTAACTTCGCAATCTACAAGAGATCATGATCATAGCATAAACCAAGTACTAACACGGTGCACACACCGTCACCTTTACACACGTGCGGGAGGAATAAAACTACTTTAATAACACATCACTAGAGTAGCACATAGATAAATTGTGATACGATGCACATTGCAATCATAAAGAGATATAAATAAGCACTTCACTACGCTCTTCAACAGGTGAATAAGTACTTCGTGAAATATAGCCTAAGAGACCCACACGGTGCACACACTTGTCACCTTTACACTCGTGGGACAAGGAGTCTCCGGAGATCACATAAGTAAAACCCACTTGACTAGCATAATGACATCTAGATTACAAGCATCATCATATGAATCTCAATCATGTAAGGCAGCTCATGAGACTATTGTATTGAAGCACATAGGAGAGAGATTAACCACATAGCTACCGGTACAGCCCCGAGCCTCGATGGAGAACTACTCCCTCCTCATGGGAGCAGCAGCGGTGATGAAGATGGCGGTGGAGATGGCAGCGGTGTCGATGGAGAAGCCTTTCGGGGGCACTTCCCCGCTCCGGCAGGGTGCCGGAACAGAGACTCCTGTCCCCCAGATCTTGGCTTCGCGATGACGGCGGCTCTGGAAGGTTTTCCGTATCGTGGCTCTCTCCGTAAGGGTTTTCGATGCAGGGGCTTTATATAGGCGAAGAGGCGGCGCAGGAGGGTCAACGAGGCGACGACACCATAGGGTGGCGCGGCCAGGGCCTGGGCCGCGCCACCATGTCATCTCGGGCCCACAGGGCCCATCTCTCGGCAGCTCTCGAGTGTTCCGGATGGTTCCGGGAAAAATAGGAACCCGGGCGTTGATTTCGTCCGATTCCGAGAATATTTCGTTACTAGGATTTCCGAAACCAAAAACAGCAGAAAACGAGAACCGGCACTTCGGCATCTTGTTAATAGGTTAGTTCCGTAAAATGCATAAATATGACATATAATGTGTATAAAACATGTAGGTATCATCAATAATGTGGCATGGAACATAAGAAATTATCGATACGTCGGAGACGTATCGGCATCCCCAAGCTTAGTTCTCGCTCGTCCCGAGCGGTAAAACGATAACAAAGATAATTTCTGAAGTGACATGCCATCATAAACTTGATCATATTGTAAACATATGTAATGAATGCAGCGATCAAAACAATGGTAATGACATGAGTAAACAACTGAATCATAAAGCAAAGACTTTTCATGAATAGTACTTTCAAGACAAGCATCAATAAGTCTTGCATAAGAGTTAACTCATAAAGCAATAATTCAAAGTAAAAGCATTGAAGCAACACAAAGGAAGATGAAGTTTCAGCGGTTGCTTTCAACTTGTAACATGTATATCTCATGGATAGTTGTCAATGCAAAGCAATATAACAAATGCAATAAGCAAGTATGTAAGAATCAATGCACAGTTCACACAAGTGTTTGCTTCTTGAGGTGGAGAGAGATAGGTGAACTGACTCAACATAAAAATAAAAGAATGGTCCTTCAAAGAGGAAAGCATCGATTGCTATATTTGTGCTAGAGCTTTGGTTTTGAAAACATCAAGAGAGTATAAAAGTAAAGTTTTGAGAGGTGTTTGTTGTTGTCAACGAATGGTAGCGGGTACTCTAACCCCCTTGCCAGACAAACCTTCAAAGAGCGGCTCCCATTTTATTTTATTTTTGTGTGGCACTCCTTCCAACCTTTCTTTCACAAACCATGGCTAACCGATTCCATCGGGTGCCTGCCAACAATCTCATACCATGAAGGAGTGCCTTTTTATTTTAGTTTTATTATGATGACACTCCCCCAACCTTTGCTTACACAAGCCATGGCTAACCGAATCCTTCGGGTGCCGTCCAACAATCACATACCATGGAGGAGTGTCTATTTTTGTTAATTAATTTGGGACTCGGGAATCCCATTGCCAGCTCTTTTTGCAAAATTATTGGATAAGCGGATGAAGCCACTAGTCCATTGGTGAAAGTTGCCCAACAAGATTGAAAGATAAACACCACATACTTCCTCATGAGCTATAAAACATTGACACAAATCAGAGGTGATAAATTTTGAATTGTTTAAAGGTAGCACTCAAGCAATTTACTTTGGAATGGCGGAGAAATACCATGTAGTAGGTAGGTATGGTGGACACAAATGGCATAGTGGTTGGCTCAAGTATTTTGGATGCATGAGAAGTATTCCCTCTCGATACAAGGTTTAGGCTAGCAAGGCTATTTGAAACAAACACAAGGATGAACCGGTGCAGCAAAACTCACATAAAAGACATATTGAAAACATTATAAGACTCTACACCGTCTTCCTTGTTGTTCAAACTCAATACTAGAAATTATCTAGACCTTAGAGAGACCAATTATGCAAACCAAATTTTAGCATGCTCTATGTATTTCTTCATTAATGGGTGCAAAGTATATGATGCAAGAGCTTAAACATGAGCACAACAATTGCCAAGTATCAAATTATCCAAGACATTATAGCAATTACTACATGTAGCATTTTCCAATTCCAACCATATAACAATTTAACGAAGAGGAAACTTCGCCATGAATATTAAAAGCTAAGAACACATGTGTTCATACGAACCAGCGGAGCGTGTCTCTCTCCCACACAAGCATGATGTAATCCAATTTATTCAAACACAAACAAAAACAAAAGCACACAGACGCTCCAAGTAAAGTACATAAGATGTGACCGAATAAAAATATAGTTTCAGGGGAGGAACCTGATAATGTTGTCGATGAAGAAGGGGATGCCTTGGGCATCCCCAAGCTTAGATGCTTGAGTCTTCTTGAAATATGCAGGGATGAACCACGGGAGCATCCCCAAGCTTAGAGCTTTCACTCTCCTTGATCATAGTATATCATCCTCCTCTCTTGACCCTTGAAAACTTCTTCCACACCAAACTTTAAGCAAACTCATTAGAGGGTTAGTGCATAATCAAAAATTCACATGTTCAGAGGTGACACAATCATTCTTAACACTTCTGGACATTGCACAAAGCTTCTGAAAGTTAATGGAACAAAGAAACTCATTCAACATAGCAAAAGCGGCAATGCGAAATAAAAGGCAGAATCTGTCAAAAACAGAACAGTCCGTAAAGACGAATTTTAAAATGGCACCAGACTTACTCAAACGGAAAAACTCAAAACTAATGAAAGTTGCGTACATATCTGAGGATCACTCACGTAAATTGGCATAATTTTCTGAGTTACCTACAGAGAATTAGACCCAGATTCGTGACAGACAGCAATGCTGTTTCTGCGCAGCAATCCAAATCTAGCATCAACTTTACCATAGAGACTTTACTTGGCACAACAAAACATGATAAGGAGAGGTTGCTACAGTAGTAAACAACTTCCAAGACACAAATATAAAACAAAGTACTGTAGCAAAATAACACATGGGTTATCTCCCAAGAAGTTCTTTCTTTATAGCCATAAAGATGGGCTCAAGCAGCTTTAATGATGCACTCGCAAGAAATAGTATTTGAAGCAAAAGAGAGCATCAAGAGGCAAATTCAAAACACATTTAAGTCTAACATGCTTCCTATGCATAGGAATCTTGTAAATAAACAAGTTCATGAAGAGCAAAGTAACAAGCATAGGAAGATAGAACAAGTGTAGCTTCAAAAATTTCAGCACATAGAGAGGTGTTTTAGTAACATGAAAATTTCTACAACCATATTTTCCTCTCTCATAATAACTTTCAGTAGCATCATGAGCAAACTCAACAATATAACTATCAAATGAAACATTCTTATCATGGGTCTCATGCATAAAATTATTACTACTCCCAACATAAGCATAATCAATTTTATTAGTTGTAGTGGGAGCAAATTCAACAAAGTAGCTATCATTATTATTCTCATCATCAAGTATAGGAGGCATAGTATAATCACAACAAAATTTGCTCTCCATAGTAGGTGGCACCAAAAGACCACTATCATTATAATCATCATAAATAGGAGGCAAAGTATCATCAAAGAAAATTTTCTCCTCAATGCTTGGGGGACTAAAAAGATCATGCTCATCAAAACCAGCTTCCCCAAGCTTAGAATTTTCCATAGCATTAGCAACAATAGTGTTCAAAGCATTCATATTAATAACATTCCCATTAGCATGCATATAAAGTTCCATGGGTTTTTTAATTCTCTCTTCAAACACATCATGTCCTAATTCAAGATAAAGCTCATAAAGATCTCTCATTTTGTTGTTGTCTTCCATTAAGCCTTACTAGTGTAAACAAGAAACAAAAAGTTGCAATTGCAGGATCTAAAGGAAATAGCTTCGAGTACTTACAATGGCGGAAAATAGCTTGGTAGCCGAGATCCGGAGTGTGAGTACCTTTTACCTTTCCTCCCGGCAACGGCGCCGTGAAAATAGCTTGATGTCTACGTTCCCCTCCTTTCCTGTAGACGGTGTTGGGCCTCCAAGAGCGAGAGGTTTGTAGAACAGCAGCAAGTTTTCCCTTAAGTGGATCACCCAAGGTTTATCGAACTCGGGGAGGAAGAGGTCAAAGATATCCCTCTCATGCAACCCTGCAACCACAAAGCAAGAAGTCTCTTGTGTCCCCAACACACCTAATAGGTGCACTAGTTCGGCGAAGAGATAGTGAAATACGGGTGGTATGAATATGTATGAGCAGTAGTACGGCGCCGAGAAAATAGCTTGCTTGGCGTGCGATTGATGGTAGCGATATTGTAGGAAGTAAACAAGCGGTAGTAACTCGCAGCAGTAGTAACGCAGTAAAACGAGTAAACAAGCAGCGATAGCGATATTTAGGAACAAGGCCTAGGGATTATACTTTCACTAGTGGACATTCTCAACATTGATCACATAACGAGAATAGATAAATGCATACTCTACACTTTTGTTGGATGATGAACACATTGCGTAGGATTTCACGAACCCTCAATGCCGGAGTTAACAAGCTCCACAATAATGCTCATGTTTAAGTAACCTTTAGTGTAAGATAGATCAAAAGACTAAACCAAGTACTAGCATAGCATGCACACTTGTCACCTTCATGCATATGTAGGAGGAATAGATCACATCAATATTATCATAGCAATAGTTAACTTCGCAATCTACAAGAGATCATGATCATAGCATAAACCAAGTACTAACACGGTGCACACACTGTCACCTTTACACACGTGCAGGAGGAATAGAACTACTTTAATAACACATCACTAGAGTAGCACATAGATAAATTGTGATACGATGCACATTGCAATCATAAAGAGATATAAATAAGCACTTCACTACGCTCTTCAACAGTGAATAAGTACTTCGTGAAATATAGCCTAAGAGACCCACACGGTGCACACACTTGTCACCTTTACACTCGTGGGACAAGGAGTCTCCGGAGATCACATAAGTAAAACCCACTTGACTAGCATAATGACATCTAGATTACAAGCATCATCATATGAATCTCAATCATGTAAGGCAGCTCATGAGACTATTGTATTGAAGCACATAGGAGAGAGATTAACCACATAGCTACCGGTACAGCCCCGAGCCTCGATGGAGAACTACTCCCTCCTCATGGGAGCAGCAGCGGTGATGAAGATGGCGGTGGAGATGGCAGCGGTGTCGATGGAGAAGCCTTCCAGGGGCACTTCCCCGCTCCGGCAGGGTGCCGGAACGGAGACTCCTGTCCCCCGGATCTTGGCTTCGCGATGACGGTGGCTGCGGAAGGTTTTCCGTATCGTGGCTCTCTCCGTAAGGGTTTTCGATGCAGGGGCTTTATATAGGCGAAGAGGCGGCGCAGGAGGGTCAACGAGGCGACGAGACCATAGGGTGGCGCGGCCAGGGCCCAGGCCGCGCCACCATGTCATCTGGAGCCCACAGGGCCCATCTCTGGCAGCTCTCGAGTGTTCTGGATGGTTCCGGGGAAAATAGGAACCTGGGCGTTGATTTCGTCCGATTCCGAGAATATTTCGTTACTAGGATTTCCGAAACCAAAAACAGCAGAAAACGGAGACTGGCACTTCGGCATCTTGTTAATAGGTTAGTTCCAGAAAATGCATAAATATGACATATAATGTGTATAAAACATGTAGGTATCATCAATAATGTGGCATGGAACATAAGAAATTATCGATACGTCGGAGACGTATCACATGTCACTCCAGAAATTATCTTTGTTATCGTTTACCTGCTCGGGACGAGCAGGAACTAAGCTTGGGGATGCTGATACGTCTCCGACGTATCGATAATTTCTTATGTTCCATGCCACATTATTGATGATATCTACATGTTTTATGCATACTTTATGTCATATTTATGCGTTTTCCGGAACTAACCTATTGACGAGATGCCGAAGGGCCGATTGCTATTTTCTGCTGTTTTTGGTTTCAGAAATCCTAGTAAGGAAATATTCTCGAATCGGACGAAATCAACGCCCAGCATCTTAGGATTGCATGAAGCTTCCGGAACACCCGAGAGCCGCCGCAGGGGGGCCACGGGCCCACCAAACAGTAGGCCGGCGCGGCCAAGGGGGGGCCCGCGCCCCCCTATTGTGTCGTCGCCTCGTTGACCTTCTGACGCCGCCTCTTTGCCTATATAAAGGTCCCTGACCTAAAACACGAAACGAAAAAGCCACGGTACGAGAAACCTTCCAGAGCCGCCGCCATCGCGAAGCCAAGATCCGGGGATAGGAGTCTCCGTTCCGGCACGCCGCCGGGACGGGAAGTGCCCCGGAAGGCTTCTCCATCGACACCACCGCCATCTTCATCAACGCCTCTGTCTCCCATGAGGAGGGAGTAGTCCTCCATCGAGGCTCGGGGCTGTACCGGTAGCTATGTGGTTAATCTCTCTCCTATGTGCTTCAATACAATAATCTCATGAGCTGCCTTACATGATTGAGATTCATATGATGATGCTTGTAATCTAGATGTCATTATGCTAGTCAAGTGGGTTTTACTTATGTGATCTCCGGAGACTCCTTGTCCCACGTGTGTAAAGGTGACAGTGTGTGCACCGTGTGGGTCTCTTAGGCTATATTTCACGGAATACTTATTCATCGTTATGAATGGCATAGTGAAGTGCTTATTTATATCCCTTTATGATTGCAATGTGTTTTGTATCACAATATATCTGCGTGCTACTCTAGTGATGTTATTAAAGTAGTTTATTCCTCCTGCACGGTGTAATGGTGACAGTGTGTGCATCGTGTAGTACTTGGCGTAAGCCATGATTGTGATCTCTTGTAGATTATGAAGTTAACTATTGCTATGATAGTATTGATGTGATCTATTCCTCCTTTCGTAGTGTGAAGGTGACAGTGTGCATGCTATGTTAGTACTTGGTTTGGTTATGTTGATCTGTTATGCACTCTAAGGTTATTTAAATATGAACATTGAATATTGTGGAGCTTGTTAACTCCGGCATTGAGGGTTCATGTAATCCTACACAGTTAGTGGTTTTCATCATCCAACAAGAGGGTGTAGAGTCTAGCATCTATCTATTTATTCTGTTATGTGATCAATGTTGAGAGTGTCCACTAGTGAAAGTATGATCCCTAGGCCTTGTTCCTAAATACTGCTATCGCTGCTTGTTTACTGTTCTACTGCTTGTTTACTTCCTGCAATATTACTACCATCAACTGCACGCCAGCAAGCACTTTTCTGGCGCCGTTACTACTGCTCATATTTATTCATACCACTTGTATTTCACTATCTCTTCGCCGAACTAGTGCACCTATTAGGTGTGTTGGGGACACAAGAGACTTCTTGCTTTGTGGTTGCAGGGTTGCATGAGAGGGATATCTTTGACCTCTTCCTCCCTGAGTTCGATAAACCTTGGGTGATCCACTTAAGGGAAACTTGCTGCTGTTCTACAAACCTCTGCTCTTGGAGGCCCAACACTGTCTACAAGAATAGAAGCACCCGTAGACATCAGTGATGATGATGATTCTTGACGCGGGAAGAAAGGAGCTCACGTTGCCTCCTATGGTGTTGACTCCAACTGGTATTCTGACACCAGAGCTACGGATCACATCACGAGTGAGTTGAACAAACTCACCACCCGTGAAAACTACAAGGGACAAGACTGCGTCCACACTACCGATGGCAATGGTATGGTTATATCGCATGTTGGTCATTCTATGTTGCATACCCCCCATAGCACATTGCATTTAAACAACATTCTCCATGTTCCAAATGCTTCAAAGAATCTCTTATCTGTGCATAAACTTACTCTTGATAATAATGTTTACATTGAATTTCACCCTTGGTTCTTTCTTATTAAGGATCGGGCAACTCGAAGAACTCTGTTTAAGGGACCATGCTATGGTGGTCTCTACCCGCTAGTGCCTCTCTCTACCGGGTCTTCCAAGCAAGCATTCGTCACAATAAAGCCATCCTCATCCACATGGCATCGCCGTTTAGGTCATCCTTCCTCGTTTGTGGTGCAACAGATTGTTAGAAAAAAATAGCTTTCATATAGTTCAGAAATAAATTCTTATGTTTGTGATTCTTGTCAGTTAGCTAAGAGTCACCAGTTGCCATATCCTGTGTCTGTCTACCAGTGTGTCCACAGTTTCTTTTGAGCTTGTGTTCTCTGATGTATGGGGTCCAGCACCTGCTTCTGTTAGCAAACATTCATATTATGTAAGCTTTATCGATGATTATAGTAAATTTTCTTGGATTTACTTGCTCAAGAAGCGTTTTGATGTTTATCAAGTTTTTCTTAACTATCAAGCCTATGTTGAACGTCAGTTTGGTAGGAAAATAGTCACTATGCAAACAGATTGGGGAGGCGAGTATGAGAAGCTTAATGCCTTCTTTCAGAAAATTGGCATCACTCATCATGTGTCTTGCCCTCATGCTCATCAACAAAATGGTTCCGCTGAGCGCAAACACCGTCATATTGTGGAAGTAGGACTTTCTCTTCTTGCACATGCATCTATGCCACTAAAATTTTGGGATGAAGCCTTCCTTACAACCACATTTCTTATTAATCTTATTCCTAGCAAAGTTATTAATAATGAGACTCTCGTTGAGCGCCTCCTTCATACTTCTCCAAATTATGATTCTCTTTGGATTTTTGGGTGTGTCTATTGACCCAATCTCGGTCCCTACAACAGAAGAAAGCTTGCTTATAGATCTACCTGTTGTGTCTTCTTGGGCTATGGTCCTCTTCATAAAGGGGTAAAATGTCTAGATATGACCATTGGACGTGTTTATGTCTCTCGAGATGTAGTTTTTGATGAGAATGTTTTTTCCTTTTGCATCTCTAAATCCTAATGCTGGTAAACGTCTTAGTCAAGAAACTCTCCTGTCGCCTCCACAAAATATTGCATGTACTAGTGGGGATGCTCAACATGATGATCATATGCCTTTACCTATTATACCGATTGTCACTAACCATGTTCAGGATATCACCCCACCGGCTGGTGCTGCTGACACTCCATCTGATGATGAATATACTGGTGAAAACCAGAGTGAAAACAATGCTGAAATGAGTGAAAATGATGCACAGGAAGGAAGAAGCTGAAGAAAATGCTAGCTCGGGCACTGGATCCGAGGAGGATTCCACCTGCAACCTTGGATCACTCTGATCCCGAGGAGGATCCTGTCTCCCCTGACATCCGCAGCAGCCAGAGGCCTTCCCGCGCCCACGATGTCCCGTTGCAGGTTTACACGCGTCGCCAGCGTCCGACGTCGCCATCGCGGGACCCACCTTCTTCCCCGACAACACGCTGCGCCGTCAGCGGTCCCCGACACAGGATCCGCCCGTCATCATTGCTTTGACAGCATCATCAGTCCCTGGTTGGTCACCATCACGGGGCCCCTCTCGGTCCCCATCGCCGTCGCGTCGTGCGCCCCGGTCTCCGTCGCCCACTGGCTGAGATTCTGGCACAGGATCTTCTCCACACGCTGGATCCTTTGTGCCCTCATCTGCTATGGTGGCTCCTGTGGTTGGTGTTCAAACCCGCCTACAAAAAGGTATCAAGCAACCTAAAATTTACAAAGATGGTACAATTCGCTATGGTTTGCTTGTGTCTACAGATGAGTCTCGCTCTCTCTCTGATGCTCTTGAAGGCCCACACTGGCGTAAAGCAATGGAGGATGAATATGATGCATTGCTTCACAACTAGACATGACACTTAGTGCCACCCAGCAGAAGTAAAAATCCGATTGACTGCAAATGTGTATATCATGTCAAGAAACGTGAAGATGGTACAATTGACAGGTATAAAGCTCGTCTTGTTGCAAAAGGTTTTAAACAAAGATAGGAATTGATTATGAAGATACTTTTAGCCCTGTTGTTAAATCAGCTACTGTCAGAACTGTTTTAGCTATTTCAGTTTCTAGATGTTGGAATTTGCGGCAGCTAGATGTCAAGAACACATTCCTACATGGTGTTCTGGAAGAGGAGGTTTATATGAGATAGCCGCCGGGCTTTGAAAATCCTGATGTTCAACAAGCCCCTCGAGCATGGTACTCTCGTTTAAGTTCAAAGTTACATAGTTTTGGTTTTGTACCATCAAAGGCAGATACATCTTTGTTTCTATATCACAAGTCAGATATTACAGTATTCTTTTTAATTTATGTTGATGATATCATTGTTACAAACTCTTCAGATCATGCCATTGCTGCTTTCGTTAAGGATTTGAATGATGATTTTGCCATCAAGGATCTTGGTGAATTACACTATTTCTTGGAAATTGAAGTGAGGAAAATCCAGGATAGCTTGTTGCTAACACAGGAGAAGTATGCCATGGATATCTTAGAGAAAGTTGGCATGCGACAATGTAAGTCAACACCCACTCTTTCACTTGTATCAAGTGATCCTCTTGATTCTGAAGATAGTACAAAATATAATCACAACATTGTTGGTGCCTTGCAATACCTCACTCTCACACGGCCTGACCTTTCCTTTTCAGTTAACAAGGTTTGTCAGTTTTTGCATGCACTTACTACAGGTCATTGGATAGTTGTTAAAAGAATACTACGTTATGTCAGAGACACTGTTGGCCTTGGCATTACCTTCCAACCCTCTTCTACTACACTCCTGAGTGCCTTTTCAGATGCAGATTGGGCTGGGTGTCTTGATGATAGACGCTCGACGGGAGGGTTTGTAGTATTCATAGGACCAAACTTAATTTCTTGGAGTTCCAGAAAACAAGCTACAGTTTCAAGATCAAGTACAGAACCTGAGTACGAGGCATTGGCAAATGCAACTAAGAAATGATATGGGTTGAAGCACTTCTTAAAGAGCTCGGGATCAAACTCAAAGACAAGCCATGTTTGTGGTGTGATAACCTTGGTGCGACATATCTCTCAGCAAATCCAGTATTTCATGTCCGTACAAAGCACATTGATATTGACTTCCATTTTGTTCGAGAACGAGTGGCAGAAAATAAACTTGCTATCAGGTTTGTCTCAAGTAAATATCAGCTTGCTGATGGTTTTATGGTTTTACCAAAGCACTTCCAGGCAAGAATCTTCTAGAGTTTAGGCGTAATCTAAACTTCTTCGAAGTTTAGATTAAGAGGGGCTGTTGGAATATCTGTACGTATATGAGTAGACACGGTGTAGTACACCGCCCTATCTCATATGTATCCTTGTAAACCACAGCAGAGGTTTTTCCTGCCGTATATAAACACGAAACCCGAACCCTAACAGGTATCGGTTAAGCCTAGTTCGCTATTATGCTGCCCTGATTAGCACGAGACTAGCATCATGTTACCTCTGTACTTTGGAGCCTCTGTTTAGTATTTTCCTTTTTGTTTCTCCTTGGGTTGTAAAACTTTTCCCTTTTATAATTTTATAATGATAGCAGCTCTCCTACTTCATACGTATTTTGTCAATTAGCTCCGAACTGAAATCAACATATCACTCTGCTCCTAGATGGTTTCTGCATCTAATAAAAATTTAGACGAGCTATTTCTATATAGTGATGCTCAAATGAGTTAATGATAGCTGGTAGGCATGGCCATCCGACAGAACGGAGTTGTGGTGGGTCTGGTAACAGTTCCATTCTAGCCTAGGCAAAATTGTCTTACGCATTCGTTGTATGACGAGGGTGTGCTTATGAGCTTTCAGTCATGCTGCCATCTTGAATGTTGTAATTTGCTGGATACGAGATTCTATTCACGAGGGAGTAAGTAGTGTAATTTTTCACAACTCACGCACACATCTCTGGCACGGTGAATTTGAGCTCAAACCTAACAAATCCACAATGCTAATGTAAACTACATCACCTGGGATTTTAAGACATTTATTTTTCCCCTTCATTTTCAGCGCCCGCTCCATATCCCTTTCTCTCGCCTTCAGCGGCGCGGACACAACGGCGACAACGCCTGTTCTCCTCGCCCCCTCCACTCGCCGTTGCCCTGAAACAGCGCCGACACGCTCGTTCCCGGCCGGTGTCCGACACAGTGAGCCCGGTGATCGAAGCGGTGGCCTGCAGTGAGGTAAAACTCCGCGTTCCCCCTTAGCTTCTATCGTAAGCATAGGTTTTGATTACGAATTCGCACCAACCGTACCCATGAGATGAAAATGGATAAGGGATGCAGATTCGATCCAATTTTTCTTTGTCCCTTTATTAGATCGAGAGGGGTGATTGATTTTCAGACTCCATTTTCAGTGGAAACGGCTTACAGAGTGTAAAATCTTTTCATGTCCATGCTGGAGCATTGTTCCACCTCCAATGGAAATTCTGGATCAGCCGTACCATCTAGCACAAGACTGCCCAATACTTCATATTACTGCTAGCTTCGATCCAATTTGTGTTCTTATCTTGCGCTATGTTCCCTCCTTGAGGATCAGCGACTTTTAGCTGTTTCTAGTGTGATATTTTCCTGCCGAGATGGTACGTTTCTGTATGCCTCACATTCACAACCTATTGTGCCGCTCCAACCCATCCTAGTTTCCATTGCTCTAGCTCAGGAACTTCGGCTCCAGTGGTGTTACTTTTGTTGCTAGTACTACCATGATAGGAGGGAAGATATTACAGAGCCAGTGCGCATCCTTTATAAGGGTGGATAATGCGTAGGCAAGCCACGGTTGGTGAGTACTTTAGCTTATTCATCCCTTAATATTGTGACTATGCCCTCAAATCTGCCTCGCGCCTAAGCATTAATTGCCATTTCTCCAAAGAGGTTGCAACTCTGCACTCTACTTCTTTGTGCCCAGCTCACCTCATCCTCTACACTGATTCTCCAAGCTGGTGGATGGTGAGTTCAGAGCAATGTACACAAGTTTGGCACAACCCTCACCGTTGTAGCCTCATACACTGATACACCATCTGGTATTTGTGGAAGGAGCGAAATGCTCCAATCTTGAACGATGCCACCTCCGCCCCCTTATGTTGGCCCTCATGATTGTTGTCCCTAATTAGCGCGAGAGACTAGCATCATGTTACCTCTGTACTTTGGAGCCTCTGTTTAGTATTTTCCTTTTTGTTTCTCCTTAGGTTGTAAAACTTTTCCCTCTTATAATGATAGCAGCTCTCCTATTTCCTACGTATTTTGTCAATTAGCTCCAAACTGAAATCAACATGTCACCCAGCTCCTAGATGGTTTCTGCATCTAGTAAAAAATTAGACGAGCTATTTCTATACAACCAGGAGGAAGACAAGATGGGCTTCCAATGTTGACATCGTCATCGCCATCACGGAGCTGACCAACTAGGCACTGGGAGACGGAACATTGACCTGATAATAGGGGTGGAACTGGATGTTCTCATCGGATCTCTTCAAACTACTGGCATGTCATTTTCCATGGCAGTTGACCTCGCAGGATCTGCAAACTGACTATGTCTCCATGTCATCTTGAATGTTGCAGTTTGGGGAACTTGAGGATCGGTTCAAACTATTGGTATGTGGTTTTCCTTGGCATTTTGACTTATGACAGGATCTGCAAACCATGCCATTATGGGAACCTGAAATTGACTTGCGCCAAATTTTGTTTCAAAATGAATGTCACTCTGTGTTTGAGGCAATATGTCAGACTCGCCACTTCATTTTTCTTATTCATATTGGCCAAATCGCAGCAAGCAAATGACAGCAAAATTTGGGTCAGGTCAACATAGTCACCTACAAATTCGATTTTGAAATAGTGTAATTTTTCACAACTCACGCACGCATCTCTGGCACGGTGAATTTGAGCTCAAACCTAACAAATCCCACAATGCTAATGCACCTGGGATTCTGAGACATTTTTCCCCATCACTTTCAGCCATCACGCCCGCTCTATCCCTTTCTCTCGCCTTCAGCGGCGCGGACCCAACGGCGACAGCGCCCGCTCTCCTCGCCCCATCCACTCGCCGTTGCCCTGAAAAAGCGCCGCTCACGCTCGTGGCCGGCTGGCGTCCGACACAGCGAGCCCGGCGATCGAAGTAGTAATAGGTGACTCCGTGTTCCTCCCTTCTCTTCTACCGTAAGCCTAGGTTTTGATTCCGAATTCGCACCAACCGTACCTGTGAGATGAAAATGGGAAGTGATGTGGATTCGATCCAATTTTTGTTTCTCTCTTTACTAGATCGAAAGGGGTGATTGATTTGCAGACTCCATTCTCTCGGCGAACGGCTTACAGAGTGTAAAATATTTTCATCTCCATGCTCGGGCATCGCTCCATCTCCAATGGAAATTATGGATCATCCTGACTATATAGCACGAAACCGCCCAATATTTCCTATTACTGCTAGCTTCGATCCAGTTCGTGTTTGTATCGTGGGCTATGTTCACTCCTTGTGGATCAGCGACTTTGAGCTGTTTATAGTGTTAGATTTTCCTGCCGAGATGGTACGTTTCTGTATGCCTGACATTCACAACCTATTGCGCCGCTCCAGCCTATCGTAGTTGCCATTGCTCTAACTCAGGAACTTCGGCTCCGGTGGTGTTACTTTGGTTGCTAGTACTACCATGATAGGAGAGAAGATATTACAAAGGCAGCGCGTGTCCTTTATAAGGGTGGATAATGCTTAGGCAAGCCACGGTTGGTGAGTACATTTTCTTATTCATCCCTTAACATTGTGACTATGTCCTCAAATCTGCGTCACACCTGAGCATTAACTGCAATTTCTCCAAGAGGCTTCTCTGTGCTCTACTTCATTGTGCCCAGCTCACCATGTCCTCTACACTGATTTTCCAAGCTGGTGGATGGTGAGTTCAGAGCAATGTACACAAGTTCGGCACAACCCTCACCATTGTAGCCTCATACACCATCTGGAATTTGTGGAAGGAGCGAAATGCTCCAATCTTGAAAGATGTCACCTCCAGCCCCTTTCACGTGGCCCTCATGATTGCCGTTCCTGGTTAGCGCGAGAGACTAGCCTCATGTTATCTCTGTACTTTGTAGCCTCTGTGTAGTATTTTCCTTTTTGTTTCTCCTTGGGTTGTAAAACTTTTCCCTTTTATAATGATAGAAGCTCTCCTACTTCATACGTATTTTGTCAATTAGCTCCAAACTGAAATCAACATATCACCCAGCTCCTAGATGGTTTCTGCATCTAATAAAAATTTAGACGAGCTATTTCTATATAGTGATGCTCAAATGAGTTAATGATAGCTGGTGGGCATGGCCATCCGACAGAACGGCGTTGTGGTGGGTCTGGTAACAGTTCCATTCTAGCCTAGGCAAAATTGTCTTAAGCATTCGTTGTATGACGAGGGTGTGTTTAGCAGCTTTCAGTCATGCTGCCATCTTAAATGTTGTAATTTGCTGGATTCGAGATTCTATTCACGAGGGAGTAAGTAGTGTAATTTTTCACAACTCACACACGCATCTCTGGCATGGTGAATTTGAGCTCAAACCTAACATATCCACAATGCTAATGCAAACTAGCACCTGGGATTCTGAGACATTTATTTTTCCCCTTCACTTTCAGCGCCCGCTCTATATCCCTTTCTCTCGCCTTCAGCGGCACGGAACCAACGGAGACAGCGCCCTCTCTCCTCGCCCCCTCCACTCGCCGTTGCCCTGAAACAGCGCCATACACGCTCGTGCCCGGCCGGCGTCCGACACAGCAAGCCCGGTGATCGAAGCGGTGGCCTGCAGTGAGATAAAACTCCGCGTTCCCCCCTTCGCTTCTACCGTAAGCCTAGGTTTTGATTACGAATTCGCACCAACCGTACCCGTGAGATGAAAATAGGTAAGAGATGCAGATTCGATCCAATTTTTGTTTGTCCCTTTACTAGATCGAGAGGGGTGATTGATTTGCATACTCCATTTCTCGGGGAACGGCTTACAGAGTGTAAAATCTATTCATCTACATGCTCGAGGATCGTTCCACCCCCAATAGAAATTCTAGATCATCCATGCCATTTGGCACGAGATCTTCGAATACTTCCTACTACTGCTAGCTTCGATCCAGTTTGTGTTTGTATCTTGCGCTATGTTCCCTCCTTGTGGATCAGCGTCTTTGAGCTGTTCCTAGTCTCACATTTCCTTACCGAGATGATATGTTTCTGTATGCCTCACATTCACAACCTATTTTGCCACTCCAGCCCATCCTAGTTGCCATTGCTTTGACTCAGGAATTTCGCCTCCTGTGGTGTTACTTTGGTTGCTAGTACTACCATGATAGGAGGGAAGATATTACAGAGCCAGTGCGCATCCTTTATAAGGGTGGATAATGCTTAGGCAAGCCACGGTTGGTGGGTACATTAGCTTATTCATCCCTTAATATTGTGACTATGTCCTCAAATCTGCCTCGCACCTAAGCATTAATTGCCGTTTCTCCAAAGAAGCTTCTCTGTACTCTACTTCATTGTGCTCAGCTCACCTTGTCCTCCACTGATTTTTCAAGCTGGTGGACGGTGAGTTCAGAGCAATGTACACAAAGTTTGGCACAACCCTCACCGTTGTAGCCTCATACACCATCTGGTATTTGTGGAAGGAGCGAAATGCTCCACCTCCCGCCCCTTTATGGCGGCCCTCATGATTTCTGTCCCTGATTAGCGCGAGAGACTAGCATCATGTTACCTCTGTACTTTGGAGCCTATGTTTAGTATTTTCCTTTTTGTTTCTCCTTGGGTTGTAAAACTTTTCCCTTTTATAATGACAACAGCTCTCCTACTTCATACGTATTTTGTCAATTAGCTCCAAACTGAAATCAACATATCACTCCCAGCTCCTAGATGGTTTCTGCATCTAATAAAAATTTAGACGCGCTATTTCTATATAGTGATGCTCAAATGAGTTAATGATAGCTGGTGGGCGTGGCCATCCGACAGAACGGCGTTGTGGTGGGTCTGGTAACAGTTCCATTCTAGCCTAGGCAAAATTGTCTTAAGCATTCGTTGTATGACGAGGGTGTGTTTAGCAGCTTTCAGTCATGCTGCCATCTTAAATGTTGTAATTTGCTGGATTCGAGATTCTATTCACGAGGGAGTAAGTAGTGTATTTTTTCACAACTCACGCACGCATCTCTGGCACGGGAATTTGAGCTCAAACCTAACAAATCCATAATGCTAATGCAAACTACAGCACCTGGGATTCTGAGACATTTATGTTTCCCCTTCACTTTCAGCACCCGCTCTATATCCCTTTCTCTCGCCTTCAGCGGCGCGGACCCAACGGCGACAGAGCCCGCTCTCCTCGCCCCCTCCACTCGCTGTTGCCCTGAAACAACACCACACACGCTCATGCCTGGCCGGTGTCCGACATAGCGAGCCCGGTGATCGAAGCGGTGGCCTGCAGTGAGGTAAAAACTCCACGTTCCCCCCTTCGCTTCTACCGTAAGCCTATGTTTTGATTCCAAATTCGCACCAACCGTACCCGTCAGATGAAAATGGGAAGAGATGTAGATTCGATCCGAATTTTTGTTTGTCCCTTTACTAGATCGAGAGGGGTGATTGATTTGCAGACTCCATTTTCAATGGAAACAGCTTATAGAGTGTAAAATCGTACCATCTCCATGCTCGAGCATCGTCCAATGGAAATTCTGGATCATCCAGCTTATTTAACACAACAGCTTCGAATGCTTCCTATTACTGCTAGCTTCGATCCAGTTCGTGTTTGTATCGTGGGCTATGTTCACTCCTTGTGGATCAGCAACTTTGAGCTGCTTCTACTGTGATATTTCTTAACTGAGAAGATACGTTTCTGTATGCCTCACATTCACAACCTATTGTGCCGCTCCAACCCATCCTAGTTGCCATTGCTCTAACTTAGGAACTTCGGCTCCGGTGGTATTACTTGGTTGCTAGTATTACCATGATAGGATGGAAGAAATTACAAAGGCAGCGCGCGGCCTTTATAAGGGTGGATAATGCTTAGGCAAAGCCAAGGTTGGTGAGTACATTAGCTTATTCATCCCTTAATATTGTGACTATGTCCTCAAATCTGTGTCGCATCTGAGCATTAATTGCCATTTCTCCAAAGAGGCTTCTCTGTGCTCTACATTATTGTGCCCAGCTCACCTCGTCCTCTACACTGATTTTCCAAGCTGGTGGATGGTGAGTTCATACACCATCTGGCACAACCCTCACCGGTGTAGCCTCATACACCATCTGGTATTTGTGGAAGGAGCGAAATGCTCCAATCTTGAACGATGCCACCTCCCACCCCTTTATGTTGGCCCTCATGATTGCTGTCCCTGATTAGCGCGAGAGACTAGCATCATGTTACCTCTATACTTTGTAGCCTCTGTTTAGTATTTTCCTTTTTGTTTCTCGTTAGGTTGTAAAACTTTTCCCTTTTATAATGATAGCAGCTCTCCTACTTCCTACGTATTTTGTCAACTAGCTCCAAACTGAAATCAACGTATCACCCAGCTCCTAGATGGTTTCTGCATCTAATAAAAAATTAGACTAGCTATTTCTGTATAGTGCTGCTCAAATGAGAAAATGATAGCTGGTGGGCGTGCCCATCTGACAGAACGGCGTTGTGGTGGGTCTGGTAACAGTTCCATTCTAGCCTAGGCAAAATTGTCTTAAGCATTCGTTGTATGACGAGGGTGTGCTTAGCAGCTTTCAGTCATGCTGCCATCTTGAATGTTGTAATTTGCTGGATTCGAGATTCTATTCGTTTAGAATTTCAAACTATTGGCATTTAGGTTTGTTAGGCATCTTCGCGTCTAGTGACTGTGGCTAGCAGTTGAACGGACTGCACCCTCTCCTTCTTCTGGCTGCCTCCCATTGAGTGCCCACTGCCATGCTCACTCTCTCTATTTGCCCACACACTGATGCTCAGCAACATCAATTCTGCCATGCAGCGCTGTGCAGCGAGGTAAGCTTTCCCATTATTCGCCTTTTGCTTGTTCTATAAACCATATGTTTTGGTTCTGAATTTGCATGAACGCTAGGTCTTTGTGTAAGGAATGTTGGTTGCAGTTGAGGGGATTGACAAGGAAAATATGTAAAATATATCCAATTGGTCTTAGTGCTAGTTTCGGTCCAACCACAGTGACCTCTATGTTGTGCTACCTTCAAGCTCTAGTCTCCTTCGTTTGTTCAGTGTCTCTGCAGGATCGGAGATTCAATCTGTATCCAAGAAAGGCAGACTTGGCAGAGAGATGATGCGCTTTTCCAGAGATCAGCTAATGGGGACAGCATTTGGTGCATTTGGCTCCGTATTATTTTTGTGTTTATTCTACACAGCTATTGTGTCGAAGCTGCTTCACCATACGAGAACCGGCTTTTGTCTGCCATCCAAAATGATAGGTAAGGAACCTCAAAACAGAACAGATGGTCTATTGACTTTTACTTGGTTACCACTAACTATTCAACACAATACGTACATTTTATATCTGTCTGCACAGCAACAAAGTTATTGTAAGCTACTCTGAATCTAGTTATGAGTTACTACTATTCACTTTGATCTTTCTTCCACTTACCAGGTATTACTGCCTACTCGTGCCCTTGTCACTTCCTGTGATAATTGTGGCAGTCTATCTGCATTGGCTAAGCATGAAGATTTTCATGCACGCGTGAAGCTAGGACACCACGCAATAGTCTTACGGAAGGAGCCCATATTGTTAGGCTATCAGTCCTTGCAATCCACACACGCCGTTGCAAACACATGAACTTTCATTAGTTTTTCAAGCATAAATAGTTGTCAACATGCCGAATTGACCTCAGTACTTTAAATAAAAGTAGGTTTACTATGTCCCTAAAAAAAGTAGGTTTACTATGTCCCTAAAAAAAGTAGGTTTACTAAAGTTTCTTTTCATGAAAATAGAATTGTGCTTGTGAAATGCTCAATGCTCATGCTGGAAGATGCAGTTGTACTAATTAAATGCTTATGATTGGAAATGCAATTGTAATTCTTATACATTTTTTCGTTTTAAAGTATAATTTCTGGCCTCTTAGGGTGACCATGGAATATATTCTTATACATTGATCAGTTAAGATGGGAATCATGCTCGACATGGCGACAACAACATCGGCCGGCGGCGGCCCCTTCTACGTTAAGTCCACGGCGTCCGGATCTCACCTGCTCCAGATTGACGGGTACTCAATCGCCAAGCACGCACCCAACGGCACCAGCCTCAAGTCTTGCCCTTTCATGGTAGGAGGCTACCGCTGGGATGCTCCACCTCTTCCCCAACGGTCCGGAAAGCTTGGGCTTCATCTCCGTCTACATTGGCCTCTACAAGTACTTGAAATGCATGCGGGCGCTTGAGCCTGCAGGTCGAGCTCAGCTTTGTTGATGAGGTTGAGAAGCAGAGCCGCGCGCACGTCCGAACGAGGCAGGTGCTCGAACTATATGGCAACTACGGCGTGGGCTACCGCAGATTCATCGCGAGGGAGGCCTTGGAGAACTCGAAGCATCTAAGGGTGATCGCCTCACGCTCCGATGTGACTTCATCATCACGGGGTACGCTGATATCCCGGAGAACTTGCCCAGCGACATACAGAGGAAGTGCGTGTGAATTTCCTAGGGTTGGAACCGTACCCTCTTCCTGGGCCGGGGTGCGTGTTTATATAGGTGTGGAAAAGCCCCACACGTGGCACTTACAAACTCTTGTAATACATGATGTTTAACACCCTCCCTTAATCTAAACCTCGAGAGAGGTTGAGATTACGCTTAAACTCATCTAGACTTTTAACAGCTAAAGCTTTAGTAAAACCATCAGCTACCTGATCCTTAGTGGAAATAAACTTTATGTCAAGAAGTTTACTACTAACTCTCTCACGAACAAAATGATAGTCTATCTCTATGTGTTTGGTCCTGGCATGAAAGATTGGATTTGCAGATAAATAAGTAGCACCAAGATTGTCACACCAGAGGACTGGTCTCTGAAAGAATGTGACTCCCAATTCACGAGCCAAGGCTTCTACCCAAATCAACTCAGCTGTTGCATTTGCTATAGCCTTATATTCTGCCTCAGTACTTGATCTTGACACAGTAGCTTGTTTTCGAGCACTCCATGATATCAAATTTGGACCAAAGAAAATAGCAAATCCACCAGTAGATCGTCTATCATCAAGACATCCTGCCCAGTCTGCATCTGAGAAAGCACTCAGAAGAGAAGATCTAGATCTCTGAAAAGTGAGTCCAACTTTCAGTGTACCTCGAATATATCTCAATATGCGTTTCACTGCTGTCCAATGCATAGTAGTAGGAGCATGAAGATATTGGCATACTTTGTTCACTGAGAAAGCCAAATCCGGTCTTGTTAATGTCAAGTACTGCAATGCTCCAACTATACTTCTGTAATTAGTACTATCCTCTGTACCAAGTGGTTCTCCATCGGTCAAAGTCAATTTCTCTGTAACTGACAAAGGCGTAGTGCAAATAGTACACTGTAGCATACCGACTTTCTTGAGTAGATCCATTGCATATTTCTCTTGTGTTAAGACAACACCATTAGAACTCCTCTTGACCTCAATGCCCAGGAAGAAGTGCAAATCACCAAGATCCTTTAATGCAAAATCATGAGCCAACGTCCTTAGGAGAGCATTGGTCGCCGCATCAGATGAGCTTGCCACAATGATATCATCAACATAAACAAGAATAAACATAGTGACATCTGATCTTCTGAATAGAAAAAGCGAAGTGTCTGCCTTTGATGCTATGAATCCAAGTTCTTGTAATTTGGAGCTCAAGCGAGAATACCAGGCTCGTGGAGCTTGTTTTAAACCATAAAGAGATTTATCAAGTTTGCAGATATAATGCGGAAAGCGAGAATCTTCATACCCAGGGGGTTGTTTCATATAGACTTCCTCCTCCAGAACGCCATGAAGAAACGCGTTCTTAACATCTAGCTGTCGAAGACTCCATCCCCTAGACACTGCAACAGAAAGAACAAGACGAACTGTTGCTGCCTTAACAACAGGACTAAAGGTATCTTCATAATCAAGACCATATCTCTGTTTAAACCCTTTTGCAACCAAACGAGCCTTGTACCGCTCAACTGTACCATCTGCATGCCTCTTAATTCTATAAACCCACTTGCAATCAATGAGATTCTTAGTGGAGTTAGGAGGTACCAAGTGCCAGGTTTTGTTCTGCATTAATGCTGTATGTTCTTCATTCATCGCTTGCCTCCATCTGTCATCCCCAAGTGCTTCCGCCAAATTATCAGGTTCACCTGTAGAAGTAAACATGCCATACCGAATAGTGCCATCAGTATATGTACGAGGTTTGCGAATGCCACCTTGAAGTCTGGTGCGAGGCCGTGGTGGTTCAGGTGTAGGATCAGGCGAAGAATCGCCATCAGAGTCGGAATTAGAAGCAACAGAAACAGCAGGAGAATTTCCATCAGAATCATCATGATGGTCAGCAGCATTGTTTTCAGCGTCATTGTCTGGATCAACTGGGTAATCTGCATGCACATGTGACGAGCCAGGAGAGGTCGAGGTAGTCCCTGGCGAAGATTCCTGGGCGCTGTCGGGTGCAGCGCTGACACTGTCGGGAGCAGTGTTCCCACACGCGGGAGACACGCGCGCGCCAGGCGCATCTGCAGGCGCATGTGCGCTGTCCCTTGCCCTGGCAGCTTCGGTCGGCGACGTGGCAGGCGATGATAAGCTAGAGGCAGGCGCGCCAGACGAGGAACTAGGCTGCGGATCCAAGACGGATCTTCTAGACAGAGAATCAGTACAGGGATGTGTGCTACCAGGATTTGCACATAAGTTCATCATTTGTGAGTCAATTTGAGCAGAATTTTCACCAGGAGCTTCAGAATTAGAACCTGCATTTTCTGCAATATCTCCAGATACTTGAAGAGCATCAGTAACAGGTACAATAGGCAAATGATCATCAACAGTTACTCCCTCATGTTCATGCAATGATGGCAAGGTGTCAGAAAACAAAAGATGTTCAGCTCTAAGTTGTGCACCGGCATTTGGATGAAGAGATTTGAACGGAAAAATGTTCTCATCAAACACTACATCACGGGAGATATAAATGCGACCAGTGGAAACATCAAGACACTTGACACCCTTGTGAAGAGGACTATAGCCAAGAAAAACACATTGTTTGGACCGAAAAGATAGTTTGTGTTTATTGTATGGGCGAAGGTTGGGCCAACAGGCACAACCAAAAACACGAAGAGCATCATAGTTTGGTTTTGCACCAAGTAATTTTTCTGCAGGAGACACAAGATTGAGAACTTTGGTGGGTAGCAAATTTATGAGAAAGGTGGCAGTAAGAAAAGCTTCATCCCAGAACTTGAGAGGCATAGAAGCATTTGCTAGTAGAGCAAGACCAACTTCTACAATATGTCTATGCTTGCGTTCAGCTGACCCATTTTGTTGGTGAGCATGTGGACATGATACATGATGAGTAATACCCACTTTTTGAAAGAAACCATGGAGTTTTTCATATTCACCACCCCAATCAGTCTGCATAGTGACTATCTTTCTATTGAATTTGCGTTCAACAAGTTGCTGGAAGTTAAGGAAAACTTGATAAACATCACACCTCTTTTTCAGCAAATAGATCCATGTAAATTTACTATAATCATCAATAAAGCTTACATAGTACTGATGTTTTCCAACAGAGGCTGAAGCAGGACCCCATACATCAGAAAACACTTGTTCCAAAGGAACAGAGACACACTAGTGGACACAGGATATGGTAATTGATGACTTTTTGCTTGCTGACAAGGATCACACACATACGGAGTTATTTCAGGAGTATAAGCTAAATTGTTTTTCCTAAGCACTTGTTGAACAATAAAAGAAGATGGATGCCCTAGACGACGATGCCATGTGGATGAAGACGGCTTGATGGTGATGAAGGCGTGCTTGTGGGGGTCGGCCAAGCTGGAGATAGGCACTAGAGGATAGAGGCCGTCATGACAGGGACCTTTAAACAGAATTTTCTTGGTGGCCTGATCCTTGATCAAAAAGAAAAATGGGTGAATTTCAACAAATGCATTATTGTCTAGGGTAATTTTATGAGCTGACAACAGATTTTTAGTGGCACAAGGAACATGAAGAATATTATTCAGATGCAAAGAACTATGAGGAGTATGTAATGTTGAATGACCAATATGTCTGTATTGCCATACCTGTGCCACTTGCATTGTGGACTTGATCGCGGCCCTTGTAGTCATCATGAGTATGAAGCTTGTTCAACTGTCCTGTGATGTGATCAGTGGCGCCGGTATCCATATACCAATTAGTGTCCACTCCATATGCACCCTTCTCATTGCGAGATCGATCTTCATCTTCATCATCACGATCAGAATAGCGCCACCAACAGTCGCGTGCAGGGTGACCATATTTGGTGCAGATTTGACAGGTAGTGTCGACAAAGCGAGTAGGCGTCCGTCCACGGCCACGGCCACGACCGCCACCACGGCCACCTCCATCACGACGCTGCCCATCTCTATCATCACGGCGGTTATATCCTCTATCATCACGACGATCTCGATATTGTCTATCATCCCTTCGGTCTCTGTCATCACGGCGGTAATTGCCACCACCGCCAAATCTGTCATCCCGACGATAGCCATCGCGTTCATCACGTCGAGGATAATCATCCCGGCGAGGAGGTTGACTGTTGTCACGGCGCTGAGTGGTATCGCCACCACCACGTGCAGCAGCATTAGCACTGCTCTGAAAAACAGTGTTACTCTGGCCGGACTGAGACATAGAGGTTTGGCGATCATCAAACGCCTGAAGCTGTGAACACATATCAACACAGGTGGTGGTAGGATTGGCATTGATCGAAGTAACAAACGGTGTGTAGCGATCATCATCCAGACCGCCAAGGATGTAGCCTTTTAGTTCATCTTGATCCACTGTTTTCCCAGCAGCTGCTAGTTCTTGAACAAACCCCTGCATGGTGGCAATATATTTCCGAGCTGTCATATCCTGCTTCTTCGTGTTGATCAGCGCACCACGCAGAAAATTCACACGAGCTCGAGATTGTGAAGCGAAAAGACTCTGAATTGTTGACCATATCTGATGCGAGTGTTTCAGTCCAATCATCTGAGCCAAGAGATCTTGATCTAGGGATTTCACCAAATAACTCATCAGGGCTTGATCTCGAGCAAACCAGACAGCATAGGCTCGGCTTGGGACCTGAATCTTGTTCTTGTCTGTATCTTCTATCTCCTCGGTAGCGGGCGGCGCAGGATCGGTGCCATCCAGGAGGCCCATGGCCTGCGCACAATGGAAGGCCGGCAAAACCTGGGTCTTCCAGAAAAGGTGGTTGTCCCGAGAGAGCTTCTCCGATGGCGGAGATCCAAGGGCAGCGATCAGACTCGCTGCTGCAGCAGTCGGTGATGATGAGGTTGACGCCGACATGATGATGGTGTGATTGGCGACGGCAGACGTGCAGTCGAGCTAGGGTTTTTGTGGTTTTTGGGTTTTTTTCGATCTAGGTTTTGTAACTCACGATGGCAGGAGGCGATCGGAGATCAGAGTATTTTCTTGGGCTTCTCGATGGCAAGGGGCGATCGGAGCAGGTTTTGTGTGTCTAGTTTTCTGGCTGTTCTTTGATGGTGTTTTTGGTCCTTCACCGGCGAGAAGATCACCGGCGGGTGGGTTTTGGAAGCGGCGGCCGCTCTTACGTTATGGGAGGAGGCTGCTCTGATACCATGTGAATTTCCTAGGGTTGGAACCGTACCCTCTTCCTGGGCCGGGGTGCGTGTTTATATAGGTGTGGAAAAGCCCCACACGTGGCACTTACAAACTCTTGTAATACATGATGTTTAACAGTGCGGAGCTTGCAACCTCTGGCCGGTGAGGGTGGCGGGGATGCTGCTCCTTCATGCGTGTTTCTGCAAGGTCTGCAACGACGCTAGCCGCAACGACCCGACAGCGAAGCAGTGCGCAGGGTGACATGGACCCTATCAGGGCAGATACCTGCTACTATAGCCACCCCGTTCTTGTTGAAGTCTGGAAGAAAAGAATAACGAGCTAGCTAGCTAGCAATCTAGCTATATGTCGCCCTCGATCTCTACAGATATTTTAGTTTTGAGAGGCCTAAGTTTTGTGCTATAACTTATGGTTGTGATAGAAACATAGAGTTACTCGTCCGGTTTATGTGGCTTAAACTTTAAGACTTTCATCCGGCTTTTACTTGTTTTTATACTAACTCTATCCATAAAATGATGTCGCAAGTTTATTGCACAACATCGTGGCTGTCCCCTGTGTCGTCGGTGCGCGCAAGGCGCATGATGACCGAGAGGCTCGCGAGTGCCTCAAGGCGATCAAGCCGACAAGGCATACATGGATATTCTCCCGAAGTAGCATCCGGAGCTCGTCCAGGAGGATCAAGTCGCCTCCGATCTCTATAAGACAGATCTAGCAACGACACCCATAGTCCAAGCTGTGCGGGTCATCTACATTAGCTCTGACGATGAAACCGACTCATCGAAGAGGAAGCGTTAAAGTTGCACTTCCCTAGCGACGAGGAGTAGATCAGTAGTAGTTTAAATCAAGTTTAGTAGTAGTTCAAATCATGTTGAAGGCTCTAATTTGAGTCAACTTTGTATGATTTGGTATGAATCTATGTTTAATGAGGTAAATTTAGGGGTTCGGTCAGAATAAAGGACTTCTTTAGAGGATCATATATATTACT
Organism: Lolium rigidum; assembly: GCF_022539505.1. Classification (NCBI taxonomy): domain Eukaryota; kingdom Viridiplantae; phylum Streptophyta; class Magnoliopsida; order Poales; family Poaceae; genus Lolium; species Lolium rigidum. The sequence goes on along the minus strand of NC_061513.1, from coordinate 32,372,446 downwards.
CTAAAGAATTGGGAGTGGTTTACTCCTCTAAAATTTGACTGATTGGTTATATATGTTCTTAGATGAGCAAACTCCTCTAACAATGGTGGACCTTACTGAGCCCTTAAATTTAACTTCTCAAACGAAGTGGACCCACATGAAATCGTCTCCACATATTCCTCTTTCCTTTTGCTTCTTCTTCCTCCGACCAGACTCATTTCCCTGGCCCTAGCTCCAGCCTTGCCATGCTGATCTCCATGCTTGACAACAAGAACGTCTCACTGCAGGACATGACGACGCTCTTCGCCCCGTCGGTTCCCTTCCACTGTCGCCAAACTTGGTCCGATATCACCGTCCACTGGCTCCTCGCCCTGCTTGTGAACTTGCATCACCAATTCCCATTCCCCTCCAAAAATCACACTAATTTGGGATTTGGCTCCCATACCGTCTAACCATAGTTATTTCCTCCCCGTTCCAACCCACAATAGCTCTGGCGTCTGCTTCCACTGCCTCGACGCAACTACTTTGTCCAACAACACGCAACCGTTGGGCAGCCTTGGACCGGGTCATCATCATGCAGCGGTCTGCTATTGAGTGATAGAATACGTAGGTGTTGGTGTTGTGTACATGTTGTACTGGTGTTTATAAACCTTGTAACCTACTGTATAAAATGGAAAAGGCAAGGCTAGTCCTTGTGTGCCGAGCCTCCCCAAATCAATCTACCTTCCGCTTTTCATGGCATCAGAGCACGTCTCCTGACCTAGCCGCCGCCATCGTTCTCCTCTCCGATGGCCTACACAACCTCTAGAGCCTCCACCACAATGTATGTGGGCCCTGTCACCTCCTCCACACCTATGCCATCTCTTCCCATCTCTTCTCTCTCGGTTTCGGATCCGACACCACATGCGACAACCATGCAGTCGCTTCCCATAGAAATCCCGTCGTCACTGCCGATAGAGATCCCGTCGTTCCTGCCCATGGAGAAGTTCACCGATGCCACCGCGCTGCCAACCTTCGCGGACACAACCTTTGCCAACACAACCTTCTCTGGCGCCACTGCTCTTGCGTACACGTGGATCAACAACATGCATGCGTTCAACTCCATGGCCGACCCCGTGATCTCCCATCTGGTGGTGCCTCCTATTGTCGCCATCGCCTCGGCTATAACAATAAAGGTGACAAGCAAGAATTATCTCTTCTGGAGGGCCCAAGTTGCCTCTCTCCTCCGAAGTCATCTGCTGATGGGTTATGTTGACAGATCAACCCCTGCAACCTGATCACATTAGGGTTTTGCGTGACGGGATGATGCTTCCACAACCTAATCCGGTGTTCCAGCAGTGGGCACGACAAGATCAAGCAATCCTCTCAACTTTTCTGTTGTCAATGACAGAAGGGGTGGTCGGCATGGTGTTGTTTGCTGCAACCTCACGCGATGCATAGGAGACCCTCAGCGGCGCCTTTGCATCCATCTCCATCACACGGTCCTCCGGTATTCTCCAATAGATGGCGGATCTCACGAAGGAAGACATGACCATTACTATCTATTTCCACAAGATGAAGGCGTTCTCGGATTCCTTGATGAGCGTTGGGCAGCCTCTTCGTGATATGGAGTTCATCTCTTATGTGGTCTCAGGCCTTGACAGCGACTACGACGCACTATACAAGGTTGCAATGCGCACCACCCCTCTGCCCATCCGCGACTTATTCGCCCAAATGTTGGCCATGGAGAACCACCGTACTTCGGTGCGGCGCTCAGATCCTCGCGCCGTCCATTACCCTGCAACCCATGGTGCGTCCGTTGCAGCCTATGGTGATGTGCGTGGAGGAGGGTCTAGGCCTCCATACAGACCACCACAACCTTCCTATGTCCCCAAGGGTGCACCAACACAAGCAACGTTAGGTATGTCAGGTGCCAACAACACCAAAAATAGACACAGTGATCTAACTTTCCAACTATGTGATATTCCTGGCCATACATCATCACAATTTTTTAAGAGATTCGGTCACAATTTTCCTGGGATCAACAACGACGACATCGGTACTGAGCGGCAAATCGCCACAACAATGGCTGCCATCAAGGTACCTACGGCGGGCAGCACTCCGTCGATCCAGCATGGTACGCCAACTCCCAACTCCAGTGCAACGCACCACATCACTCATGAGCTAGAGAAGCCGACTACGAGGGAAACCTACCACGACACCGACCAGGTCCACGTTGCAAATGGAACAGGTATGCATATACATAGTATGGGTCAAGAACTTTTATCTACTCCATCATCCAAACCTTTAAACATGAATCGTGTCCTTCATGTTTCTAATGCTACTCGTAATCTTCTGTGCATGAGTAAAATTTCACTTGATAATAATGTGTTTACTGAACTTCATCGCTATGATCTTTTCTTGAAGGATCTGGACACGAGGGCACCCATATTTAGAGGTCGTCGTCATGGTGGTCTCTATGAGATTAAAGCTCCAAGCGCGCAATAGTATTAAGGTGTCACGTGATATGTGGCATAGTAGCCTAGGTCATCTAGCACTTCCAGTTGTTCAACATGTTCTTCCTCGTCATGATTTACCATCTATCTTAGAGTCCAATAAAAATAAAATAGTCTGTGATGCTTGTCAGCAAGGGAAAATGCATCATTTGCCTTCCTCTTTGTCCACTCGTAACACGATCTCCTTTAGAGATTATTTATTCAGATTTGTGGGGTCCTGTCCCGAATTCTATTAGTGGACATCGCTTTTATGTGAGTTTTGTTGATTCTTACATTCATTTCACTTAGCTCTATTTACTTAAGCACAAATCTCACGTCTATAATATATTCATTTAGTTCCAAAAACATGTTAAACGCCTTCTTAACCGCAAAATTGTACATGTGCAAACATACTGGGGTGGTGAATATGAGAAACTTCACCCCTTCTTTCACAACCTAGGCATCTATCATCGTGTGTCATGTCCACACACTCACCAACAAAATGACACTGTTGAAAACACTTTCATATTGTTGAGGTCGGTCTTACTTTGCTTGCTCATGCTTTGTTCCATTACATTTTTGGAGTGATGCATTTTCTACGGCCAGTTTCCTTATAAACAATCCTAGTCGCACCATTGATATGAAGAAAACTTTTGAGTGTCTCCTTAATGAAACCCCGGATTATACCCTTTTTAAGGTCTTTGGTTGTGCATGTTGGCCTCATCTTTGATCCTATACTAACCACAAACTTGATTTTCATTTGAAGAAATGCATCTTTCTAGGCTACAATTCTTTACACAAAGGGTACACATGTATCTACGTTTCTTCTAATCGAGTGTATATCTCTAGGGATGTCATCATCGATGAGAATAGTTTTCCTTTGTCAACATGCCTAATTCTCATTTGTCACCACCAGTCACATAATCATCTTTACTTTCTGCTGACCAATTTATGGATACTACATATGCCTTGCCATTACTTGATAATCATGGTGCAGGAACGAATCGAGCTGCTCGTTTGGAGGTCCTTACGCTTGAATCAACACCTCTTGGAGCTCACGTCAACCATTCGAGTACCCCTGTATGGAATTGTCTCGGGTTGCATGCCTGTCTCACCTGCGCCATCGTCCTATGGACTGGATCCAGAGCCGCCCAACCCGTCCATGCCACAAGAAACATCGCCCTCATCACCTCCTCCTAGTGGGCCGCCCTCGCCGTGCTCTTGTGGGCCGTCTGCCATCGCCATCTGCTGCAGGCTCACCTGCCGCTGCATCTCCTAGAATGGTTCCATCGCCAACTACGCCACCTGCTGCTCCGTATGGTCCAACAACACGTCTGCATCGAGGGATTTCTCAGCCAAAGGTGCGTACTGACAGGACTGTAGCATGGAACACTATATTGACATCATATGAAGCAGTGGGACACTGCTGAACCTTGTGATTTTTGTGAAGCGATGCATATTCCACACTGGCGCTCCGCCATGGAGGCCGAATTCCCAACATTGAAGGGGAATGGTACCTGGACACTTATGCCCCCAGTTTCTGGTGTTAATTTGATGGATTCTCAGTGGGTGTTCAAGGTTAAACTTTATGCTGATGGGTCCATTGAGCGCTACAAAGCACACCTGGTTGCTCTAAAGGATTCAAGCAACATTACAATCAGGATTATGAGGAGACTTGCAGCCCTCTGGTCAAACCAGCAATAGTGTGGCTTTGACTATCGTTGCCTCTCTCTCGCAAGTGGCATCTTCGCCATTTTGACATTCAGAATGCCTTTCTCAATGGTTTTCTTGATGAGCAGGTATATATGCAACAATCTCCTAGTTTCATTGATCCTGATAAGTCTGATTATTACTGTCACTTGGTCAAGTCCCTTTATGGTCTGAAGAAAGCTCCCCGTGTGTGGCATGCTCGTCTCAGTTCTGTCCATGGCTCTTTAGGTTTCTCACCATCGTTATGATGTGATTGTTTATTTGCTGGTGTATGTGGATAGCATCATTGTGATTAGTTAGACTGCTGATGCTATTCCTAGGATAATCTCTCAGCTTTGGGCCGAGTTCGCTGTTAAAGATCTCGGCGCCTTGCACTACTTTCTGGGTATTGAGGTGCACTCACCTTCTTCGGTCAGTCTTATTCTTCGATAGCGCAAGTACGCCCTTGAGCTTCTTGCGTGTGCTGGTATGTTGAAGTGCAGTCATGATAATATCCCTATTTTATCTTCTAAGCATTTGTGCAGTATTAGTTTTAGGAGGCTACTTAGTATTGCAATATTGTTGGTTGCCTTTGATGTCTACGCATGCTTCTATTCTTGTAGACAGTGTTGGGCCTCCAAGAGCAGAGGTTTGTAGAACAACATCAAGTTTCCCTTAAGTGAATCACCCAAGGTTTATCGAACTCAGGGAGGTAGAGGTCAAAGATATTCCTCTCAAGCAATCCTGCAATTAAGATACAAGAAGTCTCTTGTGTCCCCAACACACCTAATACACTTGTCAGATGTATAGGCGCACTAGTTCGGCGAAGAGATAGTAAAACATAGGTGGTATAGATGGTGGTAATATTGCAGGAAGTAAAGATGCAGTAAAACAGTAAACAAGTGATGTTTGCAGTATTTGGAAACAAGGCCTAAGGATCATACTTTCACTAGTGGACACTCTCAACATTGATCACATAACAAATAAATAAATTCTCCTCACTTGTGCTACATACACTCTCTTGTTGGATAACAAACACCATTCATTGTGTAGGGCTACAAGAGCACACCTCAAGCCGGAGTTAACAAGCTCCACAACATTCGGAGTTCATATTTAAGTAACCTCTAGAGCATAATAGATCATTGCAATTTAGACTGAGTACTAACATAGCATACACACTGTCCACAATAGCTATGAAAGGGGGAATAGATCGCATCAATACTATCATAGTAATAGTTAACTCCATAATCTACAAGAGATTACAATCATAACCTACGCCAAGTACTACATGATGCACACACTGTCCACATTACATCATGAAGGAGGAATAGACTACTTTAATAACATCACTAGAGTAGCACATAGATTAATAGTGATACAAAGCTCATCATATGGATCTCAATCATGTAAGGCAGCTCATGAGATCATTGTATTGAGGTACATGAGAGAGAGATTAACCACATAGCTACCGGTAGAGCCCTTATCCTCAAGGGAGAACTACTCCCTCCTCATCATGGGAGACAGCAGCGGCGATGAAGATGGCGGTGGCGTCGATGGAGATGCCTTCCGGGGGCAATTCCCCGTCCCGGCGGCGTGCCGGAACAGAGACTTCTGTCCCCCGAACTTGGCTTCGCGATGGCGGCGGCTGCGTAACTTTTCTCGTCCCGTGGCTTATCTCTTTAGGGTTTTCGTGACGGAGAGACTTTATAGGTGGAAGGGCAGCCTCAGAGGGGCAACAGGGCTCCCTCACCACATGGCGGCGCGGCTAGGGTGGGACCCGTGCCCCCCTATGGTGTGGGTCCCCCTTGGCCCCCCTCTGGCCCCTCTTCGGTGCTCTGGAACCTTCCGTGAAATATAAGATCGTGGGCATTACTTTTGTCCAATTCTGAGAATATTTTCTGTGTAAGATTTCTGAAACCAAAAACAGCAGAAAACAGAACTGGCACTTCGGCATCTTGTTAATAGGTTAGTTCCGGAAAATGCATCAAAACGATATAAAGTATGAATAAAACATGTAGGTATTGTCATAAAACTAGCATGGAACATCGAAATTATAGATACGTTGGAGACGTATCAAGCATCCCCAAGCTTAGTTCCTACTCGCCCTCGAGTAGGTAAACGATAACAAGAATAATTTCTGAAGTGACATGCTACTAACATAATCTTGATCATACTATTGTAAAGCATATGAGATGAATGAAGTGATTCAAAGCAATGGTAAAGATAATGATTAAACAACTGAATCATATAGCAAAGACTTTTCATGAATAGTACTTTCAAGACAAGCATCAATAAGTCTTGCATAAGAGTTAACTCATAAAGCAATAGATTCAAAGTAGAAGGCATTGAAGCAACACAAAGGATGATTAAGTTTCAGCAATTGCTTTCAACTTGTAACATGTATATCTCATGGATAGTTGTCAACATAAAGCAATATAACAAGTGCAATAAGTAAACATGTAAGAATCAATGCACACAGTTGACACAAGTGTTTGCTTCTAAGATAGAAAGAAGTAGGTAAACTGACTCAACATAAAGTAAAAGAATGGCCCCTTCACAGAGGGAAGCATGTATTACTATTTTTTGTGCTAGAGCTTTTATTTTGAAAACATAGAAACAATTTTGTCAACGGTAGTAATAATTCATATGTGTTATGCATAAGACATCCTATAAGTTGCAAGCCTCATGCATAGAATACCAATAGTGCTCACACCTTGTCCTAATTAGCTTGGATTAACACGGATTATCATTGCATAACATATGTTTCAACCAAGTGTCACAAAGGGGTACCTCTATGCCGCCTGTACAAAGGTCCAAGGAGATAGATCGCATTTGATTTCTCGTTTTTGATAGATCTCAACTTAGGACATCCATACCGGGACAACATAGACAACAGATAATGGACTCCTCTTTAATGCATAAGCATTCAACAACGAGATAATATTCTCATAAGAGATTGAGGATTGATGTCCAAACTGAAACTTCCACCATGATTCATGGCTTTAGTTAGCGGCCCAATGTTGTTCTCTAACAATATGCATACTCAAACCATTTGATCATGATAAATCGCCCTTACTTCAGACAAGACGAACATGCATAGCAACTCACATGATATTCAACAAAGGTGTAATAGTTGATAGCGTCCCCAGAAACATGGTTACCGCTCAACAAGCAACTTATAAGAAATAAGATACATAAGCTACATATTCTTTACCACAATAGTTTTTAAGCTATTTTCCCATGAGCTATGTATTGCAAAGACAAGGAATGAAATTTTAAAGGTAGCACTCAAGCAATTTACTTTGGAATGGCAGAGAAATACCACATAGTAGGTAGGTATGGTGGACACAAATGGCATAAGTTTTGGCTCAAGGTTTTGGATGCACGAGAAGAATTCCCTCTCAGTACAAGGCTTTGGCTAGCAAGGTTGTTTGAAGCAAACACAAGTATGAACCGGTACAATAAAACTTACATAAGAACATATTGCAAGCATTATAAGACTCTACACTGTCTTCCTTGTTGTTCAAATACTTCACCGTGAAAATATCTAGACTTTAGAGAGACCAATCATGCAAACCAAATTTCAACAAGCTCTATGGTAGTTCTTCATTAATAGGTGCAAAGTACATGATGCAAGAGCTTAAACATGATCTATTTGAGCACAACAATTGCCAAGTATCAAATTATTCAAGACAATATACCAATTACCACATGAAGCATTTCCTGTTTCCAACCAAATAGCAATTAACGAAGCGGTTTTCAACTCCACCATGAACATTAAAAGTAAAACGAAAAACACTAGTGTTCATATGAATAAGCGGAGCGTGTCTCTCTCCCACATAAGTATGAATTTATTCAGAGAATGAAAATAACAAAATGAAAATAAAAGCACACAGACACTCCAAGTAAAGTACATAAGATGTGATGGAATAAAAATATAGTTTCACTAGAGATGACCTGATAAGTTGTTGATGAAGAAGGGGATGCCTTGGGCATCCCCAAGCTTAGATGCTTGGGTCTTCTTGAAATATGCAGGGATGAACCACGGGGGCATCCCCAAGCTTAGACTTTTCACTCTTCTTGATCACATTATATCATCCTCCTCTCTTGACCCTTGAAAACTTCCTCCACACCAAACTCAAAACAAACTCATTAGAGGGTTAGTGCATAATCAAAAATTCACATATTAAGAGGTGACATAATCATTCTTAACACTTCTGGACATTGCCCAAATCTACTGAAAGTTAATTGAACAAAGAAATCCATTCAACATAGCAAAAGAGGCAATGCGAAATAAAAGGCAGAATCTGTCAAAACAGAACAGTCCGTAAAGACGAATTTTTCTGGGGCACTTAACTTGCTCAGATGAAAAAGCTAAAATTGAATGAAAGTTGCGTACATATCTGAGGATCACGCACGTAAATTGGCAGATTTTTCTGACTTACCTATATACGGGGCTGCTCAATTTCGTGACAGCAAGAAATCTGTTTCTGCGCAGTAATCCAAATCTAGTATCAACCCTACTATCAAAGACTTTACTTGGCACAACAATGCAATAAAATAAAGATAAGGAGATGTTGCTACAGTAGTAACAACTTCCAAGACACAACAAAACAGTAGCAAAATAAAAACAAGGGTTATCTCCAAAGAAGTGCTTTCTTTATAGCCATTAAGATGGGCTCGGTAATTTTAATGATGCTCGCGCAAGAAATAAGAATTGAAGCAAAGGAGGGCATCAAGAAGCAAATTAGAAACACTTTTAAGTCTAACCCACTTCCTATGAAAAGGAATCTTGTAAATAAACAAATCATGTAAGCATAATGCAACAAGCATAGAAAGGCAACACAAGCGCAACTTCAAGATTCTCAACATAAAGAGGGGAAACTTAATATTATTAAGATGCATATAACCATGTTTCCCTCTCTCATAATAACTTTCAGTAGCATCATGAACAAATTCAACAATATAACTATCACATGAAACATTCTTATCATGAGCTACATGCATAAAATTATTACTCTCCACATAAGCATAATCAATTTTATTAGTAATAGTGGGAGTAAAACTACCATAACCATCATTGTAATCATCATAAATTGCAGGCATGGTATAATCATAATAACCTTTATCCTACATAGTAGGTGGCACCAAAATACCACAATCATTATAATCATCATAAATAGGAGGTAAAGTATCATCAAAGAAAATTTTCTCCTCAAAACTTGGGGGACTAAAAATATCATGCTCATCAAAACCAGCTTCCCCAAGCTTAGAATTTTCCATAGCATTAGCAACAATGGTGTTCAAAGCATTCATACTAATAACATTCCCATTAGCATGCATATAAAGTTCCATGGGTTTTTTAATTCTCTCTTCAAACACATCATGTCCTAATTCAAGATAAAGTTCATAAAGATCTCTCATTTTGTTGTTGTTTTCTATTAAGCCTAACTAGTGAAAACAAGAAACAAAAAGATATAATTGCAGGATCTAAAGGAGATACCTTCGAGCACTCACACACTGACAACAGTGCTAGGAAATAGCTTAGTAGTCGGAGGATGTGAATACCTTTTACCTTACCTCCCCGGCAACGGCGCCAAAAAATAGCTTGATGTCTACGCACGCTTCTATTCCTGTAGACAGTGTTGGGCCTCCAAGAGCAGAGGTTTGTAGAACAGCGAGCAAGTTTCCCTTAAGTGAATCACCCAAGGTTTATCGAACTCGGGGAGGTAGAGGTCGGAGATATCCCTCTCAAGCAACCCTGCAATTACGATACAAGAAGTCTCTTGTGTCCCCAACACACCTAATACACTTGTCAGATGTATAGGTGCACTAGTTCGGCGAAGAGATAGTGAAATACAAGTAATATGGATGAATATGAGTGGTGTTTCAATACAAGTAATAGCAATCTGAAATAAAGATGGCAGCAAGCAAACATGTAACAGAACTTGTTGGAAACGGTGTTTCAATGCTTAGAAACAAGGCCTAGGGATCATACTTTCACTAGTGGACACTCTCAACAATGATCACATGAATAAATAACTTCTCTTCTCTTATGCTACTTTCAAAGACTCTATTGTTGGATAACAAACACCATTCATTGTGTAGGGCTACAAGAGCCCCCTTGCGCCGCCTCTTCGCCTATAAGACCCCTCGTGACCTAAAACCTCGATACCGATTGACGAAACTCCAGAAAGACTCCAGGGGCGCCGCCGCCATCGAGAAACTCCGTGTTGGGGGGACAGAAGTCTCTGTTCCGGCACGCCGCCGGGACGGGGAATTGCCCCCGGAGTCATCTCCATCGACATCACCACCATCTTCATCGCCGTTGCTGTCTCCCATGATGAGGAGGGAGTAGTTCTCCCCCGAGGCTAAGGGCTGTACCGGTAGCTATGTGGTTCATCTCTCTCTCCCATGTGATCTTTATGTGATCATGAGCTTTGTATCACTATTAATCTATGTGCTACTCTAGTGATGTTATTAAAGTAGTCTATTCCTCCCTTCATGATGTAATGTGGACAGCGTGTGCATCATGTAGTACTTGGCGTAGGTTATGATTGTAATCTCTTGTAGATTATGAAGTTAACTATTACTATGATAGTATTGATGCGATCTATTCCCCCTTTCATAACTATTGTTGACAGTGTGTATGCTATGTTAGTACTCGGTCTAAATTGCAACGGTCTATTATGCTCTAGAGGTTACTTAAATATGAACTCCGAATGTTGTGGAGCTTGTTAACTCCGGCTTGAGGGAGCTCTTGTAGCCCTACACAATGAATGGTGTTTGTTATTCAACAAGAGAGTATATGTAGCACAAGTGAGGAGAAGTTATTTATTTGTTATGTGATCAATGTTGAGAGTGTCCACTAGTGAAAGTATGATCCCTAGGCCTTGTTTCTAAGCATTGAAATACCGTTTCCATCAAGTTCTGTTACATGTTTGCTTGCTGCCATCTTTATTTCAGATTGCTATTACCACTCATATTCATTCATATTGCTTGTATTTTACTATCTCTTCGCCGAACTAGTGCACCTATACATCTGACAAGTGTATTAGGTGTGTTGGGGACACAAGAGACTTCTTGTATCTTAATTGCAGGGTTGCTTGAGAGGGATATCCTTGACCTCTACCTCCCTGAGTTCGATAAACCTTGGGTGATCCACTTAAGGGAAACTTGCTGCTGTTCTACAAACCTCTGCTCTTGGAGGCCCAACACTGTCTACAGGAATAGAAGCATGCGTAGACATCAAGCTATTTTCTGGCGCCATTGCCGGGGATAACTCTATAGTGGACACTCTCAACAATGATCACATAAATAAATAACTTCTCTTCTCTTATGCTACTTTCAAAGACTCTATTGTTGGATAACAAACACCATTCATTGTGTAGGGCTACAAGAGCACACCTCAAGCCGGAGTAAACAAGCTCCACAACATTTGGAGTTCATATTTAAGTAACCTCTAGAGCATAATAGATCATTGCAATTTAGACTGATTACTAACATAGCATACACACTGTCCACAATAGCTATGAAAGGGGGAATAGATCGCATCAATACTATCATAGTAATAGTTAACTCCATAATCTATAAGAGATTACAATCATAACCTACGCCAAGTACTACATGATGCACACACTGTCCACATTACATCATGAAGGAGGAATAGAATACTTTAATAACATCACTAGAGTAGCACATAGATTAATAGTGATACAAAGCTCATCATATGGATCTCAATCATGTAAGGCAGCTCATGAGATCATTGTATTGAGGTACATGAGAGAGAGATTAACCACATAGCTACCGGTAGAGCCCTTAGCCTCGAGGGAGAACTACTCCCTCCTCATCATGGGAGACAGCAGCGGCGATGAAGATGGCGGTGGCGTCGATGGAGATGCCTTCCGGGGGCAATTCCTCGTCCCGGCGGCGTGCCGGAACAGAGACTTCTGTCCCCCGAACTTGGCTTCGCGATGGCGGCGGCCGCGTAACTTTTCTCGTCCCGTGGCTTATCTCTTTAGGGTTTTCGCGACGGAGAGACTTTATAGGCGGAAGGGCAGCCTCGGAGGGGCAACAGGGCTCCCTCACCACATGGCGGCGCGGCCAGGGTGGGACCCGCGCCCCCTATGGTGTGGGTCCCCCTTGGCCCCCCTCTGGCCCCTCTTCGGTGCTCTGGAACCTTCCGTGAAATATAAGATCGTGGGCATTAATTTCGTCCAATTCCGAGAATATTTCCTGTGTAAGATTTCTGAAACCAAAAACAGCGAGAAAACGAAGCGGCACTTCGGCATCTTGTTAATAGGTTAGTTCAGGAAAATGCATCAAAACGATATAAAGTATGAATAAAACATGTAGGTATTGTCATAAAACTAGCATGGAACATCAGAAATTATAGATACGTTGGAGACGTATCAGCCTTCAGTACCTCACAGTGACACGTCCTAATTTTTCATTTGCTGTCAATAAGGTGTGTCGATACTTTCATGAGGCTCACACTCTTCATTTGTCTGCGGTAAAACGTATCCTTCCTTATGTATGGTTCACGGTTGATAGCGGTCTTTGTTTCCGGTCCTCCTCTTCTACAATGTTGTCTGCATTCTCTGACCCAGACTAAGCTGGAAGTATGGATGATCGGCGATACATGGGTGGATATGCTATATCTTATGGAGGTAATATTATTGCCCGGAGTCCTTGTAAGTAGTCTATTGTCTCTCGGTCAAGTACAAAATCTGAGTATAAGGCTCTTGCTAATGCTACAACAGAGCATGTCTGGGCGTGCAGTCCTTGTTGCAGGAGCTTGGTGTTATGCAGGCTCATCCTCCAATGTTATGGTCTGCCAATATTGTTGGAGATATGCCTCAGAAGAAATAATAAAGTGGTTATTGTTATATCTTAGTGTTCATGATAAATGTTTACATTCCATGCTATAATTGTATTAAGCGGAAACATTGATACATGTGTGTTTTGTAAACAAACTAGAGTCCCTAGTAAGCCTCTTGTTTAAACTAGCTTGTTGATTAATTGATGATCAAGGTTTTCTGATCATGAACATTGGATGTTGTTATTAACAAGATCATGTCATTAGGAGAATGATATGATGGACACACACCCATAGTCAGCATAGCATAAGATCTAGTCATTAAGTTTGTTTTGCTATAAGCTTTCATATACATAGTAACCTAATCCTTCGACCATGAGATCATGTTTATCACAAACACCGGAGGGATGCTTTGATGACATCAAACACCACTTCATAACTGGGTGGTTATAAAGGTGGCATTGCGTATTCTGAAAGTATGAGTTGAAGCGCACGGGTCAAGAGTGGGACTTGTCCATCCAAATGACGGATAGATATAGTCTGGACCCTCTCGGTGGAATGTGTAAGGGTACATTGCCCCTATGTGTGGTTTTGGTAATTAATGACAACCCCTATGGACTAATGTTTTCATTGAGTTTATATGAAGGAATATTCCATAGGTACTACTTGCTCTCCATGTGTTGGATTCAAGTATGGATGCCATGAAGATAAAGATATACCTTGTGTATTGGCATCAAGATCATCGGTATGAAGATATATATGTGATATGATCAAGAAGAAGAAATGAAGATGGAGTTCTTATGTGGAACTCAATATTAGCCATGCTCTATCTTAAGTGAGTATGAGAAGATACAAGGTTGAGTTGGGCAAGTTCAAGATGAGCATCTTGTGTGGATCACATGCTTGAAGCTTGCCGTCCATTTGGTGATAGTGAAGATGTGCATCAATGAACCTTTCCCATCATAGTGTATGGGGGAGCATTTGTGAGTATTCACGAAGCGACAATGATCAAGTGATGGGATGCGCAAGGCAAAGGTATGACCTTGATAGGTTTTCCTTTTGCCGGTCTCGAGGTGGTCGATGGGAGACCGGATTATAGGATAGATAGCCGCACTATCAAGAGGGGCTTTCGGTTGGTTATCTTGATCACATCGTCTTAGGGAGCTCAATCCTTGCATGCGTTGCATATTCTTATTGCTTCTTGGTATTTCTCGGTGTGAGGTTCTTGAGCTTGTTGCTAGCTTTACAACAAGCCCAAGTTCATCGAAAACGGAGTTCACATGCATCTTCTATTGCGTTTTCGAGGTTGGGTGATTTTACCGGTTATTCATGATATAAGGTTCTACCTTTTATATTCATGATAAAATCCCCTCCTACAGATTCTTGGGTTTTCACTTTCCATAAGATAGCATTTGTTGTTATCTTCCAAACAAAATTGGTTTCATGCGATTCGGAGTTCGGGAGCATTTGTTATTAAAGAAAAGGGAAAAAGAGAAAAGGATAAAAAGAAAAGAAAAAGAAAGAAAAAAGGGGAAAGGAGCCAGCCGGTCGGACCGGGCCAGGCACCGGCCCACCCGGTCGAAAACCGGCCTGGGAACCGGTGCCATCCGGGTGGCAACCAGGGGGCCTGGCCACCCCATCCGGCCCAGCGGCCGGTTCCCAACCGGCCCGCCCGGCGCCTCTCCCGGCCGGACCGGCCTCCCACCCGGCTGGGCCTTGGCGCCCCCGCGCGGCCCAGGCGGCCTGCGCGGCCCGCTCCACTCCGCGCCGCCCGCGCGCCGCCCCGCGCGCCCGGCCGGGGCTGGGCCAGCTTGCCCCGCGCGGCCCACGAGCCTCACTTGGCCTGCTCCCCCGCGCGCCCCTTTGCTCCCCGCCGCCCGTGCGGGCGCCCAGCCCGGTCCGGTTCGCTGGGCCGGTCGGACCGGGCTGCTGACCGGCCTGGCCGGCTGCTGCTCCGGTCGACCGGCCTGGCAGCCGGCTGGGCCGATTTTCTGGGCGTTTTTCACTGTGCGTTTTTCTGTCTTTTCCCCCAACGGTTATTTTGCCCCCTTTGCTATAAATAGCCCTTCTTCCACCTTGAGCAATTAGTTCTTCCCATTCTCTCTCCTCCATTGCTACTATTTGAAGAACTTGCTCTCCCCCTTGAATCCTCCAACCATTCTTGCTCATATTTGAGGATTTGGGAGAGGGGATCTAGATCTACACTTCCACCAAACCGTTTCTTCTCTAAGTGAGGGAATCTCTTGGGATCTAGATCTTGGAGTCTTTGGTTGACTTTTCCCCTTGTTCTTCCTCTCCAATCTCATCCTAGCATTCGTTGCTTTGGTGGGATTTGAGTGTGAAGGACTTGAACACCTCCGGTGTTCTTGCTTTGCATCATTGCATAGTGTTGAGCTCTCCACCACGATTTGTTCGAGTGAGAGACCGTAAGCTTGTTACTCTTGGAGGGTGACCTCCTAGTTGGCTTGGTGATTGGTGCTCCGGTGATCTCTTCAAGAAGATTGTGAAGAGGCCGGGCTTCTCCTTCGTGGAGCTTGTGAAGTGGTTGTGGAGCTTGCCATCTCCGGAGCGGAGGAAAAGCTAACCATAAGGAAAGGGCCATTATCCTTCGTGGGTGTGGTTCGGAGAATAGGGTGAGCCTTCGTGGCGCGGGGAATCCTTCGTGGGACCTCCACTCCTCCAAACGTGACGTACCTTGTTGCAAAGCAAGGGAACACGGGAATACATCCTCGTCTCCGCGTGCCTCGGTTATTTCTATACCCGAGCTCTCTTTCCTTGTGATAGCCATCGTGCTTGAAGTACATATATCTTGCTATCACTTGTGCTACATATATCTTGTGCCTATCTTGCTTAGCTCTAGTTGCTATTGTTACACTTAGTTGAGCTTAGCATATTTAGGGTTTGTGCTTGTAAACTAAACGATAGTTTAATTCCGCATTCTTACAAGACAAATCCGCAAGAGTTTGTAATTGCCTATTCACCCCCCCCCTCTAGGCGACATCTCGATCTTTCAATTGGTATCAGAGCAAGGTCTCTCCTTGTTTTAGGCTTCACCGCCTTGAGAGTAAAGATGTCGGCTAGTAATTTAGTGCACAATGACACAATTATCTTTGTTGGCACAAATTATCATTTGTGGCGAAATTGCTTGCTTTGTAAGCTTCGGACCTTGTGTCCACATATAGAGCAATTTCTAGATGTCGGTTTTTCTCCTCCGATGGATTCTCAAAATCTATCTTTAGAGGATGAGAAAAACTTACATCTTGAAGCTCAAGTATCTAATGAGCTTTTATTCTCTTTGAGACCCGATTTTCGTAGGTTCTTGATATATATAAAGCGAAAATCGTCTCATGAGATGTGGATCAAGCTTAAGGAAATGTTTGGTGGATCCACTTCTCAATTGGTCGGTGGTGACTCCGAGGAGCTCTCTTCCCCTTCACATCATGAAGAGCTCCAAGTTGCTTCCACCTCCGGTCGTGATGAGTTATCATCTTCTTCCACTTCACCAACGTGTAGCAAGACACGAGGTAATGATATGGTGAGTGGTGAGGAAAATTGCAATGTTGATATTGTGCTCAATAGTGATGATTCTTCATCTCTATCCCATTGCAATGCTTCCTTTTTGGACTTAAACACATGTAGCATAGAAAATAATATACATGCTTGTGTTGATAGTCCTTGCATATCATGTGTAAATTGCTTACATAGATCTAATGAAGATATGCTTACCTTGTCTTGCCCCCATAATCAAAATGCTTATATTTCCTCTAGTTGTTTGTTGACTAACAATGTAGAGGAAACCGAACACTATATGGATCAAGACATGTTTTCAAATGAGGATTCAAGAATATCTTCATCTTCATTCTCCGGTATGCACATGTGCCTTATGGCAAATGGATCAAAGGTATCTCCTACTTTGACTCCTAACACTTCCTCTAATGATGAGAGTGATGATGATGATAATGATGAAGAATATAATACCTTGGTGCATAATATGGCAATGATATATGCTTCTCTTCATGATAATAAAGAAGCTCGTGCTAATCTCGAACACTCTATGGATATCTTGAATAAATATAAGGAAACCATAGTGAAGTTGGAGTCCCATGTTGAAAATGAGGAAATGAGATTCACTCTCCTCAAGCATGAGCTAAAAGATGAGAAGCATGCTAATTTCATGCTTACACAAAAAATTGAATCCTATATGCATGAAAATGAGAAAACTATTGTTGTTACTTGTGCTACTAACTCTAATTCTTGTGAAGCATCTACCCTAGAGGAGAATGTTGAGCTAAGGGCTCAACTTGAGTTGCTAGCTAGCAATTATAGGGAATTGGAAGAAAATCATAAAAAGCTCTCAAGCTCTCATGATGATCTTCTAATTTCCTATGATGGGCTAAAGTTAGCTCATGAGGCAAGTATCACTAAGGTAACATCTTGTGAGCCTCATATGGACATTAGCACAATCTCTACTACAAATGCTATATCACCATGTGCTAGTCCTTGTAATCCATCTAGTCAAACTAGTGATACACCTTGTGTTGGATTACTCACTTTGCCTTGTTGCTCTAACAATGAAGCTTCTACTTCCTCTAGTACTTGTATTTCTACTAACCATGTAGAGGAAATAAAAGAGCTCGAGGCTCAAGTCCTTTCTTTGAAGAAAGACTTGGAAAAGCGTCATGAAGGGAATTCCGCACTTGACAAGATGCTAAGTGTGCAACAATCCCCCAATGACAAAAGTGGACTTGGATTCAACTCCAATAACAAGAACAAGTCCAAGAGCAAGAGCAACAAGAAGAAGGGCCAAGACAAAGTCAAGGATCCGGCCAAGTTGGTTTGCTTCAAGTGCAAGGTTGAAGGGCATCATGTTAGATCATGCCCATTGAAGAAGAAGAAGCACTTGAGTGAGAAACAACAAGGGAAACGGCCACAAGGTCAAGGTCAAGCTCATGCTCGACCTCAAGTTGAAGATAGGGCACTTCCCAAGAAGAATCAAGATATTGTTCCCCAAGAGAAGAAATCAATAAAGAAGAGAAAGGGGAACACTTGCTACTTATGTCGTGAGAAGGGGCACTTTGCTTCTTCTTGCTTAGGTGGTACCTTATCTAACCCTATAATTGTTGATGATGATTATTCTCTAGGGAAGGATAAGGATGGCAATGTGTTTGCCAAGTTTGTTGGAGCTCAAAGTGGTTTCAAGAAAAGAACCATTTGGGTTGCCAAGCCTATTGTGACTAACCTCTTTGGACCCAACTTGGTTGGGGACCAACAATCTCAAACTTGATCAATAGGTACAGTTGGAGGTCATTGGAGACTTGGCTACTTCATGAAGAATTAAGGGATCTTCATATATTGTATTTTTACCAAGCCAAGTCGTATGGATTATCATCTATATCTTATATCCAATGTTCCTCTTTGTGGTAACTTATACTTCAACTCTTCATGTATATTGTAAGTTACTTGCCCCTTTGCATGTTTGGTTTTGTACCAAATATTTGTGTGTATGTGTTGTGTCTTACTTACCTATCTTGTGTATTCAAGTATGTTTGTTTGACTCATCATATACTTGTGTATTGTTTTGAGCCTAATGCATCTTGATGATATTTTATTTGGCTCTCTTTGAAGTGATTAATGGAACATCCCATTTGGGGGAGTGATATGCTTTGTGCATCTCTCTTTCTTTAAAAATGTGTACATGGGTACCACCACTTAGTATTGATATTGCAAGATTATCTAGTCACTATGTGGTGTGTCATACTCATGAGAAATTCAAATTCTAAAATATCCATTAATCATCTCTAGTTAAATTTTAGTTGCCTCTTGTTTGGGAAGAAATGACTTATCACATTATGGGGGAGTAATATGTTTTGTACATATCACAAGCCTAGAAAATGTGAACATATGAGGTTATGCCACTTAGAGTTGATGCTCTTAATTATCTTGTTTCTAGGTGGCATGTTTGCTCAAACAAGCTCCACTTGTAGTAAAAAGATTTTATTGCTCATTTTTTGGTTCTTGTTTGAATAAGAAATTCTTGGTGCGGTTTTTCCTCAAATACATATCTCTATATCTTATTTGGGACACCGTTTGCTTCAAGTTATTCTAATCATTGCCGTGCGTGATTGTGTGACTAGTTGAAGCTATCAAGAATCTTCATCCGTGCATAGTGCTCAATTCTATATACTTATCCTATGCCTTTTATTGTGAAGTTGATCCTTTCTAACATTGTCAATACTCCACCGGAAATTATTTCCAATATACTCATTGTCTTTGACAATTGATAACCTTGTATGTGGTTGAATTTTTGGATCATCTTCACCTTGGATTGTTTCTTATTGCCTTATTTTATTTCCAACAAATCTTTGTTGCTCCCATGTGTCTTCCTTGTCCCTTTGAAAAATCTTTTGATAAATTCTCTTGATTCATATCAAGTGTTTGTTTTGGAAGACAAATCTTTTCCTTACGGTACAGTGTGCCATTGTGAAAAGTGTATAGGGTTTGGTTTATTTTGTTTGAACCTTGCTCTTTGGGGGAGTTTGCTATCTCATTCTTTCTTACATGATTTATTTGCTTGAATGAGATAGATCTTTGAGCATGTTTGCTTTATTTCATCCTTTATGCTCAATGGTCTCTCCTTAGTTCATTTGTTGAACTTTGTTGAACAAATCTTTTGTGATTTGCTTCTTAGATATAACTTGGACAACAAATTTGTTTTGTGGCACCTCTATGCCTTATCTAATTCTTTTGGTGTTTTGTCCAAAGTATATCTTTCTTGGATCTTTAAAGGTTTTGGTGCATGCTTATATGTAATTTGTTTATACTTGTAGCATGCTTGCCTTCTTTTGATCCACTATGTAGGATATACTCCATCAAATCCTAAATGGCTAAGATGTGCATGAAATTCAAACTTCATCTAAATATGCACATGTTTATATGGAGTATGTCCTATATATTGTGGTTAGTCTAACCATGTTGGACCCAATGAGTTTGGGGACGAAGATGTACTTGAATGATGTTTTAGGTACATTGGAGATGCAATGGAGGCTTGTCTCATCTATAAGGAAGGTGTTGTCACCATATGAGAATTGGAGTCAAGCTAGGATGATCAATGAACTCTTATCTACTACATCAAGCCATTGCCATCTCGGTAACAAGTATCTTATTCATGCATACTCATATAGCATCCAACCTCTTGTAGGTTGCATCTTGGCATGAAATTCTTTATTTCGAAAATATTGCGATTCTTGAAAAATCCTTTTAAAGAAAACTTCTTATTGTACATTTGAGTAATTTGAGAAGATGCATATGATAGGTTATATATATATATATCATATTTATGAATCACCTATCACAAATATGCCCTCTAGCAATTTATTGCATATCAATTCCTCAAAGAGCTCTTGTGTACAATATTGATGAAATTGTGAAATAAATCCGTACTTGTGATATTTGTTGCCTCTCTCAAAACATTCCAACTAGCTTTACTTCCCTTATTGTTAGTTGTGATGTTTTTGAGATTTTATTTGGTTGAAGTTCTTTCATATACCATAAGTGAAAAGTGGAGCCATAGGCTATATATGCTTTTAAGCAAACATCCATTGGTATATGTTATTACTTCATCTTAGATATCTAGTCCTATTTATTTTGTTAACCTCTTGTGTGTGCATGTTCCTTTATGGATCATTTTGTCCACTTTAGAAACTTATATACATAAGAGCGTTAATCCATCACCTTGATATCTTTGTTCTTTGCCGACCATCTTTTATCCTTTAATTGTTAGTGGTGTTGGTAAAGGAGACTTATGAGTGCTTGGTTTATTTGTTTTTCTTCTTGCACTCATATCTCGTAATTTTTGGACTAAAGTTGTTCTTGATAAGCATATTCTCTTTATCCTAATTGCGTTCTAAATGATATATAGGGAGTGAGGATTCCATGTTTGTGCATATTGTATTCAAATGCAAACATTATAAATTGTGCACAAACCTTGGGGAGCTTTCTTATTTTATTTAGAGCACTATATCTCTCTTATCATGATATCTTTGTTTGTCCAATTGGATCTTTGATTGCTTGCTTTATTTATTGAAGCTCACTTCACCATGTTATCTTTTTGCAATCTTTGATCCCCAATATAGTTTGACTTCCTTCAAGTATTCATCATTGGATATGTGCACTTGATTCCACTCAAATTATGAGAAGTGCACACTTTGGGGAGGAACTCACATTATATTGGCCTTCTAAATTTTTCACCCATTTTGACAATCGATGCCAATGAGGGAGAAGTTTAGAGGGTTTAAGGGAATGGTTTTATACTTAAGTTTGGTTTGTGCTTAAGTGTTTTGCCTCTCATGCATTCCATATTTATATGTCTTGCATGGTTGTATATATATAGTGGAAACTATCCCAAAGGTTAATCTTGACAATATATGCAATGAATTCATGTTCATCACACGTGCATACATTGTGGGGGAGTTTTCTCTATATATATTGGTTCTACTCACATCCATTGCATTTGTTGAAGTTGTGTGAGTAGAGTCGGTTTTGATATGGACTAGTTGCTTGTGTTACTTGACCATATCAAATACAACCTCTTGTATACAACTTATTCTCGGATAAGTTGCGTACTTGCCACTAATATTCATTATATAAACCCTCTTATTGTGGTTGTCATCAATTACCAAAATGGGGGAGATTGTAAGGGTACATTGCCCCTATGTGTGGTTTTGGTAATTAATGACAACCCCTATGGACTAATGTTTTCATTGAGTTTATATGAAGGAATATTCCATAGGTACTACTTGCTCTCCATGTGTTGGATTCAAGTATGGATGCCATGAAGATAAAGATATACCTTGTGTATTGGCATCAAGATCATCGGTATGAAGATATATATGTGATATGATCAAGAAGAAGAAATGAAGATGGAGTTCTTATGTGGAACTCAATATTAGCCATGCTCTATCTTAAGTGAGTATGAGAAGATACAAGGTTGAGTTGGGCAAGTTCAAGATGAGCATCTTGTGTGGATCACATGCTTGAAGCTTGCCGTCCATTTGGTGATAGTGAAGATGTGCATCAATGAACCTTTCCCATCATAGTGTATGGGGGAGCATTTGTGAGTATTCACGAAGCGACAATGATCAAGTGATGGGATGCGCAAGGCAAAGGTATGACCTTGATAGGTTTTCCTTTTGCCGGTCTCGAGGTGGTCGATGGGAGACCGGATTATAGGATAGATAGCCGCACTATCAAGAGGGGCTTTCGGTTGGTTATCTTGATCACATCGTCTTAGGGAGCTCAATCCTTGCATGCGTTGCATATTCTTATTGCTTCTTGGTATTTCTCGGTGTGAGGTTCTTGAGCTTGTTGCTAGCTTTACAACAAGCCCAAGTTCATCGAAAACGGAGTTCACATGCATCTTCTATTGCGTTTTCGAGGTTGGGTGATTTTACCGGTTATTCATGATATAAGGTTCTACCTTTTATATTCATGATAAAATCCCCTCCTACAGATTCTTGGGTTTTCACTTTCCATAAGATAGCATTTGTTGTTATCTTCCAAACAAAATTGGTTTCATGCGATTCGGAGTTCGGGAGCATTTGTTATTAAAGAAAAGGGAAAAGAGAAAAGGATAAAAAGAAAAGAAAAAGAAAGAAAAAAGGGAAAGGAGCCAGCCGGTCGGACCGGGCCAGGCGCCGGCCCACCCGGTCGAAAACCGGCCCGGGAACCGGTGCCATCCGGGTGGCAACCGGGGGCTCGGCCACCCCATCCGGCCCGGCGGCCGGTTCCCAACCGGCCCGCCCGGCGCCTCTCCCGGCCGGGACCGGCCTCCCACCCGGCTGGGCCTTGGCGCCCCGCGCGGCCGAGCGGCCTCGCGCGGCCCGCTCCACTCCGCGCCGCCCGCGCGCTGCCCCCGCGCGCCCTGGCCGGGGCTGGGCCAGCTTGCCCCGCGCGGCCCACAGAGCCTCACTTGGCCTGCTCCCCCGCGCGCCCCTTTGCTCCCCGCCGCCCGTGCGGGCGCCCAGCCCAGTCCGGTTGCTGGGCCGGTCAGACCGGGCTGCTGACCGGCCTGGCCGGCTGCTGCTCCGGTCGACCGGCCTGGCAGCCGGCTGGGCCGATTTTCTGGGCGTTTTTCACTGTGCGTTTTTCTGTCTTTTCCCCCAACGGTTATTTTGCCCCCTTTGCTATAAATAGCTCTTCTTCCACCTTGAGCCAGTTAGTTCTTCCCATTCTCTCTCCTCCATTGCTACTATTTGAAGAACTTGCTCTCCCCCTTGAATCCTCCAACCATTCTTGCTCATATTTGAGGATTTGGGAGAGGGGATCTAGATCTACACTTCCACCAAACCGTTTCTTCTCTAAGTGAGGGAATCTCTTGGGATCTAGATCTTGGAGTCTTTGGTTGACTTTTCCCCTTGTTCTTCCTCTCCAATCTCATCCTAGCATTCGTTGCTTTGGTGGGATTTGAGTGTGAAGGACTTGAACACCTCCGGTGTTCTTGCTTTGCATCATTGCATAGTGTTGAGCTCTCCACCACGATTTGTTCGAGTGAGAGACCGTAAGCTTGTTACTCTTGGAGGGTGACCTCCTAGTTGGCTTGGTGATTGGTGCTCCGGTGATCTCTTCAAGAAGATTGTGAAGAGGCCCGGGCTTCTCCTTCGTGGAGCTTGTGAAGTGGTTGTGGAGCTTGCCATCTCCGGAGCGGAGGAAAAGCTAACCATAAGGAAAGGGCCATTATCCTTCGTGGGTGTGGTTCGGAGAATAGGGTGAGCCTTCGTGGCGCGGGGAATCCTTCGTGGGACCTCCACTCCTCCAAACGTGACGTACCTTGTTGCAAAGCAAGGGAACACGGGAATACATCCTCGTCTCCGCGTGCCTCGGTTATTTCTATACCCGAGCTCTCTTTCCTTGTGATAGCCATCGTGCTTGAAGTACATATATCTTGCTATCACTTGTGCTACATATATCTTGTGCCTATCTTGCTTAGCTCTAGTTGCTATTGTTACACTTAGTTGAGCTTAGCATATTTAGGGTTTGTGCTTGTAAACTAAACGATAGTTTAATTCCGCATTCTTACAAGACAAATCCGCAAGAGTTTGTAATTGCCTATTCACCCCCCCCTCTAGGCGACATCTCGATCTTTCAGAATGTCATCCAATTAGCTTGCAAGCATGTGACTAGGTCACAAGGGATGTCATATCACGGTACGAGTAAAGAGTACTTGTTGGTAACGAGGTTGAACTAGGTATGAAGATACCGATGATCGAGCCTAGGATAAGTAAAGTTTCGCGCGACAAAGGAAATCGGTATCGTATGTTTATGGTTCTTTCGATCACGAAGTCATTGTTGAATATGTAGGATCCATTATGGATCTCCAGGTCCCGCTATTGGTTATTGATCGGAGAGTTGTCTCGATCATGTCTGCATAGTTCGCGAACCGTAGGGTGACACACTTAAGGTTCGATGTTGTTTAAGTAGATATGAAATATGAGATGGAGACCGAATGTTGTTCGGAGTCTCGGATTGGAGCCAGGACATCACGAGGAGGTTCGGAATGGTCCGGAGAATAAGATTCATATAAGGGAAGTTGATTTTAGGTTCCGAAAAAGTTCAGGATTTTTCCGGTATTGTACCGGGAATCTTCAAGGAGGTTCCAGGGTCCCCACGGTGGGGCCCACCTGTCCCCGAGGAGCCATATGGGCTAAATGGGTGATGCACCACACCCACATGGGCTATGGATGCAGCCCACTGATAATGCGTGAAGCACACGTCCGTTGGGAACCCCAAGAGGAAGGTGTGATGCGTACAGCAGCAAGTTTTCCCTCAGTAAGAAACCAAGGTTTATCGAACCAGTAGGAGTCAAGGGCCACGTGAAGGTCGTTGGTGACGGAGTGTAGTGCGGTGCAACACCAGAGATTCCTGCGCAAACGTGGAACCTGCACAACACAATCAAAATACTTTGCCCCAACGTAACAGTGAGGTTGTCAATCTCACCGGCTTGCTGTAAACAAAGGATTAAATGTATAGTGTGGAAGATGATGTTTGTTTGCGAAGAACAGTAGAGAACAATGATTGCAGTAGATTGTATTCAGATGTAAAAGAATGGACCGGGGTCCACAGTTCACTAGTGGTGTCTCTCCCATAAGATAAATAGCATGTTGGGTGAACAAATTACAGTTGGGCAATTGACAAATAGAGATGCACATATATATCATGATGATTACTATGAGATTTAATCAGGGCATTGCGACAAAGTACATAGACCGCTATCCAGCATGCATCTATGCCTAAAAAGTCCACCTTCGGGTTAGCATCCGCACCCCTTCCAGTATTAAGTTGCAAACAACAGACAATTACATTAAGTATGGTGCGTAATGTAATCAACACAAATATCCTTAGACAAAGCATTGATGTTTTATCCCTAGTGGCAACAAGCACATCCACAACCTTAGAACTCTCTCATCCATCGTCCCAGATTCAATGGAGGCATGAACCCATTATCGAGCATAAATACTCCCTCTTGGAGTCACAAGTATCAACTTGGCCAGAGCCTCTACTAGCAACGGAGAGCATGCAAGAACATAAACAACATATATATGATAGATTGATAATCAACTTGACATAGTATTCAATATTCATCGGATCCCAACAAACACAACATGTAGCATTACAAATAGATGATCTTGATCATGATAGGCAGCTCACAAGATCTAACATGATAGCACAATGAGGAGAAGACAACCATCTAGCTACTGCTATGGACCCATAGTCCAAGGATGAACTACTCACACATCAATCCGGAGACGGGCATGATGATGTAGAGCCCTCCGGTGATGATTCCCCTCTCCGGCAGGGTGCCGGAGGCGATCTCCTGAATCCCCCGAGATGGGATTGGCGGCGGCGGCGTCTCTGGAACTTTTCCGTATCGTGGCTCTCGGTAATAGGGTTTTCGCGACGGAGAGTTTAAGTAGGCGGAAGGGCAGAGTTGGAGGCGGCGCAGGGGCCCCACACCATAGGCCGGCGCGGGCCCCATGCTGGCCGCGCCGCCCTATGGTTACGGCCCCTCGTGGCCCCACTTCGTATGCTCTTTGGTCTTCTGGAAGCTCCGTGGAAAAATAAGACCCTGGGCGTTGATTTCGTCCAATTCCGAGAATATTTCCTTTGTAGGATTTCTGAAACCAAAAACAGCAGAAAACAGCAACTGGCTCTTCGGCATCTCGTCAATAGGTTAGTGCCGGAAAATGCATAATAATGATGTAAAGTGTGTATAAAACATGTGAGTATTGTCATAAAAGTAGCATGGAACATAAGAAATTATGGATACGTTTGAGACGTATCAAGCATCCCCAAGCTTGGTTCCTACTCGCCCCCGAGTAGGTAAACGATAACAAGGATAATTTCTGAAGTGACATGCTATCATAATCTTGATCAATACTATTGTAAAGCATATGAAGTGAATGAAGTGATTCGAAGCAATGGTAAAGACAATGATTAAACAACTGAATCATATAACAAAGACTTTTCATGAATAGTATTTTCAAGACAAGCATCAATAAGACTTGCATAGGAGTTAACTCATAAAGCAATAAATTCTTAGTAGAAAGTTTTGAAGCAACACAAAGGAAGATATAAGTTTCAGCGGTTGCTTTCAACTTCAACATGTATATCTCATGGATAATTGTCAACACAAAGTAATATGATGAATGCAAATAAGCAAGTATGTAGGAATCAATGCACACAGTTGACACAAGTGTTTGCTTCTAAGATAGAAAGAAGTAGGTAAACTGACTCAACTTAAAGTAAAAGAATGGGCCCTTCGCAGAGGGAAGCATGGATTACTATTTTTGTGCTAGAGCTTTTATTTTGAAAACATAGAAACAATTTTGTCAACGGTAGTAATAATTCATATGTGTTATGTATAAGACATCCTATAAGTTGCAAGCCTCATGCATAGAATACCAATAGTGCTCGCACCTTGTCCTAATTAGCTTGGATTTACATGAATTATCATTGCATAACATATGTTTCAACCAAGTGTCATAAAGGGGTACCTCTATGTCGCCTGTACAAAGGTCTAAGGAGAAAGTTCGCATTGGATTTCTCGCTTTTGATTATTCTCAACTTAGACATCCATACCGGGACAACATAGAAAACAGATAATGGACTCCTCTTTAATGCATAAGCATTCAATAATAGATAATATTCTCATAAGAGGTTGAGGATTAGTGTCCAAACTAAAACTTCCACCATGATTCATGGCTTTAGTTAGCGGCCCAATGTTCTTCTCTAACAATATGCATACTCAAACCATTTGATCATGATAAATCGCCCTTACTTCAGACAAGACGAACATGCATAGCAACTCACATGATATTCAACAAAGGTGTAAAAGTTGATGGCTTCCCCAGAAACATGGTTACCGCTCAACAAGCAACTTATAAGAAATAAGATACATAGCAACATATTCAATACCACAATAGTTTTTAAGCTATTTTCCCATGAGCTATGTATTGCAAAGACAAGGAATGAAATTTTAAAGGTAGCACTCAAGTAATTTACTTTGGAATGGCAGAGAAATACCACATAGTAGGTAGGTATGGTGGACACAAATGGCATAGTTTTTGGCTCAAGGTTTTGGATGCACGAGAAGTATTTCCTCTCAGTACAAGGCTTTGGCTAGCAAGGTTGTTTGAAGCAAACACAAGTATGAACCGGTACAGCAAAATTTACATAAGAACATATTGCAAGCATTATAAAACTCTACATCTGTCTTCCTTGTTGTTCAAACACTTCACCCAGAAAATATCTAGACTCTAGAGAGACCAATCATGCAAACCAAACTTCAACAAGCTCTATGGTAGTTCTTCATTAGTAGGTGCAAAGTACATGATGCAAGAGCTTAAACATGATCTATTTGAGCACAACAATTGCCAAGTATCAAATTATTCAAGACAATCTACCAATTAACACATGAAGCATTTTTTGTTTCCAACCATATAACAATGAACGAAGCAGTTTCAACCTTCGCCATGAACATTAAAAGTAAAGCTAAGAACACATGTGTTCATATGAAACAGCGGAGCGTGTCTTTCTCCCACACAAAGAATGCTAGAATCCGAGTTTATTCAAACAAAAACAAAAATAAAAGCAAACAGACGCTCCAAGTAAAGCACATAAGATGTGACTGAATAAAAATATAGTTTCACTAGAGGTGACCTGATAAGTTGTCGATGAAGAAGGGGATGCCTTGAGCATCCCCAAGCTTAGATGCTTGAGTCTTCTTGAAATATGTAGGGATGAACCACGGGGGCATCCCCAAGCTTAGACTTTTCACTCTTCTTGATCATATTGTATCATCCTCCTCTCTTGATCCTTGAAAACTTCCTCCACACCAAACTCGAAACAAACTCATTAGAGGGTTAGTGCATAATCAAAAATTCACATGTTAAGAGGTGACATAATCACTCTTAACACTTCTGGACATTGCACAAAGCTACTGAAAGTTAATGGAACAAAGAAATCCATTCAACGTAGCAAAACAGGCAATGCGAAATAAAAGGCAGAATCTGTCAAAACAGAATAGTCCGTAAAGACGAATTTTTCTGGGGCACTTAACTTGCTCAGATGAAAAAGCTCAAATTTAATGAAAGTTGCGTACATATCTGAGGATCACGCAAGTAAATTGGCAGATTTTTCTGAGTTACCTACAGACGGGGCTGCTCAATTTCGTGACAGTAAGAAATCTGTTTCTGCGCAGTAATCCAAATCTAGTATCAACCCTACTATCAAAGACTTTACTTGGCACAACAATGAAATAAAATAAATATAAGGAGAGGTTGCTACAGTAGTAACAACTTCCAAGACTCAAATATAAAACAAAAGTGCAGAAGTAAAATAATGGGTTGTCTCCCATAAGCGCTTTTCTTTAACGCCTTTCAGCTAGCCGCAGAAAGTGTGGATCAAGTATTATCGAGAGATGAAGCATCAACATCATAATTTGTTCTAATAATAGAATCAAAAGGTAACTTCATTCTCTTTCTAGGGAAGTGTTCCATACCTTTCTTGAGAGGAAATTGATACTTAATATTCCCTTCCTTCATATCAATAATAGCACCAACAGTTCGAAGAAAAGGTCTTCCCAAAATAATGGGACAAGATGCATTGCATTCAATATCCAAGACAAAAAAATCAACGGGGACAAGGTTATTGTTAACCGTAATGTGAACATTATCAATCTTCCCCAAAGGTTTCTTTGTAGAATTATCAGCAAGATTAACATCCAAATAACAATTTTTCAATGGTGGCAAGTCAAGCATATTATAGATTTTCTTAGGCATAACAGAAATACTTGAACCAAGATCACATAAAGCATTACAATCAAAATCATTGACTTTCATATTAATTATGGGCTCCCAACCATCTTCCAACTTCCTAGGAATAGAAGCTTCAAGTATTCTCTTCTCTAGCTTTTATGAGAGCATTTGTAATATGTTTTGTAAAGGCCAAATTTATAACACTAGCATTAGGACTTCTAGCAAGTTTTTGTAAGAACTTAATAACTTCAGAGATATGACAATCATCAAAATCTAAACCATTATGATCTACAGCAATGGGATCATTGTCCCCAATATTTTGAAAAATTTCAGCAGTTTTATCACAAACAGTTTCAGCAGTTTTAGCAGTTTCAGGCAGTTTTGCACGCTTTGCATTAGGAGTAGAAACATTGCCAACACCAATTATTTTACCATTGATAGTAGTAGGTTTAGCAACATGTGAAGCATCATCATTACTAGTGGTGGTAATAGTCCAAACTTTAGCTACATTATTCTCTTTAGCTAGTTCTTCTTCTTTTTCTTCTCTTTCCCACCTAGCATGCAATTCAGCCATCAATCTAATATTTTCATTAATTCGAACTTGGATAGCGTTTGCTGTAGAAAATGACTTAATATATTTATCTTCATTAGGCATAGCTTTCAATTTTAAAAGATCAACATCAGCAATAAGACTATCAACCTTAGAAGCAAGAATATCAATTTTACCAAGCTTTTCCTCAACAGATTTGTTAAAAGCAGTTTGTGTACTAATAAATTCTCTTTAAGCATGACCTCAAGACCAGAGGGTACACTTCTACTATTGTTGTAAGAATTACCATAAGAATTTCCATAACCATTACCATTATTAGAAGGATATGGCCTATAGTTGTTACCAGAATTATTCCTATAAGCATTGTTGTTGAAATTATTACTTTTAATGAAGTTCACATCAACATGTTGTTCTTGGGCAACCAATGAAGCTAAAGGAACATTATTTGGATCAACATTAGATCTACCATTCACAAGCATAGACATAATAGCATCAATCTTATCACTCAAGGAGGAGGTTTCTTCAAAAGAATTTACCTTCTTACCTTGTGGAGTCCTTTCCGTGTGCCATTCAGAGTAATTTATCATCATATCATCAAGAAGTTTTGTTGCCGCCCCCAAAGTAATGGACATAAAAGTACCTCCAGCAGCTGAATCCAATAGGTTCCGCGAAGAAAAATTCAGTCATGCATAAAAGGTTTGGATGATCATCCAAGTAGTTAGTCCATGGGTAGGGCAATTCTTTACCAAAGATTTCATTCTTTCCCATGCTTGGGCAACATGTTCATTATCCAATTGCTTAAAATTCATTATGCTACTTCTCAAAGATATAATTTTAGCAGGAGGATAATATCTACCAATGAAAGCATCTTTACATTTAGTCCATGAAACAATACTATTTTTAGGCAAAGATAGCAACCAATCTTTAGCTCTTCCTCTTAAGGAGAAAGGAAACAATTTCAGTTTTATAATGTCACCATCTATATCCTTATACTTTTGCATTTCACAAAGTTCAACAAAATTATTAAGATGGGCAGCAACATCATCAGAACTAACACCAGAAAATTGCTCTCTCATAACAAGATTTAGTAAAGCAGGTTTAATTTCATAGAATTCTGTTGTAGTAGCAGGTGGAGCAATAGGTGTGCATAGGAAATCATTATTAATTGTGCTAGTGAAATCACACAACTTAGTATTCTCAGGAGTACCCATTTTAGCAGTAATAAAAACAAGTAAAGCAAACTAAATAAAGTAAAGTAAATGCAAGTAACTAATTTTTGTGTGTTTTTGATATAAAGAAAGCAAACAAAACAGAAAATAAAATAAAGTAAAGCGAGACAATAACAAACTAAAGAGATTGGATGTGAGAGACTCCCCTTGCAGCGTGTCTTGATCTCCCCGGCAATGGCGCCAGAAAAAGAGCTCCCACCATGGCCCATGCGCCCTCCCTAAAGGGATAAGGCCAAATCCCAAAATTAAGGGCGGGAAACTTGGGAGGCAAATCTCCCCCTTGGTCGTCGGCCCTAGATGAGTTTGGGGCACACCTTGGCCGACCCTAGTCCCTATATAAAGTGGGGAGAGGGCAGGGGGTCACACACACCCTTCCCCAAACCCTAGCCGCCCCCTCTCTCCCTCCTCCTTCTTCCTACGCAGGCTTCACGAAGCCTTGCAGGAATTCTCCTCCATCACAACCACCACGCCGTCGTGCTGCTGGGGTTTTGAGGGGATCTACTACATTCGCTGCCCCGCTGGAGCGGGGAGATGACGTCATCATCGACACCGTACGTGTGACCGAGTACAGAAGTGTTGCCCGATCGCAGCACTGGAAAGGACTGCAACACGAACCGGAGTTCGTCAAGTGTACATCTACATCAACCACGATATCTGATCTTGTTAATACTTTGGATATTCAAGGGTATGCAGATCTGATCTCTCTCGTTGCATAGATCTCATAGATTGGATCTTGGCTTTTCCATAGATTGGATCTTGGTTTTATTCGTTCTTGCGGTAGATTTTTTTTGTTTTCTATGCTATGAACCCTACAATATTGGTGCAACATATCTATCATCTTACCTAGTTTTTCACGCAAGAACGAAGCATATCGAAGTGGATTTTCACTTTGTTCGTGAGCGCGTTTCTAATAAGAAACTTCAAATTCGGTTCATCTCTTCGAAGGATCAAGTTGTTAATATATTCACTAAGCCACTCCCTTTACCATTGTATGAGCATTGTAAGCGCAATCTCAATCTTCTGTCAATGGTTGAGATTGAGGGAGGGTGATAGAATATGTAGGTGTTGGTGTTGTATACTTGCTGTACCGGTGTTTATACACCTCGTAACCTACCGTATATAATGAAAAGGCACAGACGGTCCTCCCCAAATCAATCTAACCTTCCGCTTTCTATTGAGGTGGATGTCGGGCTCGCTTCCTTTTGCAAGATCTAAATGGAGCCGCGGTCTTCATCACATCTACCTGTCTTGAGTAGCGAATGGGACTTTGCGGTGCAGAATGGTGCCTTAGTCTCAGAACGACATACTAACCCCCACCTCTAAGGACGGAGCCAACACGATGAGGTGCACGCGAATAGAGGGGTGACGCCAAGATGCAGGGCACGTGGTGCCCACATTCCAGTCGACGATCTAGATGGAGCATCGGTGCTTGCGAAGAGGACGAGAGGAAGGCGAACAAAAGAGTTCCTCTAAAGAGTGCTAGGTCTCTTAGAGAGTTGGGCTTCTTTCGGAGGCCACTATTATAAATTTTACTCTTCTAAAGATTTTGAGGGATCGGCTAGGTTCAGGTTAACCCCTAAAATAAAAAAGCTAATGCTCTATAACAGTGTTTAAGGGATCGGCTAGAGATGTTTTAGGACGAAACAATATATATAGTAGCACATTGTTTCATTATTTTTGGTTGCTACAAAAAAGACGGTAAAAGAGTATCTCGGCTCCTGTCGATCAGCCATCCAACAGGATACCGGAAATAGCACGTGCATGAGGCTGACTATATTTAGCAGGTCCGTACGAGACCTCCACTCATTGTGGAAAGCACGGATCGCGGCCGAGCACCAGAACATGACTAAAATTCCATGAGACTTGCGTTCAAACGACTACCTCCTCTCCTCCGCGAGGGATAGACCGAGTTAGAGATAGAGAAGTAGAGAGTCAGGAGGAGGGTTCGATCGATCGAAGGATCGATCACCATGGCTTACCTAAAGAAGAAATCCATGGAGTTTCTGAAAACTTTCGATGTACCGTCGAAGAACCCGTCGGAGGATGCACAGCGGCGATGGCGGGAGGCCGTCGGCACCCTCGTCAAGAACCGCCGCCGCCGCTTCCGCATGGTCCCCGACCTCGACAAGCGCTCCCAGGCAGAGACCCAGCGCCGCAACATCCAGGTGATTTATCCGATCTTTTTGGTTCATCGATCGATCTCTCTTCGCGATCGACATGTATTCTCATCTCGCCACGCGCCCTAATTAAGGGGTATTAGTCAATCTACTGCGCCTGCGTGCATGGCCATGGCTCGATTAATTTGATACAAGTACAATTGCGGGGGATTAATTCGTCTTTAATCTGCAATGCGTTAGGATTGCTAGTCAATTTTGCGCAGTATTTACATTCAAAAGTCGGCCATGAAATTCTCTGGTCTGGTCAACTGAATTTGTTGGAAAACAGTAAACTGCAACGCAGATACTAGGACAGTTACATGTGCTGAAGTACACCGGCAAATCACATAAACATGCTTTAATAAGCGGTCCTTAATAAGAGATAAAAAAAAAGTTGAGAGATGACTCTCACTGACAGGAGAAAGAGGAGAGGTTCGCTGTCTTCATGTAGTATAACGTATATGGAAGAATTGACCTTCCTTAATTAAATGTCAGGTTTCATGAAGTCTTGAACACCAACGAATGACTTCTTTTTGGGATCTAGTACTAGCACGAATAGATGCGCAACTTTGTTCCAAGAAATCTGCTCCGGCACGTTAACACAAACAAAAATAACTTAAGTGGGTAAGAATATATATGGAAGAAATCAATGGGTTTATCTGGTTTAAATACTTTACTAAAATCAATTGTAACAATACAAGTATTAGCGTTTTTTTAAAGACGCAAAACCTTTGCCTGCTATGTTGATGGTGAAGGTAGCACCAGATTTACAAGTACTATTAGTCAACTGAGAATTAAGATAATTGTCTTTTCATGGAGAATTAGTCACTCCTTATTACTTACTCCCTCCCTTTTATAAAACATGGCATATGTTTTTAGTCAAAAGTCAACGTACTGTAACTTTAACCGATATAATATAGAAAATAATATGAACATATATACTACCAAATCAACTTTAGCACCACAAAATATATTTTCATAGTGTATTCGTTGAATAGTTTAGATGTTTATATTTATAACATACAATATTGGTCAAACTTGTAACATGTTGACTTTTAACTAAAAATATACACCTTATTTTTATGAAAGTACTATCTATGTTTCTAAATATAAGACATTTTCCTAAATATAAGATATTTTGGGGTTCAAATTAAACAGAGGGAGTAATACACTATTTTTCCATGCCACTAACATGATAAACAACATGACATGGTTTGAAAAGATGACTTTTCATGAATCTATTAACCTTTTATGCTCTCTTTGGATTGTAGGAATTTCACGGGACTTTTGTATGATTCCAATACTTAGGATTTTCCTATGAATTGCCTTTGTATCAAATGAATGATGCTACATAGATTTATGTGGATTGACTTCTTATGTTCCGATCCCATAGGATTTTTGAACATCTATTCCAATTTCATTTTTAAGACACAATCTTGTTTTGTGTGTTTTTCATGTATTTCATCTAAACGACTATTCCTACATTTTTCTGTGTTTTACAATCCTTTAGATTTCTCTGTTTTCTTATTCATTTGTTTTCCAATACTGTGAACCAAAGAGGCATTTATACGTTACACGAGATGCACATATACACCATCCAAGTCCAAAAGAATTCAGATGACAAGTAAATTATCTTTTATTGTCAGCTTAAATCATAAATTATGAACCAAATGGTACAAGCTGTTCCACTGACTTTTAACAATTATTAAAAAAAATGTACCGACAATCTTTTGTTGCATTTCCACAGGAAAAGCTTCGGGTTGCACTGTACGTGCAGAAGGCCGCACTGCAGTTCATCGATGGTATGTACACTGTCTGAAAAAACATTCCATATTCCATAAGATTTATGACCAAACAATCGATGATAATGATAACAAAATTTGCAATGCTCCTCCGTCCCCTCGCCGCAGCCGCCCGCCGGACGGAGCATCCGCTGCCGGAGCTGGCGCGACAGTGTGGCTTCTCCATCAGCGCCGAGGAGCTGGCCTCATTGGTGCGCGGCAAGGACTCCAAGAGCCTTCGCCTCCACAAGGGCGTGGACGGCCTCGCGCGCAAGGTTAACGTCTCCCTCGCCGACGGCATCAAGTCCGACGACGTGGGCCTCCGCACCGAGGTCTACGGCGCCAACCAATACTCCGAGAAGCCGCCGCGCACGTTCTGGATGTTCCTGTGGGACGCCTGCCAGGACATGACGCTCATGCTGCTGGCCTTCTGCGCCGTCGTCTCTGTCGCCATCGGCGTCGCCACCGAGGGGTTTCCCGGCGGCATGTACGATGGCGTCGGCATCATGCTCACCATCTTCCTCGTCGTCGCCATCACCGCCGCCAGCGACTACAAGCAGTCGCTCCAGTTCCGTGACCTTGACAGGGAGAAGAAGAAGATCGAGATTCAGGTGACGCGTGACAAGTTCCGGCAGAAAGTGTCCATCTACGACATCGTCGTGGGCGACATCGTGCATCTGTCCATCGGCGACCAGGTACCGGCGGATGGGTTGTTCGTTGACGGTTATTCCTTCGTGGTGGACGAGTCGAGCCTGTCCGGCGAGAGCGAGCCAGTGCACGTGTCGACGACGAACAGGTTCTTGCTGGGCGGGACCAAGGTGCAGGATGGGTCGGCCAGGATGCTGGTAACGGCTGTGGGGATGCGGACGGAGTGGGGGAACCTCATGGAGACGCTGAGTCAGGGCGGAGAGGACGAGACGCCGCTGCAGGTTAAGCTCAACGGTGTCGCCACCATCATCGGCAAGATCGGGCTCGCGTTCGCCGTGCTGACTTTCACCGTGCTCATGGCGCGGTTCTTGTACGGCAAGGCGGGTTCCCCCGGCGGTCTGCTGGAGTGGGGCATGGAGGACGCGCTGTCCGTGCTCAATTTCTTCGCCGTGGCAGTCACCATCATCGTCGTTGCTGTCCCGGAGGGCCTGCCGCTCGCCGTGACGCTCAGCCTTGCGTTCGCCATGAAGAAGCTCATGCAGGAGCGCGCGCTCGTGCGGCACCTCTCGGCGTGCGAGACCATGGGGTCGGCCAGCTGCATCTGCACCGACAAGACCGGCACGCTCACCACCAACCACATGGTCGTCGAGAAGGTCTGGGCTGCCGGCGGCGCCACCACGGTGAGCACCGCTAAGGGCTTCGAGGAGCTCACGTCGTCCGCG
The DNA here is from genome assembly GCF_022539505.1 of Lolium rigidum. NCBI lineage: Eukaryota > Viridiplantae > Streptophyta > Magnoliopsida > Poales > Poaceae > Lolium > Lolium rigidum. The sequence goes on along the minus strand of NC_061513.1, from coordinate 32,336,090 downwards.
CTGTCGGAGGGGTTCGCGAAGCTGCTGCTGGAGGGCGTCTTCCAGTGCTCCGGCTCCGAGGTTGTCCGCGGCAAGGACGGCACGACCACCGTCATGGGCACGCCGACCGAGACTGCCATCCTCGAGTTCGGGCTCGGGGTGGAGAAGCGCACCTGCATCGAGCATGCCGCCGCCGCGAAGCTCAGGGTGGAGCCGTTCAACTCGGTGAAGAAGACGATGGGCGTGGTCGTGACGTCCCCCAGCGCCGGCGGCCGCCCACGCGCGTACCTCAAGGGTGCGTCCGAGGTCGTCCTTCGCAAGTGCAGCAACGTCGTCGTCGACCGCCACGGCAGCATCGTGTCCCTGACGGAGAAGAACTACGGAAAGCAGGTGGCCGGCGCAATCGACACGTTTGCTTGCGAGGCGCTGCGCACGCTCTGCCTGGCGTACCAGGACGTAGGCGGCGAGGGCGAGCTCCCCGCCGACGGGTACACACTGATCGCGGTGTTCGGCATCAAGGACCCGCTGAGGCCGGGGGTGAGGGAGGCCGTGGCGACCTGCCACGCTGCTGGGATTAACGTTCGCATGGTCACCGGCGATAACATCAGCACGGCCAAGGCCATCGCGAGGGAGTGCGGCATCCTGACAGAGGAGGGCGTTGCCATCGAGGGGCCTGACTTCCGGCAGATGAGCCCCGACCAGATGAGGGCGATCATACCAAAAATCCAGGCACGTACTCATCAGTCTCTGTTTCTTCTGAACTTTGTAGCAGAGCGTTGGTGCCGATGGTGACATTCTTTGGTGTGTCTTGCAGGTGATGGCACGGTCGCTGCCGCTGGACAAGCACACGCTGGTGACCAACCTCAGAGGCATGTTCAACGAGGTGGTGGCCGTCACAGGCGACGGCACCAACGACGCGCCGGCTCTGCACGAGGCGGACATTGGTCTTGCTATGGGCATTGCCGGAACAGAGGTTTGTGTTGTACCGTACCTCCATGCCATTTTCTGAAGAATTCGTTGTTGAGTTACAAACTGTTTGTGACTTGTCAGGTTGCCAAGGAGAACGCCGATGTGATCATCATGGACGACAACTTCTCGACTATCATCAACGTCGCCAAATGGGGCCGCTCCGTCTACATCAACATCCAGAAGTTTGTGCAGTTCCAGCTCACCGTCAACGTGGTCGCCCTCATGGTCAACTTCGTCTCCGCAGCATTCACAGGTACACGAAGCTAGACTCCATTGATTTTACACAGACACAAGTCCCTGCCATCTGTGCACTCTCTTGATTAAACCTTGCAATGTTTCAGGGAGCGCGCCATTGACGATCGTCCAGCTGCTGTGGGTGAACCTGATCATGGACACTCTTGGCGCTCTCGCACTGGCCACCGAGCCGCCGAGTGATGCCATGATGCGGAGGCCACCCGTGGGCAGGGGCGACAACTTCATCACAAAGGTCATGTGGAGGAACATTACCGGCCAGAGCATCTACCAGCTCCTTGTGCTCGGCATCCTCCTCTTCAGAGGGGACAGCCTTCTGCAGATGAACAACAATGACGACCTGCTCAACACCTTTGTGTTCAACACATTTGTCTTTTGCCAGGTACTCAATTTTCTTCATGCAGATCCTCTACGAACTAAGAGACCAAAGCACAAATGTACCGGATAATTGTGCTTTCACTGAAACATTCATCTGTGTTGCAGGTTTTCAATGAGGTGAACAGCCGGGAGATGGAGAAGATCAACGTCTTCAGCGGCATGTTCAGCAGCTGGGTCTTCTCGGCGGTGGTTACCGCCACCGTCGTGTTCCAGGTGATCCTCGTGGAGCTGCTGGGGACGTTCGCCGGCACCGTGCACCTCAGCGGCTGGCTGTGGCTCATGAGCGTACTGATCGGGTCCTTCAGTCTCGTCGTTGGCGCTCTCATCAAGTGCATCCCCATCAGTTCCGGCGACGCCTCGTCTGATCGACACGACGGATACCAGCCAATCCCCACCGGACCGAGTGCCGTGTGATTTTCAAAAACATTTTGACCCCCTTTTTTTTGTTAGGAAGAAGAAGAAGAAATTATGATTTACAAACGAACTTTGCAGCTTGGGTTTTTTAGTAGGTGGTTACCGGAACGGACTTATTTTGATGAAGATCGTTCTGTGTGATTCGAGCATTTTCCGTCTTTGTTTTTGTTACATTCTTTCTGGCAAACAATGCTTCTGAAATTTCATAGTCAGATCAGTGTGGGTTTGGGGAGACATTCGAGCATTTTTATTACTACATTCTTTCTAGCAAACAAAGCCTCTGAATTTACATAGTCAAATCAGTGTGACACTAACATACTGTGGGCTTCCCCGCAAAAAAAAAAAAAAAAAAAAAAAACATACTGTGGGCTTGCAAGAAGATGGATTTAGGAGTTTCTCCTGTGAGAGCTAGACTGTTCTAGCTCGTGCCCCACGCTCAGTCAACCCTTTCGTAAGTACATCAGCCAATCAATTTGATGAATTCACGGAGGGCATCATATCACTTCTTGATGTAGATTCTTTATGAAATGGCGATCAATTTTAACATGTGTTGTCCAATCATGTCTAATAGAATTATGAACTATATCAATCACAACCTTTTATCACAATATAGCATAAACGGTTTTGTTCGGAGCAGTCCAAGTTCACCCAAGAGGATGCACAACCATAACACTTCATATACACCATGTGTAATTGCTCTAACCTTTGTTTCAGCCATGGAACCTGCAACAACCACATGTTGTTTCTTACTAGGCCATGTGACCAAATTTTCTACAACACATGTACAATAACCAGACGTATACCCTGCCCAATCCGCATCGGTATAATATTTCACTCGGACGTTACCTTGGGATGTATAAAATAGGCCGTGATCAGGGGAACTCTTTAGGTATCGAATAATCCCAGTGACAACATCCATATAACGAGAGCGAGGATCATGCATAAATTGACTTACCACACTCATCAAAAGCAATATATGGTCAGGTATAAGATAGATATATCGATTTGGTAACTAATCTTTGGTAAGATTCTTTGTCAACCGGGCTCCACTATCAACTACTAAGCGAGGATTCACATCAATGGGTGTTGAGGCTAGGCGACACTCACATATGTTTGCTTCTTTAAGTAACTCTAATACATAATTTCTTTGGGTAAGATAAATTCTTTTTGAGCTGCGAGATATCCTCAATTCCAATAAACTACCTCAATTGTCCCAGGTCTTTGATTTCAATCCCTTGAGCTAACTTCCCTTTTTGAGAAAATATAATCTCTTCGCAGTAATTTCCCATGATCACTATGTGGTCCACATACACAATCAAAATGGCTATCTTGCTTCCATTACACTTGTAGAATAATAATATATGACGAGCATTACTTTGCTTGTATCCCATTTGTAAAATTGACCGTCCATAGTGATCAAACCAAGCACGTGGAGATTTCTTTAAACCATACAATGATCTCTGCAAGAGAAGCACTTTACCTTCCGTTCGACTTGTATTAAACCCAAGACGAATCTGCATATATACTTCTCGTAAATCACCGCGAAGGAAAGCGTTTGTAACATCAAGCTAGAAAAGATCCCACCCTAAATTAGTTGCACACAAGATGAGCACTCTCACAGAGTACATTTTTGCAACAACTGGAAACGTCTTGTCATAATCGATTTCATATGTTTGTGTGTACCCTTTTGCTAGTAGCCAGGCTTTATACCATTCCACCTTACCATCTGGTTCTGCTTCATTGTAAACATCCATTTTCACCCATGTGCAACCCAGGCTCTGTTGTTATCAAAGCTCTCATCTCTTCGAGCATAGCCGATTTCTACTTGGGTTATTCATTGCCATGTGATGGATCCAAAATGCATCTACTTTTACAAGTACTTTTCTCATAGTTTTTCTCCGGAATCTCACCAAATATGAAATAAACCTGCAGAATCTGACGCTGTTTTTAGCAAAATCTTCTTTCCATCTTTTTGACGAAGGTATTGTTGGAAATAAATTTCGGGAAAATTATGGCGGAAGTTTTTATGGAAAAGAAGGTGTTTGAGAAGAAACCAGAGAGTGGGGGACACACACCCTGCAAACAGACCAGGTGGCGCGACCCAGGATGGGGACCGCGCCACCCATGACCTTTTGGGTCTTGGACGTCGAATCGGCCTCTTCTTCGGGCCAAGTCCTTATATACCCCGAAAACCTACGCCTCCAGGAGGGGAGAGCTTTTCGCAAACCAGAGCGCCGCCATCACCACGATCTTCGTTTTAGGGGTTAGGTTGATCCTTATCTCCATGTTGGAGAGGAGGATTTCGAGGGTTTCTTCACCGCCATCATCGCCAACACGATCTCCACCACCCATGTGCTTGTTCTCCATCACAATGTGTGAGTAGTTATCTGTAGGCATGTGAGCTGCATGAGAATTGGATGAGATTGATCATGTAATAAAAGTTGAGATTTGAGGTGTTTGTCTTGAGAATATTCTTGTATGGGTGTTGATGCACTATTGCTATTTTTAATGCTTGTTACTAGCTAGGCCTGCATGACATGATTTTAGTACTGAACTCCTATTGCTTATCATATATATGAGTATTGGTATCTATATGCAAAGTGTATTACCGGCTATTATGTTGGTCATGCCATCCCCAAGGTGACATATGGGGATATCAAGGGGGGGTATGTTTTAGTCTGAGGATTATGTGTGTTCACGAAGTGTTAATATATTGTTCCGGCTATTCGAAATGGTAGACCTTAATTACCTGTAGTTCCAAGTTGGCCCCGGTGAAATGGATAGGTAGGACAATATATGTTATGCAAATTCACCTAGCTAGTACGCAGAACTATATTTGGAACACACACGCCTACACACAAAGAATTAGAGATAAACATATGTTATTTATATTTTCATTATATGATCAATCTTATTCATGTAGCACCCCACTAGTTACCTCATGCCTACGCTTTTAATCATTGAAAGTTACAGGTTTTCTCTTCCGGTGAAAACTGATGCTTGCTGCTTTATTTACTGCTTTGTTTCAACTGCAATAATCACCACCTGCCTTTTGAGAATATTGATACATAGTTGTGGTTGAGACCGAAGTTTCAATTGCTAAAGTCTTACTGATATTCTCGTTTGCTCCCCTTGTGTCGAACTATAAATTTGGGTAATACTTCCCATAGAAGATTTCAGCGATCCCTTGCACTTAAGGGAATCACCATGTCCAAGATTTTTTCTATAATAACAAAATCAAGAGAAGTAATGCAACTTTGGAACCGAGAGCTATAATTTTTATATTAGATGAAATTAGGAATGTTGTTTTAGTAGCCTACATAATCTTTTCGATGTGGCGAAATATTAGACTGGCTATTAGGCATACTCGGCAACATGTAAATTATCGTAGAGACAAACTTAAAGCTGGAGAGTGTTGCACCGTGGGCTGCACAATAGCTGGAGAATTGGATGGTGAACCATCGGGTGCTTCTGCCTCATGCAATTCTAAATCATTACACGAACTATCATGACAAGAATCATGAAAATTGGCCCTGCCCACTTGTACTGTCCTGGACTTGAGGTGAAATTGGTACAATGTAATAAGTATGTACTTGAGTTTGATTCGGTAAGAATGAGTCTTTCTTGGTTGCACATGTCTTGCTCCCCCTCTTGACCAATCCAACTAGAATTGGGCGAGGAGATAATGGTGCTAGAATGATTGGCAGAGCCATACAATGGTTCATGTTCTCTAAATGTCACAGATAGCGGTTGAGGGGCTTGATGATTTCCAAGCAATTTCGCAAAAAGATCTTGATACGTTGGGACTCCAAGTGCAGAGTGTTGTATCAAGGGAGTATCTTCCCCACAAGGGTGACTCGAAAGTTTATATCGAACTCTCGGGGAACTGGATGTAAGAGTATACTCTTCTCTCTTCTTCAAGCAATCCTGCAAGTAAAATAAATGTCTTGTGTCCCCAACTCCACCGTGTGGTTGTCAAGCACAAGGTTTCGCGTAAGTAAATAACACAAGTAGTAATAAAACAAGTAGTAAACTAAACTAGACAAAGCAACTAAGTAAAACATGTAAAGGGCTTGATTGTTTTTGGTGTTTTGGGTGCAAATAAGAAAGGTAAATTTTTTTTTATTTTCGGAATAAATAGTGCATCAAATAGAAAACAATGTAAATGCAATATAAAGGTGTTTCTGATGATAAAAAGTGGACCGGGATTCATGGGTTCACTTGACTACTCTCTCCTAAAGTTGTGGTGGACAAAAAGCAATTCATCAATGAGATATGAATGTGCAAATAATATTATATGTAAGATCAGATTTAATATGGGCATCACGTCCTAATATAGAGATGATGCAGCACATCTCTCTTATGCTCCACAAGAATGAAACTTCATCAATCTTGTATTAAGAATTAACAAAGCATAGCAATAAGTACTTTGACATGAAGTTTGAATATCAAATATGCTACCTTGAACAAACAAGGTAGTCATTACTATCACATGATAAACATAGCACATGCATTCACTTAATCCCTAGTGAGGTAGCAAAACAAAGGCAAAACCATAAGAGCTCTTGAATATATTGTCACTATCCAATCACTAAAACCTCGCTACTCCATCTAACACACAAATCATCCCACACATGCTCTTGCATAGATGTTGGATCACAACATAAACTTAAGAACGGGGTACATAATATGCATCTATCAATACATCTCCCAAATATAATAAGATCAGATCTCATATATCAATATCATAGAACAAGGATCCACCACATAGGTATTATAAATATGCCCATAATCATGATAGGTAGCTCATATGACACTAAGTACATGAAGAACATGAGAGAAATAGACCAAGATACTGCCACAAACCTGTAGTCCAGAGGTGAACTACTCCCTGTTGATCATGGTGATGATGAAGACGTTGGAGAAGGAGGCGATCCCTCCGGCGGTGATCCCGGCGGAGTTTCCCCTCCAATCTTCTCTGCAGCAGCCTCCGTTTTGGTGTTTCTGTCTTTCTGCGGCGCTCTCCTCCCGAGAACTCTTCGGGGCCATATATATAGGGGTTTTAGGGCAAAATAAGTCGGTTCGCGAAAGAATTAGGGCAAATGGACGATCGACGGTCAAACGGAGGTGGGTGGCGCGACCAGACTTCTCGGCCACGCCACCTGGCCTCGTTTGGCCATCGGGCCTCTCCAAGTGAGCTTCAAAAGTCCATGTTGTTTCTCCCAGTGAAAAAATAATGCTCCAAAAATCCCATGTCAATTTTACTCCGTATAGGTCCCTGAAAGTGAAAATACGCGAAACAGGGTTTTCTTGTTCTGCAGGGTTATAAACAAATAAAGGGGATCATTGGTAAATCCCCATAAATCAATGTAAACCATGGTATTATCATCAGATATGTTGCAAATATGTGGGAATTTAATATGATAAAGGATAATGTTCATGTATGCACTTTACATGCATCAGTCACGTCCATACTTACAAAAACCAACGCTTAGAGGGGCACCAACAACAATAACATTTTCTGGTCTGACGATTATCCAACAAAGACACAACGAACAACTCGTGGGTCAAGTTTTCAATAAAATTTCTGCAATCATGAAGAAAGCAAACACAACCAAAAACTTTGGATGGAACAATGTAAAGATTAGACCCTAAACTCTCAGGAGGGGTTTTATATTGTAAAATACGAAGATGCATACGATCTATGACGTAAGTTTCTGGTTTGATTGCCTCCCCAATAGAAACTTAGGTACGTTTGTTGTAAACATGAGAGAGCGAGTAAGCTCATAAATGTTCTTTTTTTTCGATCAGAGACATCATTTTGAGGCAGAGTATTTACACATGTAGTTTGGTGTATAATGCCTCTAGACGATAGAACACAATCAAAATCATTGTTAACATATTTGGTGCCATTATTAATGCAAATCATTTTCCTATTTGCACCATATTGTGTCCTAATCAAATCATAGAAATCCTAAAAGGTAGAGAAAACATCAATATTTTTATTTAGCGAGTAAAGCCAAGTGAAACGAATAAAGCAATCAATAAAGGTCACAAACAACCGTAGATTGATGGGGTATCGCTAGGTCCCAAAACATCAGAGTGAACAACCTCAGAAGCATATAGCTTTTTTTCCCGCTACTCGGATATGTAGTTCTTGTGTGCTTAGCAAGTTCGCATGCATCACATACAAGTTCGTCATGAGAACATGATGCAAAAAAGAGAGGGCAACATACAATACTTAACCCTGAATGATATATGACCTAGTCTATGGTGATACCACAATAACTTGTATTTTAAGGAGGCACTAACAACAAGAGCAAGTGCACCATCTCCATTGAGAAAAACCCTAAATATATTACATACAGAAAATACGCAAATAGAAAAACTTTAACAAAGCTATGTAGCAGAAAGTAACTGCATCAAGTTGTTGGCATAGAGGAAGGCACCCAGTCCAGTGAGCTCAACCAAGGTGTTGTTTTCGAATCCTTATCCAATATATTTTAATATTTTTCATTTAGCTAAAATTATGCCATTTTTTAAAATATTTTTAATGTAGCTACATTATAGTATGCGTAGTATGTAGATGCTGATATTGTGGGCACATCATTCTGCAACGTCCGTCAACCTTAGCAAGGTAAAATTTAACGACCGGGTTTGAAAAAATAAAGTAAAGTAGCTCTGAATCACAGGAAAAAAAATACCAAGATAGCATACTTTTCTTATACAGAAAGGCTAACATCGGAGACCCATCGGTCTGCAGCGTCCATCAACGTTAACACGATAAAATTTAAAGCTAGAGATAAATTAAATTAAATTCAAGTAGCTTGAAATCATAGATAAAAAATAATCCAAGATCGCAATTATTTCTTAAACAGAGAGGCTGACCTCAGGGCCCATTACCATGCATCGTCCCTTAACATTAACAAGGTAAATTTAACAACTTGATTCAAAAGTAATTGTCAAGTAGCCCGCAAACGGTAATAATCCAGCATAGCAACCGTATTTTATGCAAAGAGGCTAACCTCAGGGACTCATTACCCTGCAATGACCCTCAATTTTTTTCCAGCTGGAGCATCTCTCAATGTTTTTTTTTTGCAAACGGTAAAATTTAACGGTCTGGTCATCCACAATCACGAGTAAAAAATAATGACGATAGCACATGCTTTTTATTTTGTATAGGGAGGCTAGTATAGGGGATCCATCATTCTGCACTACCTCTCAATGTTAACAAAGTAAAATTTGACGGTAGGATAAAAAATAAAAAGGCAATTCACCAAAAATCACGGCTAAGAAGATAGCATTAAAAACACTTTTTTTTTTGTACAGGGAGGCTGATCACGGGATCCATCCGCATGTAGTGTTCCTGACATTAACAAGCTACAATATAATAAAGAGGTCGAAAATAAAATTCAAGTAGCACGTAATCATGGGTAAAGAATAATCAAGATAGCACATGTTTCTTGAGAACGTATCCTATGAAACGACACAACTCATGCACCAGTTGCACCGGTGTATTTTGGGCCTTTGGATGTAAATCGAACGGATATGGTATAGGAAGAAGGTGGACTGTTGACAAAATTGCAGAGAAGGCCTTGTAATGTCTTTGAATCAAGCAAATTTTCCTCTACATATCTGCTCATGTCTCCACTCTACACAACTCAGGTCGTCTCTCTCCCTTGTAGCATATTCTCGTACTTCTATAGCATACACAAGCTCGGAAATCCTAGTTTACCTCTCCATCTTATTGTTCTCCCCTGGATTGGGGATTTCTTCTAGCATATTGTGGTCTGGAGAGAAACTTGAGATGGTACTCGAATTGAGATCTCAGATATTTTATGGGAGCTGCAAGGTATTGAGATAAGGAAATTGCTTGAGCTACACCTGGCTATGTTTGGTGAAATACGTTTTCGTTTTCGCGTGCTGGAAGCTAAGGATGGGAGATACGAGGAACATGGATGCCTCAACAATGCATCATGACCTGAATCGGTATAGGGCAGGGGAAGATGATGGAACTGGGGAGGATTTTTCGTGCCATTTGACGAGACTAAAAGGTTCGCTTTCTAAAATTTACCAGCAGCCCATCTAATGGTTTGATCTGGTACCACCATGTTTCATCCAAAGGCTCATAAACCATGGGTACAGTTGGTGCATAGGTTGGCATTTTTTTTTTGCGGGAATAGATTGGCATGTTTCACCGGATACGTCCTCCATGTTTCTTGTACAAGGAGAATGACTTTGGGAACCCATCATCTTGGGGTGTCCCTCTATGTTAACAAGGTAAAATTTAACTGTCGGGTTTGATAATAAAAATCAACTAGCAAAAAATCACGGTTAAAAAATTAATCCAAAATATCAATTTTTTTTGTATAGAGTGGATAACATCGGGATCCATCTTCCGGAACCATAAAGTGTTGCACTGAGCAATGTTAACTAGGTCTAAACAGAAGTCACTATTGAAAAAAAGTTCACTAGAGATACTGCCGTTGTGTTCCCACGAGCTTCAAAAATAAAAAAAACCCAGCGATGCTGATCTGAGTTGAATTTGCACACGCAAAAAAAAAAAAAAATCAACATCTAGCATGCACCAGCCAAGCATCTACCATTTGTTTTTTTTTTAAAAAAAAATCCATGGTATTTGAGAACTACAAAACAAGAAAAAAAATGAAGTGTTACAATGCACCACAGAACCCGCCCGAAACTTGGTAGATGGGTCACCACCTACCAGAGTCGTCAGGCAAATATGTCCCTAATAATGATCTTTTTTAGTGAGGTGGCACATGAAGTAATATATTTGTATTTGTAAGAATTATATAGACCTTTGTGTGACCATGATTGATATTTTCAGATGAGCACATCTCATCTAGGGACTTTGGTCAAGTATTTCTGGCTTCATTGTCTCGTACGGTTAGCCCAGTATGTGACAGGAAGAGGACAAGTGAGTTGAAAACTGTAATATTTTGACTGCCGGGCATAGCAATACTTTAGTTTTTTGAAAGATCCATAGTTGTTTCTTCAATACTTAAAAAAAGTTCATTGTCCAGCAACAATTTGAGAGGAAATGTGCTTTGAGGAACCGCCCAACGGCAGATTAGTGTCAGTGATCGTCCAATTGTTACTAGTGTGCCATTACTGTTAGATTGCACATATTGTATTTACAGTAGGACTGTATTGTAATTGTAACCTAACCTTAGGCCTCTGGCCTATTATATAAATACCGGAACCCCACGTCATTATACGTGTGAGGCTTCCCCAAAACCCTTCTACATGGTATCAGACTAATCCAAGTGGTGCATCTACATGCGCGCTTCCCTGGGCCGCTCCGGCTACCTCGGCCATGTCGACGGCACCGTCGCCGCCGCCCCCACCGACGCTGCGTGGGCCACCGCCGACTACACCGTCCTCAATCACCTCCACGCCGCCATCGACGAAGACGTCGCGGATATTATCCTTGCGGGGAATCAGACCGCACGTCAGCTGTGGCTCGCGGCACGTGACCTCTTCACCGCGAACAAGGCGAACAAAGCCATCTACCTTGACAATGACTTTCACCAGCTTGCGCAGGGATCCCTCTCCATCCACGAGTACTGTCGCTGCCAGAAGCACCTCGCCGATGCACTCTCCGACAACGACTCTCCCGTGAGCGACCGCGCCCTCGTCCTCAACACCCTGCGCGGCCTCGGCCCTCGCTTCGCCTCCGCCGCCACGGTCATCTCCATGACCGACCCGCTGCCCACCTTCCTCCGCACCAGGGCCATGCTCCTGATGGAGGAGATGCAGCAGGCCAACGCGGCGGCCACCTCCGCCAACACCGCTCTCGTCGCCCAGGCCCGTGGCCCCGCCTCTTCATGCCCCGGCCCCGGCTGCCGCGGTCACGGTCCCGCCCCTGGTGCAGGCGCCGGGAAAGGCAAGCAGCCGGCCAAGCAGAAGGGCCGCACTGGCGGACGCCAGGGGTGGAGGCGCCACCCGAGGCACCCAGCCCGCCCGCGCGCCGGCCCGACCGGCCCGTGGGTCCGTTTCTCCCCGGTGCTGGCCGCGTGGCGCGCCCTCCTCTCCGGGACAGGCATCCCGGGCCCTCGGCCCCAGGCCTACACCGCCACCGCGCAGTCAACCTCAGCGACTACATGGGACAGCTCGGCTCTCATCGCCGCCCTCAACAACCTCGCGCTTCAGCAAGGTGGTTGGGTCATGGACTCAGGCGCGTCCTCACACATGACCGACGACGATGGTAACCTCACTTGTTCCTCCCACCTTCGCACTCCTCACTTCGTCACCATCGGGGATGGCACCACCATCCCCATTACCTCTTCTGGTTTCACCTCCTTTCGCACACCTTCTGGTCACGTCTTTCGACTCAACCATGTACTCCTAGTACCGCACATTATTCGCAATTTGCTTTCGGTTCGCAAGTTTACCCACGATAATATGTGTTCCATTGAGTTTGACGCCTTTGGTTTCTCTGTGAAGGACCTGAAGACCCGTCGCGTGATTCTTCGTTGCAATAGTGACGGGGATCTCTACACCTTTCCCGGGAGGAGCATTTTTCGCCGTTCCTCCTCCACCGCTTTGGTCGTTACCGCCACCACCGAGCTATGGCACCAGCGTCTTGGCCATCCTGGGCATGATGCCATGTCGGCTCTTCAGCGTCTAGATTTTATCAAGTGTAATAAATTTAGTCGTCCTCGGGTGTGTCATGCATGTCAACTTGGCAAGCACGTCCGTTTACCGTTTCGTCAGTCTACTACCGCGTCTAGTGCCATCTTCGATTTGATACATTGTGATTTGTGGACATCTCCAATTATAAGCACCTCTGGTTTTCGATATTACCTTGTCATTGTCGACGACTACTCTCACTTTTATTGGTCTTTTACACTTTGCAACAAGTCTTGTACTGCCCGCACTCTCGAAACCTTTTTCGCTTATGCGCGCACGCAGTTTGGTGTCACTATTCGCTCTCTCCAGACAGATAACGGTACCGAGTTTCTCAACAAGACTGTTGATACTCTCCTCACCACCCACGGCACCGCCTTACGGTTGTCATGCCCATACACCTCACAGCAGAACGGTAAAGCCGAGCGTGCAATTCGTACCATTAATGATACTATGCGCATCCTTATGTTCCAGGCTCACATCCCAGCCCCTTTCTGGGCCGAGGCTCTGGCTACTGCCACATACTTGCTTAATCGCCGTCCTAGTACAGCCATACAATCCCAAGTTCCCTACACACGCCTCCATGGTCGTCCTCCCTCCTACACTGATCTTCGAGTTTTCGGTTGCCTTTGTTATCCTAACATCGCTTCCACCGTCCCACACAAGCTCAGTGCACGTTCCATGGCATGTGTCTTTCTTGGGTATCCCTCCAACCATCGTGGTTACCGCTGCCTTAACCCTGTCACTGGGAGAATTATTGTCTCACGACATGTTGTCTTCGATGAGACGGTGTTTCCTTTTCAGCATGCAGCTTCGTCATCTGCGCCTGCGCCTCCTGCGCCGCGCAGACTCGACGACCTCTTCGGCACGCTGATCGTGCCACCACCGCGCGCCCATGCGCCGGCCCCGAGTGCGCCCGCCCTGGCCGCGAGCGCCCCTGCCTCGCCGCCGCCTCGCCGAGCCGCGCAGCCGGTTGCCAGGCCGGCCAGACCGGGCCCTGTGCCGGTCACGCCGGCGCTCCTGGCGGTCCATCCGGACCCGCCGCCTCGCCGCGCCGAGCAGCCGGTCCCCCAGCCGGCCAGGCCGGGCCCTGTGCCGGTCACGCCGGCGCACCAGGCCGGTCCAACCGGACCCTGCCCCGGCTGCCAATGCTGCCCCGGCGGCCTCCTCGAGTGGGGCCTCCAACCCTCGCCGCACGCGCTCCGGACGCCAAGTGCGTCCCGTGGACAGGCTCAACCTCTCCGCCGTGGACTCCGTCCCCGACGTCGTCCCCACCACCTTTCGCCAGGCAATGCAGGATCCTCAGTGGAGTGCTGCCATGTCTGATGAGTACCAGGCTCTCGTCAACAACGACACTTGGTCCCTCGTTCCTCGCCCTCCGCGGGCCAATGTCGTCACTGGCAAGTGGATCTTTCGTCAGAAGTTCCACTCGGATGGCACCCTTGCGCGCAACAAGGCCCGATGGGTCGTTCGTGGGTACTCTCAGCGCCCCGACATCGACTACGAGGAGACGTTCAGCCCTGTCGTCAAGCCTGCTACGATCCGTCTTGTTCTTCACATTGCTGTCTCCAGCTCCTGGCCCATACGGCAGCTTGATGTGAAGAATGCGTTTCTGCATGGCTCCTTGGATGAGGTGGTCTACTGTCAGCAGCCCCCCTGGGTTTGTTGATGCCTCTCGCCCCGACCACGTCCGTCGCCTCCACAAGTCCCCGTACGGCTTGAACCAGGCCCCTCGCGCCCGGTACCACCGGTTCGCCTCCTACATTGCCACTACGGGATTTGTTGCTTCCGCCACGGACACGTCTCTGTTTGTCCTCCACTCTGCGGCGGACACGGCATACTTATCGCTCTATGTGGACGATATCATCGTCACCGCCTCGTCGACGAGCCTTCTTGAGGGGCTCCTTGCGCGTCTCCATAGCGAGTTCGCCATGACTGATCTCGGGGACCTCCACTACTTCCTGGGTATGAAGGTCAGCCGGTCCTCGGCTGGTCTCTTTCTCGTCACGGCCGACGGTATGCTCCGGATATTCTACAGCCGGGCTGGCATGTCCGACTGTCACCCCTCACCTACACCGGTCGACACGTCCTCGAAGCTCTCTCGCTTCCGACGGCGAGCTTCTTCCCGACGCCACCGACTACAGGAGCATCGTGGGCGGCCTTCAGTATCTCACACTGACGCGCCCCGATCTCTCCTACGCTGTTCAGCAGGCCTGCCTTCACATGCATGCTCCGCGCACGTCTCACTTGGCTCTCGTGAAACGTGTTCTGCGGTATGTTCGGGGTACACTGGAGTTTGGTCTCCAGCTCCATGCCTCCTCGTCGACCGCCCTTGTGGCCTACTCCGACGCCGACTGGGCCGGCTGTCCGGACTCGCGCCGCTCCACCTCCGGTTACTGCGTCTACTTCGGTGATAGTCTCATCTCTTGGTCCTCCAAGCGACAGACCACCGTGTCCCGTTCCTCTGCAGAGGCTGAGTACCGCGCCGTCGCCCACGCCGTCGCCGAGTGCTGTTGGCTCCGCCAGCTGCTCCAGGAACTTCATCGCCCCCTGAGCTCTGCCACGGTTGTCTACTGTGACAACGTCTCCGCCATCTACATGTCCTCGAATCCGGTGCAACATAAACGTACCAAGCACATCGAGATAGACATCCACTTCGTCCGCGAGAAGGTGTCCTTGGGAGAGGTCCGTGTTCCGCATGTTCCGTCCTCCCACCAGTTCGCGGATGTCATGACGAAGGGATTACCGAGTCAGCTCTTCCTCGACTTTCGGTCCAGTCTCAACGTCCGAGAACCTCCCGCTGGGACTGCGGGGGGTGTTAGATTGCACATATTGTATTTACAGTAGGACTGTATTGTAATTGTAACCTAACCCTAGGCCTCTGGCCTATTATATAAATACCGGAACCCCACGTCATTATACGTGTGAGGCTTCCCCCAAAACCCTTCTACAATTACCCAGACAACATTTTTGCTCAAGTAAAGATTTTATTAAACCTCTCTAGTAATTTCACGATTGTATTACTCCCTCTGTCCTAAAAAAGATGTCTTAACTTTGTCTAGGTTTGATACATGTAGGTAGATGCAAATCTATAGATAAAGTTAATATATCTTTTTCAAGACGGAGGGAGTAATATTTAGTTTATATTCTAGTATGTACTTAGTTAAATCTATTTATTTACCGTTCTCTTATCATCTCATCGAATAAATTATTTTCAAACTACGATTTGAACGTGAGCTTAGCTATGTATGTGACAACATAGTTGCAGGAATAATACTACCTCTATCCATAAAAAGACATCCTTTTACGGACAGAGGGAGTAACAACTATCCTTGGTCACTTTTGTTTGGTATAAGTTGGATTACAGTACGTGCACTAACAAGACATCCAAAGGCAACCACTGATCCACACAAATCTTATTGGCATTGTCTTGATGCCTCGTCTTTTCCAACATTTGGATTGTTGATATGGTTTAGTGGGAGTTCACGCTTCACCGAAAACATTTTCATTTCCACCTAATCGTGTTTGTCAATCTATGCCAATGCATTAAATTGCTGCAACATACAAATATCTTACAGAGTCAAGGACTGCATTTATATTTTCTAGTGTTAGAAGTTTCCATTTCTTATTTTCAAAATAAATGGAAAATAAGAAGCCATAGAAAATCTAAGAAACTAGGCTCCGTTTGTTAGCAAAATATTTTTGAAGTATTTTTGTAGTACTACAGTTTTTGAAAATATCACAATTTTAAATACTTTGATGTATTTGGCTGTGACTAAAAACTGGGCTATCAATACTTCATTATCTCTCAAAACATGCGATTTTGAAGTATTGAAGAAACAACTCTGGATCTTCAGTTTTTTTCCCCAAAATTGTGCAGTTTTGTAATACTTCAGTTTTAGACGATCTTCTTGCCAAACTATAACAAATAAAGAGCTACACTTTTGGGCCTTTCTGTTTTTGATATTAGTGTTGCTTCCATATTTCCCTCTAAGAGCGAGCAATATGAGCACTCCAACACAACTGCCGTTCTTTTTTTCGAAATAATAAGTTGCCTTCTTTGAGCCAAATTTAACCTCCAGTACAAATTTTACAAGATGTACAACACATGGTAGTAACAAGTGCAACAAATTTCACGACTAGGATGTATTTATTGTTCAATTACTCCCGGGCCTCACTACAGACGTAGCACACACCTCAAGGACTTGCCTTCCTCCAGCAGCCGGAAAGCTTCTCGGATCTCAGAAAATGGCATCTCATGGGTTATGAAGCCATCAAAGTTTATCTTAACCTCCTGTAAAAAAATAGTAATTTTCCTTCAACAAAATAAATCACACACTGGTGTTTGATGTGTGCAGAAATAATGACAAAAATGTTATTACCCCTTGCATGCATTGGTCGACGAGGAGTGGAAGCTGTGTCTTGCCCTTGAAGTCACCGAAGGTACAAGCCACGATCCGACGGCCATCGAAGAGCTCCATGGGATGCAGTGGCAGTGTTCTCGGCGTTGGATGGATCCCTAGGATCACGGTCAATCCCCAACCCTGGATCCACAATATTTTTCTTGCTGATGAGCCTAATTAATTTTATAAACTGGCCAACTGATTGTATTAGGAACCCACTTTGGATATGCCCAATTCTGTTACGCATGGCATGGTCGTCGAAAATTTAGAATAAACATGTCATCTTTTTTTAGTTGTACACGATAGTAAAATTGTTTTTCAACAGTTAATACTATAAGTTTTTGAAAATAAACAGAAAGTGCAAGGCGAATGCGTACGTCATGTGTAGAAACGAAGGACTCTCGTAGAACATCGAGGATGCCGGTGCACTCGAAACTGTAGTCGACGCCCCCATCCGTCATCTCCCTGATAACCTCGTGAACAGGCTTGCCGCACGCCTTTGAGTTGACGAAATCGGTGATTCCCATCTCTTTTCCTGCACGTGCGCGACACATTCATGCCAATTGAGAAAGTGACATCTGTAGGCACTGACGGTTCATGTTGCTATTTTACCGACATGTGGTCTTTATTTCTGTTTTGGAACAAAATTAAAATGAATGGAAGACATAGGCTTTAAGCTATTTGAAAAAAAAATTCATAAATTTGTTGTACTGGTTATATATGAGATGAAAATTATACTTTCGTTTATGATTAGAAAGCGACATTGGAACCGGCTAATCAATGAGCAAAATCACGTGGCTGAATGCGCACCTTTGGTGAACTTTTCAGGGTTGATGTCCACACCTATGATCTTGGCTGCCCCTCTTATCCTGGCGCCTTCAGCAACCTAAGGTAAAGGAAAAGTATCACTGAATTGTTTTTCTACTAACCGTTTGTAAAAATTTGATCACTAGTTAGTGGTAACTGCATAGAGCCGAAAAAAAATGCAATTCTTATTGTATTGTGTATTTGGAGAATAAAAGATGGTAATTAACTGACTGACCGCAAGACCGACAGCACCAAGTCCGAATATCGCCACGGTGGACCCCTTGGACACGTTTGCAGTGTTCCATGCTGCTCCAATTCCTATTGAAAGCAAAAAAAAAAAAAAAAAAAAAAAACATGAACACCATTGAATCCATGAAATTGAATACAATAGAACACACATATGAAGAACGAGTGGTTAGGGAAGCTGTATCCGTGTGATGTGAACTTGTTTATTTTCTCAGGAATCTTCTTCAGAAGGCTACCCGGCATGCATAGCAGACACCCTTGGAAACCGATGCATGACAGCAACTTTACGTGACAGTTTAATACAAGTTTTCTTCTTGGAAGATCCTTGGGCTGGGCAGTGATGCGAGGAGGGACAGCGACGCACTGAACAGGTGCCGTGCTCTCAGTTTCAGTTTGAGATTTAAAAACCAGAGACAGCATGTAGCTGATAAGCCCATGCCATGTCTACTTGCATACCGTCCGTTTGTTTGGGTGCCAAGTTAGTTAATTCAGAATGATTGATCGAATAATCAATCAACGTTGAATCCAATCGAGATCGAGCACACTGCACCCAATTATAATATGACAATCATAGGAACACAAATTGAGCCAAAAAAAAGGATCAGATTAAGTTACCGGTTGAGATGCCGCAGCTCAGAAGGCACATCTTCTCGAGCGGGGCCGCCGGGTTGATCTTGACGGCGCAGGCGGAGTCGAGCACGGTGTACTCGGCGAAGGTGGAGGTGTTGAGGAAATGGTAGACCGGCCGGCGTGCGCCCGTCGACTGATCAACGACGGAGAACCTCGTGCCGTCGTCGAGAGTCATGGTGCTCTTGAACGCGTTCACGCGGGCGGACTTGCAGAGGTTGGTGGCGGTGGAGTTGCAGTAGGCGCAAGACCCGCACTCCCCATTGAAGATGGGGACTACATGATCTCCGGCCACAAGGTCCTCCACTCCTTCGCCCACGCTCTCCACCACTCTGTACACGAGTTATTGGGATCGTCAATAAATACTTCCTCCAATTCACAATAACAATTCATGTATATATGTATATATAGATTAAAAAAGCTGTATTGACACGTTATAGATATCATCACAGTAATTGTCAAGCCTCTAATTCAAGAACTATGTCTAAATTTGATTATTTTCTCACTTATATTTTGTTGCTCTAGAAAAGTATTACTTCGTCCACATCGGTTTACAGGTCAATTACGTATTTCGAGAAATAAGTTTAATTACAAATTTAGTTAACAAAAAAAGATATATGCCCAAAAATATAATCAATATATTTTTTGGCATATATCTTTTTTTATTAACTAAATTTGTAGTTAAATGTTTTCTCGAAATAATTTCTTTATAAACCTGTAAAGAGGGAGTAGCTAGCTACGAGAGTTCAATGCAATGGACAAGTAACACATCAAAACGGTCGCTTTCTTCAAGTCAATGTCATGGCATCAGCTGACACGTACGACAAGCCAGAAACGTGGCTATGCTGGCGTGATGGAGCCATGCCGTGATGCCGCCGTTGCATGATCCAAGGCCACCAAGGAGGGTGTTGTGATCGCCGTGTCCACGTGCCTACGACCGGCGAGCTAACTATATTAACGTATGCTAGTCTCGAGAGTATATACAATGGCTCGAATGCTATCTCCCATGATCCATCTGCTCGACATGGATGGATATATACTCCCCCCATTCTGATTTAGCCCCTGCGTACATCATATTTTTCTAAAAGGATATCTCATGTCATGTTTATTCGTATGCCTAATTCCTTTTTCATTTTCACACAAAGGTGGGAAAATACTTGTGATTTCCATTTTTCTCCATGAGTAGTAAATCTGTCTGTATAACTGTTGTACAAAAAGGGGTAGAGTCCCTATTGGTTTTCGTGAAGTCAAATGTGTGCATGGCATCATCAGCTAGAAAGTACGACAATATAGAAACCAGCCAAAGGGTGTGGTATGGGATCAGCAGGCATGACGGGGCCATGCCTTGAGGATGCCATTGCAAGATCCAAGGCCAGCAACAAGGGGTCGGTCGTTGATCGCCAAGACCACGTGCAAACAGCCAACTAACTATATTTTATTTTTATTTTGATCTGCATCTCCAACCCTATATAAATGCACTAATTCTATCTCGTGGATGGAGATATCGCACCTTCCTAAAAGATACTTCTTGTCGACGACCAGTTGTACTACAAAGAATAGATGCACATATAGTTTATTTTTCATTTTCAGCCAAATTGACAATGACATTTCCGATTGGTTTCCTTTGCTGCGGAAAAAGTTCCAGTCTCAATAACTGTTGAATACATAACAGGGCTGGCTTTGTTTAGGCAAACAGAGCAGTCCTTTGACAATTGACCTTTCTCAGGAACAACAATACATATGGTGCCACTTCATCAGGTAAGCTAACTAAAACATATATATGCTAAGAAAATACACAGAGTCGCCAAGTTTTTTTTGAAAGATAGTTTGTACTATACCCTCAAATCACAAAAGGTTGTAGGGGGTACTGCAAACTAAATTCAACCCTACAGTACAGACTATATATGTCAACACATAGGCACATAGCCCCATGCCTTAATGCCGCCGTTGCATGATCCAAGGCCACCAAGGAGGGTGTTGTGATCGCCGTGTCCACGTGCCAACGACCGCCTAGCTAACTAGTAGTAGTATATTTAGATCATTAGACGTGTACATACTACTCTCGAGAGTAGATGGGTAGTACTCAGTATACTCCCTGACTCCCGTGATTCCATCTGCTCGACATGGATGGAAACATACATCATACCTTCCTAAAAGACATCTCTTGTCGACCAGTTGTGCAGATTAAAAAACCAGTATATACGTATGCATAATTCCTTTTTCAGTCTCACACAAAAGCTGGGAAGACACTTTTGATTTCCATTGCTGCATGAGTGGCAAATCTATCTGAATAACTGCTGTAGTACATGCAAGCCCTGGCTTTGTTTAAGCAACTAGGAGTAGAGATAGAGTGACTAAGAAGTGACTATGTGTGTCAAGAAGGTTCATCTGATCCCTGACTTCTCCCACATCCAAACTGATGCATTCTCGAGTCAATGTGTGCATGGCATCAGCTAACAAGTACGACAAGATAGAAACCAGCCAAAGGGTGTGCCTATAGGAAAAGCTGGCACGATGGAGCCATGCCTTGGGGATGATTCAAGGCCAGCAACAAGGGGTCGGTCGTTGATCGCCCAGACCACGTGCAAACAGCCAACTAATTAGCCATATTTTTATTTTGATGTGCATCTCCAAGCCAATATAAAATGCACCGATTCTATCTCCAAGATGGACATATCAACATTCCGAAAAGCTACTTCCTGTCGACCAGTTGCACAAAGAATATATGCATATATAGTTTCTTTTCATTTTCTAACAAATTGACAAAGACATTTCCGATTAGTTTCCTTTGCTGCAGAAAAAGTTTGAGTCTGAATAGCTGTTGTACATACTGTGCATGGATGGCTTTGTTTAGGCAAACAGAGCAGTCGCTTGACAGTTGACCTCTCTCCGGAACAGCAACAAATGGAACCACTTCATCAAGGAAGATAATTAAAACATGTCCTAAATAATATAAACCTGTCCGCCTCACTTTTTTTGAAAGATAAGTTTGTAGTATTAACTAAAATAACAAAAGGTTGTACAAACTAAATTCAACCGTGTAAACTATATATGTCAACACATATATAGCCCCTTGAGAACAAAAAAAGTAGTGAATAGTCAAATAGGTAGATGGGATCATAACTAGAGCTAGGTAAACGTACCCGGACGCCTCGTGGCCCAAGATGCGAGGGAACCTGCGCTGGAGCTCGTTCTGCATAATCGATGAAGAGATGGAAATTAGTAACATGCACAGTAAACTTGTGATGATGGAACATGTACTAGTTTAGTCACCTCTCCTTTCCAGAAGCTGAGGTCGGTGTGGCAGATGGAGGTGAAGAGGACTTTGATGCGCACCTCCATGCGTTCCGGCGGCGCCACCTCCACCTCCTCCATCACCAGCGGCTCGCTCGGGCCCCACGCCACCGCCGCTGCTCAATCAGTCATGGCCGGCAACGGCAACATAGGTAAGAAGAAGGGTAGTGAACTGAAGAAGAAGAAGATGATGATGATGGGGAGGGATTATCGGTATCAGAAAAGAACCTTTGCACTTGATGGGCTTTCCATGGCTGCTGCCGCCGTTGGAGAAGCCATTAGTGTCCATGGTGTGAACTTTTCCTTCTTTCTTTCTTTTTGTCTTGAGGGAGAGGAGGTTCCCGTTCTTCTTAGAGAGGCAGCCGGCTGCTGGCAGGCTGGTGTGTGCTTATATAATTGTAGAGAGGGAGGGGCAGTGGCGGAGGACCCTCGCATGGTTTTTAATACAGTACTACTTAATAGGCCTGACTGATTATGCCTTAAAACATCTGTATCTGTAATTCTGCATGACCACGATCTATCCTTCCGTCAGCTAATTGCATTGATCTGTCGGTTGCAAATAAGTGGCCAAGCTTCCAGAACAAGAAGTGGCCAGCGGCAGAACGGCTGGCGACGGAAACGGCAATAGCCCTGACCCGCGGGGTGAGAGAGACAGCCAGAGCCAGTGCTATTCAGCGACGCTGGAAACCAAAGCTGAGTGATCAAGCCCTTCTCTCCATGCCTTCCTCTTCAGCCAATTAATCTTGTTTACGGTGTTAGCCTAATGGAACCCTTTGGCCATTAGTCCAGTACTAATTAGTTGACTTGACTTTGACTCTAGACTTCTCTACCGTAGTGCACGGGAAGCCATGAACGTGTGGGATTACACGACTTTTTGGCCAAGTCGGCGAAAATGACAAAGACCGACTATTTTACCGAATTTGAGAAACTATTTTCAAATCTAACCCAAATATAGGTAAGGGAAAGAAGAAGGATAATGAACTGAAGAAGATGATGAGGAGGGGTTAATGGGTTATCAGTATCAGAAAATGACCTCTGCACTTGATGGGTTTTCCCTCGTGCTGCCGCCATTGGATAAGCTACTGGTGTCCATGGTGTGAAATTTCCCCTTCTTCTTTCTTTTTGTCTTGAGGGAGAGGAGGGGTTCTGGTTCTTCTTTCTTTTTGTCTTGAGGGAGAGGAGGGGTTCTGGTTCTTGGCGAGACAGCCGGGGCGATTTTCACGGAAATAATCTTTTGTACAAAGAAATGCATAAAATAACCTTTCGGTAAAACTATTTCACTCCATTTAGAGCATCTCCAGTCGCGTCCCCCAAAGCGTCATCCCAAACGGCGCCGGATTGAGCGTTTAGGGGACGTGTTTTGTTCGTGCCGCGTTTGGGGGTTGTCGCTTTCCAGTCGTGTCCCCCAAACAAAATCCCCAAATAAATATTAGTGCACAAAAATAAAGGTTTTCATTTAAATTTGATTATATATTACAAAGTTCGAATGAAAACGGCTACATTTCATCTAAATCCTAGCCTACTGACCCCCGGCGGTGCGTTCGACGGGCCTGCCCTGTCGTCGCCACCCCTCCGCCGCAGCTCCTGCTGCGCGCACCGCCTCTCCATGCGTAGGGGGGTGGCCAGACGCCGCTGCTCCAGCAGGGCTTCATCGCCTGCCCTCCACTGCTGCGCCGTCTGGAGGGAGAGCTCGACGGCGCGGTGAATCTGCGCCTCTTCGCGGGCACGGGCGGTGTCCTGGAGCTTCTCCTCCTACTCGAAGGACTCGACGAGGGCGCGCTGCTGATCGGCTGTCTCGTCCGGGTGCGGCCCGTCGTCGTTGGACCACTCGAAGTCGTCGTCGTCCTCCTCCGCCTCCTCCTCCTCCGCCTCGACCGCCGGCGTCGGGAAGAAAGCGCGGTGGCGTGCGAACGCCGGCGACGCGTGGAGGTTGCGCAACACCGACGAGACGTCTCGCCTGCCCCTCCGTCGCCATTAAGGCATCTGCCATTAAGGCAAAGATGTCGTTGTATGTCACTGGGCGCGAATAACTTCCTTCGCGAGGTAGGCGACAGTTAGGTTAAAATTCAATGTGCCGCTGACGGGTCGGCCCTGCGTTCGTTGTGTCCGGCGTGCCTCGAGCGTCCCCTGTGAGGCGGCGACGACCTCGGAACGCCGGACACCGTATTGGGCCGCGTCGGACAAAAAGAGGGTTTGGATGACGCGGCTGTGAACGTTTTTTTGTCTGGCGCATCCCAAATCACTTTGGGGAGGCATTTAGGGGACGCGACTGGAGATGCCCTTCCTTTTATGTGGCGTCTATGCAACCGGCGCCACACTTCATGCGATCGGCGCCACACAGCTTACCTGCGTGGCGTGCAGCTGCCAATGTGCAAGCTTCGTCTACCTTGCACAGACACGCACTCTCTTTCCCTGCGTGCGTAGTCGCCACTGCTGCCGGCGCTCGCAGCGCCCAGCGGCATAGACCTAACTGCATCTCATCGATCGCATGTTTCAGACAGCTTTCGTTGCCGATCGCCATTTTCAGCAGAGGAACGCGCTGGAAACGAGTAGAGAGTATTTGAGCTAGCTAGTAGCTAGGGGCCGGGGAGCAGAGCAGGCTCGATGTGTCGTCTCTGCCAGTGAGGAATTGCGCGCGCGCCGGCCGGGCTGATAGGCATGATTGCATCGGCCGGAGCGAAAGAGAGTCTGCGAGTATAATTCGTAGTTTCGAACAGAGAAAAGTTACGGCATCTGGCGCGCATTCAGCTGTAGCTACCTCTATATCTGTTCAGCATGGGATGGACGGATAGATGCATGGATAGACGGATGGGTGACTGAAAGGTTCAAATTTTGTGCGTGATGGAGAGCCAATTCCTGGTGATTTGATCTCGCCCACTGACCGGATCGACCGCGGTGAAAGGGTCCGGAACTCGAAATGAGGAAGTTGCTACAACTGGTAAAAGATGCTCGCGTTTTCAGGCTCCGAACATGTCCAAAAATAAAGCAGACAGAGATTCTGAAGTTGTAGGATGTCTAGCTACCTCGCCAAGTTAACTGAACTGAAGCATTTGAAAAATAGCTGTAACTCCATTAGAATGATGGGTAGCTTACCACACTGTCTAAAAAATGGAAAAAAAAGTCTTAAACCCAATACGAGGTTGGGTTCCAAGTTTTGAAACATACTACAATGTCTAGCATAACTTTTAAAAGTAAAAAAGTAAATAAGGAGGTATGAGAGGTTTGAACTCGAGCTGAGCTACTATAATATTGTGTTATCTCTAGACAAACGTTATATATAAAGAGTAGTGTTGCGTCTTTGCCATGGGCTTTCACGTTGACAGCTACACGCAGGCAAGGTATATAGCGCCGATCGCATGGACGTCACACAGTTAAGTGTGGCGCCGCACGTATAAACGCCACATAAAAGGGTTAGTGAAGTGAAATAGTTTTACCGAAGGTTATTTTGTGCATTTCTTTGTATAAATGGTTATTTCCGTGAAAATCGCTGGCAGCCGGCTGCTGGCTAGTATGTGATTTATATAATTGTAGAGAGGGGCAGCGGTGGAGGACCGTCGCATGGTTAATACGTAATATGTCTTTTCAAAAAAAAAAAAACGTAATAGGCCTGACTGATTAGGCCTTAAAACATGTTATGACCACGGACTATCCTTCCGTCCGTCAGCTAATTAGATTGATATGTCTATTGCAAACAACAGCGACGGCAACTGGCCAAGCTTAGAAACCAAGAAGTGGCCAGCGGCAGACCGGCCGCCGACGGCAACGGCAACCGCAACAGCCGTGACCCGTGAGGTGAGAGAGACAGCTACTGCTGTTCAACGACACTGGAAACCAAAGGTGAGTGATCAACTCCATCTGTTAATCTAATGAAACCCTTTGGCCCTTAGTCCAGTTCTAATTAGTTGACTTAACTCGACTCTAATTTTCTCTACCGTACTGCACGGGAAGTCATGGACGTATGGGATGTCACACGGCTGTGCACGACTTAGCCAAATCGGTGAAAATGACAAAGACTGACTATTTTGGCAAACTTCGAGAACCCGAGTGTTATTCAAGGTATAATGCCTCTTTTTGGGGTGCTGCCTTCTATATCATAGCACCTTGTGTAAGGTTAGTGTGTCACACCTAAACCTAACGTTGTATTACCCAATATAGGATAGGGTCGAGCACTATAGCATTACCTCTCGATTTTGGCGGGCCTAGCCTACATGCAACCTTTAAACACATCTAGATGACTGAACCACTTTAACATAAATAACCCTTAGCTGAATTTTTAACCATTTGTAGCCTCTAAGAAAATTTTCAACCACTTATGTACCCTTTGGATCGTGCCACTTTAGTCGGCTTGTTTGCATACTAGACTTATGATACGTCCATTTTGCATCACTATTTTATATCATAATTTACTGTTATTCATTGATATATTTCATATTTAGAGATGATACTTATGTTATTTCACCTATTTTGCATATTTCATGATTATTGGAGAATTACTCACCGAGTCGAATTCTGCTGGAAAAAGCACCGTCAGGATACAATATTTCTGAAGATCAACAATTGACGGAAAATATACCGAAGCTCCAATTTTTCCAGATGACGGAGCTAGCCAAAAGGGGAGGCTGAGGAGGGCCACCATGGGCCCTCCCCATAGGCCAGCGCGGCCACCAGGCCTGGCGCGCCGCCATGTGGGGAAGGGGCCCACGACCCCCCTCGGCCATCGCCCTTTCGCGTACTTCATCTCCCAGAAACCCTAAGGTGCAGGAGAACATCGAGGATAGTCGCAGCCGCCTCTGCGGAGCGGAAAACACCATAGAGAAAAGAGCTCTCCGGCAGGCTGAAATCTGCCGGGGAAATTCCCTCCCGGAGGGGGAAATCGTCGCCATCATCACCGTCATCGAGCTGGACTTCATTGGGATCATCATCATCATCATATCCACCACCGACACCGTCATCTCCACCGCTGCACCTCGTCTCCGCTGTAACATCTAGGGTTGAATCTTGATTATTTCATAGGGGAAACTCTCCCGGTGTTGATTACTCCATGTTATTGATGCTATTGAGTGAAACCATTGAATCAATGTTTATGTTCAGATTGTTATTCATCATCATATCACCTATGATCATGTTCCATATGATGTCTTGTGAGTAGTTCGTTTAGTTCTTGAGGACATGGGTGAAGTCTAAATGTTAGTAGTGAACTATGTTGAGTAATATTTAATGGTTTGATATTTAAGTTGTGGTGTTATTCTTCTAGTGGTGTGATACGTCCAAATTGCATCACTATTTTATATCATAATTTGCTGTTATTCATTGATATATTTCATATTGGGACACAATACTTATGTTATTTCATCTATTTTGCATGTTTCATGATTATTTGGAGATTGAGCACCGGAGGCGGGATTCTGTCTGGAAAAAGCACCGTCGGGATGCGATATTTCGGAAGATCAATTGTGGAAGGAAGTTTTACGAAACTCCTATTTTTCCGGATGACGGAGGAAGCCAGAAGGGGGAGCCAGGTGGACCCAGGGTGGGCCCACACCATAGGGTGGCGCGGCCCAAGGCCTGGCCGCGCCACCATGTGGTGTGGGGCCCCCTCGGCCCCTTTCGCCTCCTTTTCTTCGCGAAACCCTTCGTCTCGAAGACCTAAGCCACAGAGGAATCCTCACGAAGGGTTACAGCCGCCTCTGCGGGGCGGAGAACACCGGAGAGAAAAGAGCTCTCCGGCGGGCAGGAATCCGCCGGGGAAATTCCCTCCCGGAGGGGGAAATCGACGCCATCGTCACCGCCATCGAGCTGGACATCATCTCCATCACCATCATCATCATCTCCACCATCATCACCGCCATCTCCTCCGCAGCACCTCGTCACCGCCGTAGCAATTTGGGTTTGATCTTGATTGTTTGATAGGGGAAACTCTCCCGGTATCTATTCATACTTGTTGTTGATGCTATTGAGTGAAACCATTGAACCAAGTTCATGTTCAGATTGTTATTCATCATCATATCACCTCCGATCATGTTCCATATGATGTCTCGTGAGTAGTTCGTTTAGTTCTTGAGGACATGGGTGAAGTCTAATTGTTAGTAGTGAACTATGGTTGAGTAATATTCAATGTTATGATATTTAAGTTGTGGTGTTATTCTTCTAGTGGTGTCGTGTGAACGTCGACTACACGACACTTCACCATTTATGGGCCTAGGGGAATGCATCTTGTACTCGTTTGCTAATTGCGGGGTTGCCGGAGTGACAGAAACCTAAACCCCGTTGGTATATCGATGCGGGAGGGATCGCAGGATCTCGCAGTTTAAGGTCTGTGGTTAGATTTATCTTAATTACTTTCTTGTAGTTGCGGATGCTTGCAAGGGGTATAATCACAAGTATGTATTAGTCCTAGGAAGGGCGGTACATTAGCACAGGTTCACCCACACAACACTTATCAAAACAATGAAGATTAATCAGCCGTATGTAGCGAAAGCACTAGACTAAAATCCCGTGTGTCCTCGAGAACGTTTGGTCATTATAAGTAAACAAACCGGCTTGTCCTTTGTGCTAAAAAGGATTGGGCCACTCGCTGCAATTATTTCTCTCGCATTTTACTTACTCGTACTTATTTCATCCGTCACATCAAAACCCCCTGAATACTTGTCTGTGAGCATTTACAGTGAAACCTTCATCGAAACTGCTTGTCAACACCTTCTGCTCCTCGTTGGGATCGACATTCTTACTTATCGAAGATACTACGATACACCCCCTATACTTGAGGGTCATCATGGTGTCATGTGAACGTCGACTACATGATACTTCACCTTTATGGGCCTAGGAAAATGCATCTTGTATTCGTTTGCTAATTGTGGGGTTGCCGGAGTGACAGCAACCTGAACCCCCGTTGGTAAATCAATGCATGAGGGATAGCAGGATCTCAGAGTTTAAGGCTGTGGTTAGATTTATCTTAATTACTTTCTTGTATTTGCGGATGCTTGCGAGGGGTTTAATCACAAGTATGTATTAGTCCTAGGAAGGGCGGTGCATTAGCATAGGTTCACCCACACAACACTTATCAAAACAATGAAGATTAATCAACTATATGAAGCGAAAGCACTAGACTAAATTCCCGTGTGTCCTCAAGAACGTTTGGTCATCATAAGTAAACAAACCGGATTGTCCTTTGTGCTAAAAAGGATTGGGCCACTTTCTGCAATTATTATTCCCACATTTTACTTACTTGTATTTTATTTATCTGCTATAACAAAAACCCCTGAATACTTGTCTGTGAGCATTTACAGTGAATCCTTCATCGAAACTGCTTGTCAACACCTTCTGCTCCTCGTTGGGTTCGACACTCTTATTTATCGAAAGTACTGCGATACACCCCCTAGACTTGTGGGTCATCAACTTACTTAGACATGCACTATATCGGTTTGGTTTAATTGTGTAAGAGCTAGGATCCGCTCTGGTTATGATGTATGTGTTCAAATCGGTAGTGGGACCCTCATGTGACATCTCTTGCACGCATGCATCCTCCTTTCCCTCAAAATTCTACCGCTAGGTCCTACAATTGCTAAAAAAAATAAACCAATTTGTTGTGCTGCTTGTCAGGCTATAGGAATCGATTCCCTGCTATGTGTTGAGCCAGTTCAAGAGGAGGAGAGAAAAAGTGTTAGGAATCGCTTTTTTCATACATAGTGCCTGATCTTGGCGATTGATGACGCTCGCATATATCATCAATTCGTTGAGACTCCAAGTGTAGAGTGTCTTGTCAAGAGTACCTTTCCCCACAAGGGTGACTCGGGGGGTTTATATCGAACTCTTGGGAAATTGGCGCAGCGTTGTCTCCTCTTTCTCTTCTTCTAACAATCTTGTAAAGAAATTTTTTTTCTTATGTCCCCAACTCCACGTGTAGTTATCAAGCACAAGATTTCATATTAGTAATTGTAGGTAAAAGAGAAACTCAAAGTAAAGTAAGGTAAATAAAACTTACTAAACTAGATAAAAGCAGTAAAGGGATGATTGTTTTTGGGTATTATGTGTAGCAAATTTAAAGTATGATAAAAGTGTTGGAAATATGTTTCTTATGATTAAAATTGGACTGGGGTTCATTTATTCACTTGTCTACTCTTTTTTAAGTTGTAGTGGACACTAACAATTCATTAATGACATAATATTGGTGGAACTTCAGTGTGTGTTTGATACGCATTCATATGTGCATCACGTCATAACATAGAGATGATGCAACACATAGCCTTAAGTATTTTTACTCCGTTTGATATTGCTGGAATTTCAATATGTGTTTGATACGTATTCATATTTATATTGGCATCACGTCCACAAGAAAGGGAAAACTCCAAGCAATCTTGTATTAAGAATTTACAGAGCATAGCCTTAAGTATTTTGTCATGATGTTTGAATATCAAATATGCTGCAAAAGGAGAAGGTAAAAACTATAATAGATCATGAATTTGTTGTCACTATTCAATCACTATAACCATGCTACTTCATCTAATGCACACATCACCCCATAAACGCTCTTTCATAGATGTTGGTGTAGGATAACGTTGCATAGAAAACAAAAAATGTCCTACCACGAACACGCAATCCAAGCCAAGATGCAATCTAGAAGATGGTAGCAATGAGGGGGTATCGAGTCTCACCCTTGAAGAGATTCCAAAGCCTACAAGATGAGGCTCTTGTTGCTGCGGTAGACGTTCACTTGCCGCTTGCAAAAGCGCGTAGAAGATCTTGATCACGATCGCTTCGGCGCCACGAACGGGCAGCACCTCCGTACTCGGTCACACGTTCGGTTGTTGATGAAGACGACGTCCACCTCCCCGTTCCAGCGGGCAGCGGAAGTACTAGCTCCTCTTGAATTCGACAGGCACGACGGCGTGGTGTCGGTGGTGGTGGAGAAATCCGGCGGAGCTTCGCTTAAGCGTGCGGGATGTGGTGGAGGAGAGAGACCGCTAGGGTTTGGGGAGAGAGGGGGTTGGGCGCCGGCCCTCTAAGGGGTGCGGCCAAGGCTGAGGCTTCAAGTGGTCAGCCCCCTCTCCTATGCCCCTCATTATATAGGTGGAAGCCCCAAGAGTTCTAGTCCAAGTCTTCGAATAAGACCACAACACTAAAACCTCCCATATGTGGGAAACCTACTCAAGGAGGGAGTCCTACCCAAGGTGGGACTCCCACCTTTCCTTGAGGTGGGTTGGCCGGCCACCCTAGGGGAGTCCACCTTGGACTCCTCCCCTTTAGGGTTGGCTGGTCATGCATGGTGGAGTCCCTCCGGGACTCTACTTTCCATGGTGATTTCTTCCGGACTTTTCTAGAACCTTCTAGAACCTGCCATAAATGCACCGGGATCATTTCCAAAATTGGAATATGACTTCCTATATATGAATCTTATTCTCCGGACCATTCCGGAACTCCTCGTGATGTCCGGGATCTCATCCGGGACTCCGAACAAATATTCGAACTCCATTCCATATTCAAGTTCTACCATTTCAACATCAAACCTTAAGTGTGTCACCCTACGGTTCGTGAACTATGCGGACATGGTTGAGTACTCACTCCGACCAATAACCAATAGCGGGATCTGGAGATCCATAATGGCTCCCACATATTCAACGATGACTTTAGTGATCGAATGAACCATTCACATACGATACCAATTCCCTTTGTCACGCGATATTTTACTTGTCCGAGGTTTGATCTTCGGTATCACTCTATACCTTGTTCAACCTCGTCTCCTGACAAGTACTCTTTACTCGTACCGTGGTATGTGGTCTCTTATGAACTCATTCATATGCTTGCAAGACATTAGACGACATTCCACCGAGAGGGCCCAGAGTATATCTATCCGTCATCGGGATGGACAAATCCCACTATTGATCCATATGCTTCAACTCATCCTTTCTGGATACTTAATCCCACCTTTATAACCACCCATTTACGCAGTGGCGTTTGGTGTAATCAAAGTACCTTTCCGGTATAAGTGATTTACATGATCTCATGGTCATAAGGACTAGGTAACTATGTATCGAAAGCTTATAGCAAATAACTTAATGACGTGATCTTATGCTACGCTTAATTGGGTGTGTCCATTATATCATTCACACAATGACATAACCTTGTTATTAATAACATCCAATGTTCATGATCATGAAACAATGATCATCTATTAATCAACAAGCTAGTTATACAAGAGGCTTACTAGGGACTCCTTGTTGTTCACATAACACACATGTATCAATGTTTCGGTTAATACAATTATAGCATGGTATGTAAACATTATCATAAACTTAAAGATATTATAATAACCATTTTATTATTGCCTCTTGGGCATATCTCCAACAGATCTCCCACTTGCACTAGAGTCAATAATCTAGTTTACATTTGTAAAGATATAACACCTTGGCCTTCCGGTGTTTTATCATGTTTTGCTCACGGGAGAGGTTTTAGTCAACGGATCTGACATGCTCAGAAACGTATGTATTTTGTAATTCATTTGCGTCTCAACGCATCACTCATTTCCAAATGAGTCGGCATTAAATATGTTTGGTCTTCTGGTGGAACCTTAGTTCCGCGGTCCTGAAATATGTTACTAATATTGTCACACACAATATAGCTTCAAAGTTCGACTGCTGTCGAACTACACCAAGTTCTAAAAGAACCTCTTGACTTAACATCCTTTGTTATTGTCAAAACAATGACATACTCTGCCTTCTTTTGTAGAGTCCGTCACAATATTTAGAACTCTTCTAAATCTAGCATAGACAACTTCTAGCTCATTGTGCTACCTTTTAAACAATACTTAGTCTAATTTGAGATTTGAAATTTTATTTTCATATGTGACAAAACAAATATCGGTGCAACATCTTACAGCGATTTGTTTGTCATTTCCCATACAAAACTATATATATATCCTTAGTTCTTCTAAAGTACTCAAGAATATTCTTACTGTCGTCCAATGATCATCATATGAATCATTCTGGTATATGCTCATAACACTTTATAGCACATGACATCTGATTGTGTACATATTATTCGTGATCTATAATCACTCATGTGTTTTTACTCATTGAGTGTCAGATACACTCAAGTCTTGTTAAAACTTAACATGACAAGAATATTTTCTTTATATTGAACTTTTTCAATATCCATTCTATGTACTTTGACTTTGAACATATTTATGTGTTTCAATCTATCTTCATAGATCTTGACACAAAATTTGTTTCAGCCATATCACTTTCATTGAAGTTAATTTCTCAATGAAACCTTTTAATCAAGTATATAATTACATCATTTATAACCAACTATATGTCATCTACAAAAAGTATTATAAATATGTCTTAGCGCTCCCACTTAATTTCTTGCAAATGCAAGCCTCTTCATCGTCTCTGATGAAATCAAAAACTCTTTGATTATTTCATCTAGTCAAGATTCCAACTCTGTGATACTCACTTCATCCAATTGAAGTTCGTATACCTATCTAGTATTCCATGGACTAGCAAGACTCTTGGTTGTATCTTGTATACACCTTTAATACATACTTCTGATAAGTAATGTATTTTGCCATCCTACTAAAATATCTTATAAAAGAAATATGTAGTGATTACTAGAATAATCCACATAGACTATAAGCATTGCTACGGAAGATCTAATCTTATCATAGTCAACTCTTTGAACTTTGTCGTAAACAACTTTTCGACAAGTCAAGCTTCTTCAAGGATATTCCATCCAAGTCCATCAATTTTATAGATACATTTACTTTCAAAAAGTATTCATCTATCTTGGATTTCATGGCGTATAGCCATTTTAACGGAGTCAGGGCCCATCATAACTTCTTTGTTTTGTAGTTGGTTTATCATTTTAAAATCAATTCTTTGTCCACAAATCATTTATTTGATCACAAAGTAAACCATACCTACAAAGTTCAATATGTACTTTGATCTCCATGGCTAAAACACTTTGTAGTCATGGGAGCCATGATCGTTGTGGCTGCTTCGAAACCAATTCCGATGCTGCGCTATTCTGATCATTATGCTCAGGTTCATAAACCTTATCAAGTTCTATTGTCCTCCCACTCAAATATACTTCGCTAGAAACAATTTCTTGGAAATAAGAAACATTGACAAACACTTTTGTCTTTGTCTACATAGTGGGAAGAATTCCCAATCAATTCTCTGGGATAACCAACAAAGACATTCATCCGATTTTGGTTGTAAACTTATTTACTTATGCTATGCATACCAAAATTTTAAGAAAAGACTATTAGGATTCATACCCATGCCATAACTCGTATGGTGTCATTTCAACGCATCATGATGATGCTCTATTAAGTGTAAAAGCGATAGTCATTAAAGCATAATCCACAAAAAATATAGTGGCATCAATATTTTATCTCATCATTGATCCAACAAGGTTTGGATACGTCTTTTGGATACTTCATCATCACTATGATACTCCAAGAAACGTGAGTTGTAGAACAACTTCATAACTCTCTTAGATGTTCGCTAAAACTCGTAATTCAAATATTTCCACCATGATCCAATCATAGATATTTGACTTTTCTATTACGATGATTTCCACTTCACGCTGAAATTTATTTGAATCTATTCAAATGTTTCAAACTTCTTCCTTATCGAATATATCCACATATATATACTCAATTCATTGTTGAAAGTTTTCATGAAGTAGAAGAATCTCCCGCACACAACTATGCTCAGTGAACCATATACATCATTATGTATTTTTCCACTAAGTTTGTTGCCCGTTCAACTCTTGGCCTATGAACGGTATTCTAATCATTCTCTTTAGAAAAGATTTGCAAGCGCCAAATGATTCAACAAATCAAATGACTCCAAAAATCCATTTGCATGGAGTTCCTTCATGCGTTCCTTTCTAACATGACCTAAATGGCGGTTCCACAAATAAGTGGAATTCAAATCATTTGCCTTATGGCATTTTAGCGTCAGTGTTATGTATGTGTGTTTCACCATTAAGATTTATAATAACTTATCCATCATACATGGAGTAATGTCATAATTTGAACAACTCATTGTTTTCATTTGACCAGAGCAAAATAACAATTATTAAGTTCTTTATTATAAATTCTAAGGGCTAGATAGAATGCCAACGACGAACATAATAACACTTTATTTTGTTCTAGACGTGCATTCCTATCATATTCCTTGTCAGTCACTTAGGCCATTGTATTCTTGTATTGTGTTTTTTTTTTGAACCTTGAACAGTAGGAAAGGCTCCTACTGTTTTAATATATTAGCAAAGGGGTCAAAGGACCCAGAAGTTACATCTGTTACACATGGGAGTTCAGAGGGAAATACAGGGGAGTACATGAGGGGTGTATAACTAGAGAGTATCTATCAGGTTGCTAATAAATGGATGCAAATCCGTTCTTGTTCTATGCTCCAACAAGGCAAAGTCTTGTTTAAATCGTCTAGTCCAGGATTCAATATCTGGATTGATGCCTTCGAATAATTTCCTGTTTCTCTCCTTCCATATGCTCCAGGAGGCAACAATCACTATTTCCATGTATAAAGGTTTATGCCAATGTGCGCGTCCTTGCTCTATAGTCTCCAGTCTATCTTTATCTTGTACCCAGTTAATCTGCAGCTTATTCCAACAAGCTTTACTGAATTCACAGTGGAATAGCATATGTTCAATTGTTTCTTCAGGTGGGGGGGAGCACATTAGGCAGTCATATGAGGAATTTAGTATGTAGTTTCTTCTTCTCAAGATATTTCGGTATTCGATCTGTCCGCCAACACAAGCCACCGAAGAATTTAAGCTTGGGGGTACATTTGGATTTCCATAACCAAGAGAAAGCAATATGTGCTGTACACTCCCTGAAGCAGAATTTATAATAAGCCCTGGAGGAATATTCCGCAGCACCCCATTCATAAGTCCAGGAATCATGTGTATCATTTGTAAAATCAATGTATGATGATAAGGCTTGTAAAGTTCGAATTTCATCAAGTGCTTGTGGAGTCAGAGGCAGATAAAAGTTCTGTGACAACTGTGTAGAAGTTAGGAAATCTCTGACTGATATATCTTCATTTTTGGTGAAGGAGTATGCTCTCGGGAATTCTTCTGAATTTATATCTTGTAGCCATTTATCCTTCCAAAATAGAGTATTTCTCCCATCATTAATATTGCTCATGGATATTCCTCTAAAAATGGGTGATAGATTGAAGACAGTGCGCCACCAGTTTGATCCACACGGTGCCATGTTATGAGGTACTCTCCCAGTATAATAAGTATTCCACAGTAAATGAACCCGTGGGGTATCCATTTTGTTATAGAACTTGTGAAGATATTTAAGGAGGAGCCCTTCATTCCGTATTTTGAGGTTCAGAATACCAAGTCCTCCTTTATCTTTTGGTTTGCGTGACCATGTCCCAAGCAGCTAGTGAATTACACTTCTCACCATCATCTGTTTTCTTATTCCAAAGGCAATGTCTTCTTATTTTCTCCACATGTTCTAGAATTTTTGGGTTTAGTTGGATGGAACACATGGTAAAGTTTGCAATAGAAGTCAATAGGGAATTAACCACAGTGACTCTTCCACTATAGCTCATCATTAAGAAAGTTGCAGAAACTCTTCTCTCAATTCTATCCACCAGGGGCATCAGGTCTTGGACAGAATGTTTAGTTGTGCCTAGGGGCAATCCTAAATAAGTGAAAGGCATTGAGGCTATAGTGCACCCTAGAAGGCCAGCAAATGAATTTGCCTGTTGTGTGGAAAGATTAATTGGTATAAGAGAAGACTTATGGAAGTTAATGTGTAGTCCAGTAGAGGCTGCATATTTTTGCAGAATATCTTTCATAACCATAACCTGATTGGTACATGCTTGTATTGTGTTGTTTTGTATGACACTTCATACCAACCAATATAGTACTAATACCCAAGAATTTCATAGTGTGACCTAACTAGGAATACAACCATAACATGTATATCATTTATATACACCTGAGCTAGACTTTCTAGTCTTTTCTTTCTTTCTGCCAAAATATCTTTTGCAGTTTCTCTTTTAGTTTTCCTCATTATTCAGAAAAACACTTCAACATCAATAACTTCTAGGTTTGTTGGTCTAATACCAATAACCTTGAGGTTCTTATTTTGAAGTTGATCATCATATGACAAGTGTTCCGGATTTCACTATTAGTAACCTTGTAATATGATGAACAATTTCACTCATAATTTTATCCATCATATAATGACGACTTTCCGAGACCATGTCTGTACATGCTAGGCTCGTAAAGTTTTAACCTTGGTATTTGCATGTGCAAATCTAGCTTGCACCCGTTGTATGCACACGTAGAATCTATCACACCCGATCATCACGTGATGCTTCGAAACGACGAGTCTTAGCAACGGTGCATATTAAGGATGGTCACTTCATGGATATGCGAATATCGTTAGTGCCCCAATAGTTGGAGGGTTGTGACGCCTTGCGTCTTCAACCTTCGTACATTCCCATAAAACTTATGAGTTTATGTAGTCTCACCAAATTATATTCTATCATCTTGCAATAAGGTCTTAGATATCACATATATCTCATACCTTGATTATTTCTGAAAACTAAATTTTCAGCTCCTTACTTTTCAAACATATTTGAACTTCAAGTTTTACGGAGACAAGATAAATTTAGGTACTAATTGAAACCATAGCTCTTTGAATCAATAATGTGAGGTTTACTAAAAGTTTGCAATAGAACTTAATCATTTCTTGATTCATTAACAATACGGCACCAGTCCGTAAAGTTATTTGTCAGATTTAACAGTATTTCTATCTCAATTACAAGACTAACGCATAGTAGTAAACGGATGCCAATTCTACAAATTAATTCAAAATACTACTCAGACTATGTTTATGATAATTAGTTCATGTTTTAATCTAATTACTAATGAACTCCCACTTAATACAACATCCCTCATAGTTGTTAAGTGGTACACGATCCAAATCCACTACACCAAAACCGATCATCACGTGAGATGATGTAGCTTCAATAGTGAACATCAAAATGTTGATCATATCATCCATATGACTCGTGTTCAACCTTTCGGTTTCCGTTGTCCCGAGGCCATGTCCGTACATGCTAGGCTCGTCAAGCAAACCCAAGTATTCCGCGTGTGCAACATGGCTTACACCCGTTGTATGTGAACGTTGAGTCTATCACATCCGATCATCACGAGATGCTTCGAAACGACGAACTCGTACAACGGTGCATACTAGGGGAGAACACTTTATTATCTTGATATTAATGTGAGGGATCATCTTATAATGCTACCGTCGCGATCTAAGCAAAATAAGATGCATAAAAGGATTAACATCACATGCAGTTCATGTGTGATATGTGATGGCGTGTATTTCACACGTTCGTTGGGCAACCCCAAGAGGAAGGTATGATGCGCACAGCAGCAAGTTTTCCCTCAGAAAGAAACCAAGGTTTATCGAACCAGGAGGAGCCAAGAAGCACGTTGAAGGTTGATGGCGGCGGGATGTAGTGCGGCGCAACACCGGAGATTCCGGCGCCAACGTGGAACCCGCACAACACAACCAAGCTACTTTGCCCCAACGAAACAGATGAGGTTGTCAATCTCACCGGCTTGCCGTAACAAAGGATTAACCGTATTGTGTGGAAGATGATTGTTTGCAGAGAAAACAGTAGAAACAAGTATTGCGAGAGATTGTATTTCAGTAAAGAGAATTGGACCGGGGTCCACAGTTCACTAGAGGTGTCTCTCCCATAAGACGAACAAGCATGTTGGGTGAACAAATTACAGTTGGGCAATTGACAAATAAAGAGAGCATGACAATGCACATACATATCATGATGAGTATAGTGAGATTTAATTGGGCATTACGACAAAGTACATAGACCGCCATCCAACCGCATCTATGCCTAAAAAGTCCACCTTCAGGTTATCATCCGAACCCCTCCGGTATTAAGTTGCAAAACAACAGGACAATTGCATTAAGTATGGTGCGTAATGTAATCAACAACTACATCCTTAGACATAGCATCAATGTTTTATCCCTAGTGGCAACAACGACAACACAACCTTAGAACTTTCTCGTCACTCGTCCCGTGTGTCAATGCGGGCATGAACCCACTATCGAGCATAAGTACTCCCTCTTGGAGTTAAAAGCATCTACTTGGCCAGAGCATCTACTAATAACGGAGAGCATGCAAGATCATAAACAACACATAAGCATAACTTTGATAATCAACATAACAAGTATTCTCTATTCATCGGATCCCAACAAACGCAACATATAGAATTACATATAGATGATCTTGATCATGATAGGCAGCTCACAAGATCCGACAATGATAGCACAATGGGGAGAAGACAACCATCTAGCTACTGCTATGGACCCATAGTCCGGGGGTAGACTACTCACTCATCACTCCGGAGGCGACCATGGCGGTGTAGAGTCCTCCGGGAGATGAATCCCCTCTCCGGCAGGGTGCCGGAGGCGATCTCCGGGATCCCCCGAGATGGGATCGGCGGCGACGGCGTCTCAGTAATGTTTTCCGTATCGTGGCTCTCGGTACTGGGGGTTTCGTCACGGAGGCTATTTGTAGGCGGAAGGGCAAGTCAAGAGGTGGCACAGGGGGCCCAAACCACAGGCCGGCGCGGCCAGGGGGGGGGCCGCGCCGCCCTAGGGTTTGGCCACCCCGTGGCCCCTCTTCGTCTCTCCTTCGGACTTCCGGAAGCTTCGTGAGAAAATAGGCCTCCGGGCTTTTATTTCGTCCAATTCCGAGAATATTTCTTTACTAGGATTTCTGAAACCAAAAACAGCAGAAAACAAAGAATCGGCACTTCGGCATCTTGTTAATAGGTTAGTTCCGGAAAATGCACGAATATGACATAAAGTGTGCATAAAACATGTAGATAACATCAATAATGTGGCATGGAACACAAGAAATTATCGATACGTTGGAGACGTATCAGCATCCCCAAGCTTAGTTCTCGCTCGTCCCGAGCGGGTAAAACGATAACAAAGATAATTTCTGGAGTGACATGCCATCATAAACTTGATCATACTATTTGTAAAGCATATGTAGAGAATGCAGCGATCAAAACAATGTGTATGACATGAGTAAACAAGTGAATCATAAAGCAAAGACTTTTCATGAATAGCATTTCAAGACAAGCATCAATAAGTCTTGCATAAGAGTTAACTCATAAAGCAATAATTCAAAGTAAAGGTATTGAAGCAACACAAAAGAAGATTAAGTTTCAGCGGTTGCTTTCAACTTGTAACATGTATATCTCATGGATATTGTCAACATAGAGTAATATAATAAGTGCAATAAGCAAGTATGTAAGAATCAATGCACAGTTCACACAAGTGTTTGCTTCTTGAGGTGGAGAGAAATAGGTGAACTGACTCAACATTGAAAGTAAAGAGAATGGTCCTCATAGAGGAAAAGCATCGATTGCTATATTTGTGCTAGAGCTTTGATTTTGAAAACATGAAACAATTTTGTCAACGGTAGTAATAAAGCATATGCATCATGTAAATTATATCTTATAAGTTGCAAGCCTCATGCATAGTGTACTAATAGTGCTCGCACCTTGTCCTAATTAGCTTGGACTACCTGGATTATCACCGCAATACATATGCTTTAACCAAGTATCACAAAGGGGTACCTCTATGCCGCTCTGTACAAAGGTCTAAGGAGAAAGCTCGCATTTGGATTTCTCGCTTTTGATTATTCTCAACTTAGACATCCATACCGGGACAACATAGACAACAGATAATGGACTCCTCTTTTAATGCTTTAAGCATTCAACAACAATTAATTCTTTTCTCATTTAGAGATTTGAGGATGTTTGTCCAAAACTGAAACTTCCACCATGGAACATGGCTTTAGTTAGCGGCCCAATGTTCTTCTCTCACAATATGCATGCTCAAACCATTCAACTCAGTGTAGATCGCCCTTACTTCAGACAAGACGAACATGCATAGCAACTCACATGAAATTCAACAATGAGTTGATGGCGTTCCCCGAGTAAACATGGTTATCGCACAACAAGCAACTTAATAAGAGATAAAGTGCATAATTACATATTCAATACCACAATAGTTTTTAAGCTATTTGTCCCATGAGCTATATATTGCAAAGGTGAATGATGGAATTTTAAAGGTAGCACTCAAGCAATTTACTTTGGAATGGCGGGAAAATACCATGTAGTATAGGTAGGTATGGTGGACACAAATGGCATAGTGGTTGGCTCAAGTATTTTGGATGCATGAGAAGTATTCCCTCTCGATACAAGGTTTAGGCTAGCAAGGTTGTTTGAGGCAAACACAAGGATGAACTAGTACAGCAAAACTCACATAAAAGACATATTGAAAGCATTATAATACTCTATACCGTCTTCCTTGTTGTTCAAACTCAAAACTAGAAATTATCTAGACCTTAGAGAAACCAAATATGCAAACCAAATTTTAACATGCTCTATGTATTTCTTCATTAATGGGTGCAAAGCATATGATGCAAGAGCTTAAACATGAGCACAACAATTGCCAAGTATCACATTACCCAAAACATTTATAGCAATTACTACATGTATCATTTTCCAATTCCAACCATATAACAATTTAACGAAGGAGAAACTTCGCCATGAATACTATGAGTAGAAACCAAGGACATATTTGTCCATAAGCTACAGCGGAGTGTGTATCTCTCCCATAAAGTGAATGCTAGGATCCATTTTATTCAAACAAAACAAAAACAAAAACAAAACGACGCTCCAAGAAAAAGCACATAAGATGTGGCCGAATAAAAATGTAGTTTCAGGGGAGGAACCCGATAATTTGTTGATGAAGAAGGGGATGCCTTGGGCATCCCCAAGCTTAGACGCTTGAGTCTTCTTGATATATGCAGGGGTGAACCACCGGGTGCATCCCCAAGCTTAGAGCTTTCACTCTCCTTGATCATGTTGCATCATACTCCTCTCTTGATCCTTGAAAACTTCCTCCACACCAAACTCGAAACAACTCATTAGAGGGTTCATTCATCCTCGTTAGACAC